>NC_082688.1:104700297-105031324 GCF_949987515.2 Delphinus delphis
TCATGTACACGAACACAGAAAACTGCCTAAATCTTTTTTTTTTTTTTTTTTTTTTTTGGCCGCGGCATGTGGGATCTTCGTTCCCTGTCCAGGGATCGAAGAGTCCTAACCAATTCCCCTGCCGAGATCACTGAGAGGTCTGGTGAGAGCGTGAGCTTGCAAACCAGACGGGTTGGGTTCTCAGCTCTGCCACTTCAAGTTATTTCTCCTCTTCAAGCCTCAATATCTTAACTGTAAAATGGGGACAACAGCATTTACCCCATAGGGTGGATGCTTATAAAGCAATCAGCACAGTGCCTGGCACAGAAGATGCTAAATATAATAATAATGTGATTACTATTAAATGCAAACAGAGACCATCCCAAAGAGATTCCACCAGAATTTGCCAACCTTTCCAAAGCAGGACTAGTGTGTGGAACTTATGGTTTCCCAGAACACGTTTGAGAGGCAAAACACCTGAGTTTCTCTGGCTCTTGTATAAACTGGATGATCTTAGGCAAGTTGCTTAACCTCTATGAACATATGTTCATCTCAAAAGGGGCGATAATATTAATCCCAGGTTATAGGATTGTATAAGAATATAAAACTCTTTTGTAACCTACAAGAACAATATTTATATATGTGGTTGATGAGAAGGATGGGAACAGATATACCTCTAGCAGAAAGGCATATCTGTCATCTTCTCTTCTCCACTAGAAGCACTAAAATTACAGGCTTTCTCATAGGTCATAAGACAAAACTCAATTAACTTTTAGCTTTGGCTAAATCTTCATATGTACTCCTCCAAACAGATAAGCAACTAATGACATTGCCCTTGGAAGCAAGATTACAAGCAAATAGATTAAGCTAAACACTGGTATTTTATCTTCATAAAGAGTGAGGCACGATTAATTTATGAGGTGTTATTACTGAAATAAAAGGTAATTAAACATTTCTTTACTCAATACAAGATGTCCAGACCCGTAGCATCCCCACATAGAAGGGTTAGCTGAGTTTGGTTCACTAAGTGAATACAAGCCATGTAAAATTCAAACACACTTAGGGTAGTTTTATTTACTGATGGTCTCTAGTGTACCATTTTGAACAACAATAACAACAACAACTACTGTTACCCCCATCTTGCAGGTGAGAAGACTGAGGCCCTCAGAGGTGAAACAACTCTCCCAAACTCACACAAAGTGCAAAGATCAAACATAACTCGGGAATTCACTAATCACTCACCTTCGTTTTACTTCACATTAACTGATACACAGGGCAACAAAGCACACAGAGGTTGTCAAGTCTTCCCAAAAATGAAAAACTTCTATTGAGTTTTCAAGAAAGTTTAGTCTTAA
Source organism: Delphinus delphis (assembly GCF_949987515.2). NCBI lineage: Eukaryota > Metazoa > Chordata > Mammalia > Artiodactyla > Delphinidae > Delphinus > Delphinus delphis. Next base: position 104,701,632 of record NC_082688.1, read on the forward strand.
TCTAGAACACAGTTGTTCGAGGGTTGTGAGGAGTACCAAAAAGGACAAAGCGTTGTCCCCTTCATAAGGATTATTACATATATTTTGAGCCTTTATTTATATTCATCTCATTTAAGTATCAGAAACCATCTTTGAGTTGGACTGTGTGGTGATTCCCATTTTAAGGATTCTTTGAATTGCAGAGGAGAATGAATAACGTTGAGTAATGACTGGTGTTTAATTACTAGGTGGAGTCACTAGTTAAAAGCGAGGGGTAGAAATCTCTGTCTTCCGGCTTCTTTTACAGGCTAAATGCCTACTGAAGTTCATCAATCTTTCTGTTTCAGTGTGACTGGAACATTGTTATGAAAAAGAAATAAAAACTTTAGCCTTCAGCATCAACTACTCTTTAAACTCATGCTAATTCATAAACAAGGACAATAACCAGCCATGCCTCCCCAGCACTCAATTGCTTCCAAGTGTTTTTCATTAAATCTAAGTGAGAACACTTCCCACGATGCAATTTTAAGGGAATATTATTAATCACATGCCTTGATTAGCCTTGGGGAATGGAATAAGCAAATTGGCTGAATAAAAATGACTTTCTTCTTTCTGAAAAAACTACAACTTTAAATTTTAAAATTTTAAATAAATAGAAGTGCGGGGTAGGACGTGGAGGGGTAGGGAGGTCAGAGATGGGAAGAGAGGTAGGTGTACCATGGACCAGCAAGGAGGGCCAGGCGAATGCCAAGTAGATTTGATAAGGTTTTCCAAGTGCCAGACCAACAAAGGCCCACATTTTACATGCAGGAAACGTATCAAATGGAACACATGCTCAATGTCCCAGGAGTTCATCTTCTTTCCTCAACTCATCCTAAAAACCCATTTACCCAGAATTTGAGATAACAGGAGCAGTCAATCCATCAAACATTTCCTGAATGTGCAAGTTGCCGCGGTTAATGAAGTTCATGAAAAACCTCAGCAGGAGAGCACTTCATTAACATCTGCCACAACTTATCAGCTCAGCCCGTGCAAACATGTGTTGCAATTTTGTATTAGGAAGCAAAGTCCCTTTTCTCCCCGCCTTTCCGTCTTCTGTGAAGTACAGACACTGCCATCATGTGGCCATAGAGAGCATAGCATGCTGGACAAATCCTACAAAACCGTCTCCCGCCTAGAATGAAATTGAGTAGAACAAGAAACGTAAAGGCAATCACCAAATTAAACAAAAGATCTAGCCAAGCGGTCCTCAGTTTAAGACCTTTGCTTATATGGTGGCTGTCTGGAACTCAAGATACGTGTTCTCTTCAAAAGAGCCTGTAAGTGGTGATGGGTTTCCCTGGGTTGCCTACCAACACGTTGCACCAGTGCAAACTTAGCACGTAGCTAACCATTCCAACCATGCCTCCCGGCCACTGGCAACAAGTCTTCTTCCAGAACGGGCATGGGGTTCCAGTTTAGGATGGCATCTTGCCTTGATCTGGAGCAAAACTCATTCCCACCCCTCCCCGCCAACCCCCGCCCCCCCCATGCCCCGCCGCCAAGCTGAACAGTTAGCTACTGGACACTTTGTCAGTGACACAGGTCCTGAAGTGGCTCCTGTGCCATGAGCATCCCGGGCCCCCGGGGGGCCGGTGCTCCCAGACACTCCCCAGTTCTCCATTTGTGAAGGAGAAGGGAGAGGGCTCCTGAGATACTCCACTGTCACTTATCAAACTTTCTTGAGCACCTCCTAAGTGCCTGGCCCTGTGCTGGGTGCTGGAAATTCAGAGAACCATAGAACAGAGATCTCTGCCCTTCAGGAACTCACAGCCAGTGGGAGATATAGACACACAAGTCCAAGCTTACCACGTAGAGTGCTAAGGGCCGCGCAAAAGACAATGATAGGATCACAGAGTGAAGGCTATGTCCTAGGCTCTTTCTCTGACAAGCTTTTACGTTGTACTTGTTCTGTGCCAGGTGCTATTTTAACTGCTGAAAAACATCAACCCATTAATCGTCCAATAAGATAGGTACTACTATCATCCCAGTTTTACAGATAAGAACCTGAGAGGGTGACTTGCAGACGTGGGATCTGAACCCACGTCTTTAGCGATCAGCAGATGAGAAAACATGAATCCCAACAACCCCGTCTCGGAGGTCTGTTGTGCCTATTTGACAGGCCCCTGGGCCTCGCTTGCTTCCCTGTGTGATGTACTGCTTTGCGAAGCCACAGGAGCAGAGGAGACTCATCTAACCCAGACCAGGGCTTGGAGAGGGCTTCCCAGAGGGGATACTTCCTGAGGTGTGTATGAAGTATGTGCTGGAGGCGGGTATTCTGAGCAGAAAACACAGCAAGGGCCAAAGCGCCGTAGGCGTTAAGGACCCGCTAGAGCTGGGAATTACGCGTGATTCACTAGGAATGGAGGAGATTCAAGGGTGAGTGACAGGAGCTGAAGCCAGAGAGCTGGGCAGGAGCAGTGCTGATTCCCACTGGGGGTTACAGAATTATTTTAAGCATGAGTAACATCATCACATCTAGAGATGGCTTGGTCGGGGAGGCGGATCATTAGGCAGACTAATTAGAGGGCGAGATCACAGTAACCAAGGCAATAGATCTCAGCTAAGGCACTAGCCCTGGGGGTATAGGAGGAAAACGCATTTGAGATATATTCATCTGAATAGATGTTCAAGTTCCTTGTTCATTAACCCCAGACATCCCAATCTGTAGGGTAAAGGTCAGACCCTTTAGGATGGCCAACATGACCCTGTTTCATCTAGACGGACGGAGCCCCTTTCTCTCTTAGCAAGTGCTTCCCTTAGGGAGGGGGCCCCAGTGCAGCCGCCTGCTCACCACCCCCCCAGGCTGTGATCCCGATTCCAACATGCCTTTGAAAAGTTGGAGTCACTAGTTAAAAGCGAGGTAGTTCTGTGTCTCTCAGACGCCCTCTTCTCTGTCCTCTTGGCAGACTCTTCCTCATTATTCAAAAGCCATCTCAAATGTCACCTCATTGACTTAACCAACATTGATTGAGCATCTTTCATTCGACATCCTCTTGGTACGAAATGCTTGGATAATGCCCAAGAAGAGCTGGGGTGGTCTCTCAACATGGCCACTGGCACTGGCTACCCCTCCTTCTCCAATTCACTTGCTCCATTTCACATGCATCTTCTACCGTTGCTTCTCAAACTTTAGCATGTGTATGACTCCCCTGAGAATCTTACTAAAAAGATCCAGATTCCGTGGTGTTGGGGTAGGGCCTGAAATACTGCATTTCTTACAAGATCCCAGGGGATGCTGCTAATCTGCAGACTGCGTTTGAAGAGCAAGGCTTTTACGTTTTCTCAGTACAGTCTGATGAAAAAGCAATAAAGGCAATGATTTTTGTTTTCCTTTGCTCAACTCTTATTAAGGTAAAATTTACGTACAGTGAAATGCACAGAATCTAAATGTACAATGCAGTGGGTTTTTGGCAGACGTATACACCCCTGTGACCCACACCTCAATCAAGAACATTCACATTCCCAGAAAGTTCCCTTGTTCCTCTTTCCATTTCATCCTCCAAATAAAGATGGTTCTACAGGGACCCAAAGCGATGGAGTCCAAGAAAATAGCTTTCTGATTCAGGAGACTCGATCACAGGAAAAATTTAAAGGGAAACAGGAAGAACTGTACATCTTTGAGACAATCCTACATAAAGAATATAAACAACTGATCTAACTAATAACCATTAGAGCTATTACCTTAGAATAGTCCCTTTGTTCATTTTTTTTAAGATTTTTTTTTGATGTGGACCATTTTTAAAGTCTTTATTGAAATTGTAACAATATTGCTTCTGTTTTATGTTTTGGTTTTTTGGCTGTGAGGTATGGGGGATCTTAACTCCCCGACCAGGGATCAAACCCACATCCCCTGAATTGGAAGGCAAAGTCTTAACCACTGAACCACCAGGGAAGTCCCTCTTTGTTCATTTTTCAATAGATAACTCCAAAGCCTGGTTCTGCAAAGCCTCGTCCTGTGCTTTGCACGGATTAGCAAGGTGAACATATTAGCTCTGTGCTCAGGAAGCTGGCTCACGTCTAGCAGGGGAAACAGACAAGGAACCTAGCAGAACCGTCCTGGAAGAGTGAATTCTGGGCCTCGGGGCATTCCTGGCAGAGGCAGGGGAGTCTGGGGAGGATCGGTCACACATAAATCTATTTTACACATCTCACTCATCACCGCACTTTGCAAAACGTCCCTTATGGGTCTAATCTTTGCAATAGCCCTGGGACAAGGTGGGTACCACTATTCCCCTTTTAGAGTTATGAAAACTGAGGCTGGGAGAGGTTGTCTTCAGGCCACACACTGGTAAGTCGCAAAGTGAGGCCTTTAGCTCCCTGGAAGGGTTCGTGCACGTGGAGGTCAGCTGAGTGGCAGGAATCGCAGGGGTGCTCCCCCCAGGAGCCCAGACACCAGCCCTGCATGAGCATTATGCCTGGCAGACAGGCCTGGGCCACCTGTGCTCTCAACAGTCCACTCCCTCCTGGGAGGTGGAATCTCAGGCCCGGCTGCACTGTCCCCCCAGAAGAGTGTCTTTCCCGCGTCCCCTATGTGAGGGTCTCCAGCCCCTACTGGCCCCCACAGAAGGGCTGTGCTAATTGCCACCCGCCCTCACTTGTGTTTTAGCATCCTGCTTCCAGCTCCTGCACCATGAAAATCCTGTTTTGTGACCTCCTGCTTCTCAGCCTCTTCTCCAGCGTGTCCAGCAGCTGTCAGAAGGACTGTATGGCCTGCAGAGAGAAGCTCCGCCCCGCTCTTAACAGCTTCGACCTTGAGGTAGGTCCAGGAGCAGGCCTGTCTTCCCCTCCCTCCCCCCAAGGTCACGTGACTCTCCTAGTGTCAGACGGTCTGTAGGAAACAGATGTGGACTTGAGCATCTTCTGAAAGCAAACCCTGTCACCTTTCCACTTTACCACGTTCATATAAAGACCCACCCATGCTGCCATTTTGTTCCCATCATTAAAATAATGCATACTGGGCTTCCCTGGTGGCGCAGTGGTTGAGAGTCCGCCTGCCGATGCAGGGGACGCGGGTTCGTGCCCCGGTCCCAGAGGATCCCACGTGCCGCGGAGCAGCTGGGCCCGTGAGCCATGGCCGCTGAGCCTGCGCGTCCGGAGCCTGTGCTCCGCAACAGGAGAGGCCACAACAGTGAGAGACCCGCGTACCGCAAAAAAATAAAAAAATAATGCATATTCATTCTAGAGAATTTGAAAAATTCCAAAAACTATAAAAAAAAAAATTTAAATCACCTTTAATCCCACCAGAGAAAGAATCCTAGCTTTTTCACTTGCTATGTTACACAAGGATAATTTTCCCGTTATTAACATTATTTGAAGTTACTTCTTCCCATGAATACAGTATACTTTGCTTAACCAATCCCCTCCTGTTGAACATGTATGTTGCCCTTCAGTTTTGATATTATAGACAGTTCTACAATGAACACCTAAATGCTCTCTCGTATTTTAAATTTTGATTTGAGCACTAAATTTCTTTTTACTAAGTAAGCTGCTTTGTCAACTGCTTTCATTATAGTTTAGTTATTCCTCTCCTATTAAATCCAATATAACTCAATTACTTTTTCTTTGTAGTCAAGTAAACTCTTTTCAAAAGATGCCATGTTTGAAACTCCTCAACCTTTAAGAACAAACTTTCGCCTGCTGTTCCTTAAGGCAAGCGTACAGATATAGGAACCAAGTACTCACGCTGGGATAACACCCTAACGTGAGCAGACACGGCCCCCGACGCACCCAAACAGCAAGCTCCTCCTATGCCAGCTCAGTGGTTTCCAAGTCTGTTTTCTGAACAGTAATAACCACCGAATCATGAAGTGCATCCCCAGAGAACCTATTCAAAGTTCATCCATCCTCCTCATTCAGCTATCATGGGTTTCCTGAGCACCTACTATGTGCTGAGCACTGAACTAGGCCAAGGGCCCTGAGGTGAGCGGATGGATGGCTTTTGCAACTGGTGGGAGAGAAGAACCCCCAATCCCTCCATGAGCGTAATTACTGAGCCCCGGGGAAGCAAGAACAGGGGACCCCAACCTAGTCTAGAGGGGCAGAGGGGGCTTTTGGAGGAACTAAGTCTTTAAGGAAACCGAAAGAAGATCTGGAGTGAAGAGGCAGGGAGGAAGAGCCCCAGGTGCCCAGGTAATGGAGGGAGGCGTGGGGGAGGGGAGGGGGCACAGGTGCAAATGCCTTTCAGGGGACTGGAGCGGCAATTAAGGAACTGAGAAAAGCTGAGTTTGGCTAGAACACAGAAGGCCCACCTGCCTTTTCTGTGCAGCCCAGAGAGGCTTAAAATTTCACCCAAAACAAAACCTTTCCCTTGGTCTTAGTAAACAGAGCAGACAACTAGTTTACACGTAAACCAGTGAAGGAGTTGATTAAGCAATAATCTCATAATCGCCACACTTTTAAGGCTCTGAGGTTGCAGCCTAGACAAGACTGAAAGTTGTGAACAATTCCTGAATCACGAGTTTTAACTGCAACCCTTTATCTCCCACTCAAAAAAGCATTAGGACTCGAACAGATATTCGTACACCCATGTTCATAACAGCATTACTCACAAGAGTCAAAAGGTAGAAATGACTCAACCGACCATCGAGAGATGAATGGATAAAGAAAAGATGGTCTATGCATACAGTTGAATATTATCCAGCTTTAAAAAGGAAGGGAATTGTGACACATGTTACGGCATGGATGAGCCCTGAAGATGTATGCTAAGTGAAATAAGCCAATCACAGAAGGACAAATGCTATATGATTCCACTTACCTTAGGTTCCTAGAGTCGTCTGATTCGCAGAAACAGAAAGTAGAATGGGGATTGCCAAGGGCTGGGGAAAGAGGAAAGGGGAGTTAGTGTTTAACCGGTACAAAGTTTCAGTTTGGGGAAAGGAAAAAGTTCTAGAGATGGTTGGGGGAGGTGATGGTAGGACAACGATGTGAATATATCAATACTTAATACCACTGAGCTGTACACTTACAAAGGGTTCAAACGCTAAATTTGATGATATGTGTATCTCACAATAAAAAAAAAGTGTTAGGACCTCAACTGTAAGGATAACCCGAAGTCTACTCTAATTTATTTTTTACAAAGTAAAGCATTCATGGATTTAGGTGATTTGTTTGTAATAAACATCGCACCTGACTGGGAAGCACTCTGATTCTCCCACTCCGGGACACCTTGACCTTGGGAGCCCTGTTCTGAGACAACAGAGGCCACCAGGGACAGATTCTCTCCAGCCTCTTTATTGCCATCTCAGGATCTGTCCTCCTGCCCTTCCTTCCTTCTTCCTTTGTACCACTGATTTTCCTGCTGGGAATTTCTCCTTTTTCCCCTCTCCCACTTGCTCTTTCCTTCCCTCCGTTGTCATGTTTTTGAAAGAGTATCTACACTTGTGACTTCGAGTCCCTTGCCTCTGCCTCACTCCTTAGCTGCTCTCGGAGGTCACCAGCAGCTCCTAACCACAGAACCCCCGGCAGATGTGCAGGCTTCCTCTCCTCGTCCCCTCTGGGTGAACCCGGCTCTCTTCCCCACTGTGACTCTTCCTTTTCTGCCTCCTGTTGCGGTCCTGTTCCTTTTCCTGCCCCATGAACATAATCGCCAAGATTCCCTGCTTCTTACCTCCTTCTGAGACGCTGCATCCACTTTCCAGGCCGTCCGCTCTCCCCAGACAGCAGGTAACGCCCAAAGGTACACCCCTCACCTCCTCTCTGCTGGGCTTCCATCACTTTCCATAGTTTCTGGGAAATCCAGGCTTCCCTTCCCTTTCCACGGCTCCACAAACCTGACCTGCTATCTTGCTCATGGCTCTCCCTCCTCCCCCAGCCAATAAATCCTACTCATTCTTCAAAACCCAGATTAGGTTTCACCTGGTAGGAGAATCTTTGCTGATTCTCCACCTGGCCCCAATTGAGCCAGCCCCTAGCTCCTTTGCTCTCTGATGATTACTTGCATCGGCTAGTCTCTCACCACCAGGTATGAGCTTTCTTTGCTGATTATTCTGGGTATCCCCAGCAGGTTGCAGTGTGTGGCACAGAGCAGTACTCAGTTAAGAGGTCCCACGGAAATTGTAAAACTGCAAGACCTTTAGTGTCCTAATAGGTGCAGGCACTGCACAGTTTTTACACTGGTGTCTTTCAAAGCCAGGAAAGAAATTGGAGCCTGTTTCCATTTCTTCATAGCATCTTCAATCTCTGGGGTCCAGACAACACTGTTAGAAAATGGCCAGGTCTAGCCTCACAGTGAGGGATAATCCCTACCAGTGCCTGCTGACCCCCAGAGGACCTGGCTGCCTGACTGTTTGGTTTCTAGCTTGTATTCACTTTTAACCTATTTTTTTTTAAGTTTTATGAGATGCCTAGAATTGAGGCAACCACATCTCATTTCAACCCTTGAGTATGTCCACTCTGTGAATGATGGGGGACTCAGACATTTAGGCAAGGGTCAGCTCCCCAATCCCTCCACAAAATGGTATAATCCTGAGCTATTCCCAGGACCCTCTGGACCCTTGGCTTCATCAAAAATTTCTTTATTTCTCATTCCAGGGCAATGGTCCAAGTATGGTTGTCTTTTTGGTAGACTATCATTTTGGTCAGTAAATTATTCACACACCCCCAAACCATTGCAATATCCTGAGCTTTCAGCTAAACTGTGAACGGTACTAACACCATCGGCTTAAGAAGAAAAAAACTAGATTCACTGAGTTGTTTCAGAGACAAAGAAGGTGACTCCCAAGAAAGGTCTGGGGAAATTTATTTAAATTCCCTAAAACTCTATTAAAAGCAGAAGAAACTACCTTCCGCTAGTAGTTTGTCTTCATTACATGAAAATTCTTAATCGTTGACTTGCAGTCGGAGTTCCTAATATGTTTTTCTTTTGTACTATTCCTCTGCTGGCCTGCTTGCGTTGGCCCTCAAATATTCTGGCAGACCTCCTAAAGCAAATAGATCTCAAATGTCTCTCTGTCAGAAGTGGTTGGATTCCTTAGTGGCAGAAACGTGACAAACTCAATGAGCTGCTTCTTTTCCTTCCAATGGGCTCGTGGGCCTGTTTCCCTCATCTTCGATCCCAGACATCCAAACGGCCTTTTGCTCAGTTTCCTCCCAAGCCCAGCTTTACAGATCAATTTGGCACCAGTCTGGGACTTTCCAGATGCTCCTCGGCACTGTGGCTTAATATGGCCATGTCATCAGTGTGGGCTGTGAAAATGTGTCCAGCTCACTTAACGGGCCATTAACCCATCTCTGGAAAGAAGCTGGTGGGTCCCTCAGCCCAGAGAGTTTAGGCATTAAGCTCCTATGCCCATCTGGTGCTACAAATGCTGTCGCGAATTTGGATTCCTCATTTCTGCCCAAAACCTTCTCCTAAATCAAGAATTGAGACGAGTTTGTTAGCACCTAATTCATCTAATAGTACGTGGAGCCTCGGTGTGGGCTCTGCATGTGGTTTGATGGTAGAATTTCATTTTCTCTGATTGACACACAACCTAATTACCATCTGGGCTTAGAAACTCAGGGGCTCACAGGAGATCTGATAGCCTCTGGGCTTAACGGCTTCCACCTGTTTCTGTAAATGGAAGGAGCAGAACAATACAGCCAGCACTTTGAGGCTCCTATTCGGTGAGGATCCCACCGAGTGTGCTCCAACGGTCCGTTTCACCTCTACGCTTCTGAAACCGCACAACTCAGATTGGGACTTGAAACACTGGCGCTGGGACTGGAACCCATGGTCTTTTAATGGAGATCACACACCTGGTCTCAGGACTTAATGAAACTCAGATTCTTTATGTCTCATCTCAGAAAGAATTCAGTAAAAGACAAAGTGAAAGGTAGGAAGTGGATTTATTTAGAGAGATACACATTCCATAGACAGAATGCAGTCCCTCTCAAAAGGTGAGAACGGCCCTGGGAGAAACACATTCCACAAACAGTGTGGGCCACTTCAGAAGGAGAGAGGCCCCGAAATATGGGGTGGTTAGTTTTTATGGGCTGGGTAATTTCACAGGCTCATGAACGGGAGGATTATTCCAACTATTTTGCAGAGGGGGAGGAGATGTCCAGGAATTGGACCACCGCCCACTTTTTGACCTTTTACGGTCAGCCCTGGAACTGTCATGGCACCTGTAGGTGTGTCATTTAGATGTTAATGTATTACAGTGAGTGTGTAATGAGGCTCAACGTTCCACTGGAAGTCGAATCTTCCACCGTCTTGGACCTAGTTGGTTCTAACCTGTTTATGTCATATCTTCTAGGGCTATATTATTCTTTGAGAGGTTATGCCCTGCTCCCTTCCCTCCTGTTTCACTTCTACTGGCTTTCCCAGTGCTACCCATGCTTTCCTGTCATCTCCTTGACTCTGTAATATACGGTTTCTCAGACTCATCACTGTAGATATATTAGGCTGGATAATTATTTGTTGGGGAGGAGGGGGTTGTCCTATGCATTGTAGGATGTTTGCTAGTGTCCCTGTGAAACAGAGCAGGACTCTGTGGGACCCTCCTGGGTACAAATCCTTTCTGTGTCCCCCATTTCTTTTTTTGTAGGAAATAGGCTTCATCCAGCCTCCAGAACTTTCCCTGAGTTCCAAAGGGTAGGTTCAAACAGTTGTTAATCAGGGGCAAGGGAGGAGCAATCAAACAATAGTGCAGCCCTGGGGCAGGGTTCCTCCTCAAGGGATACGTATAACAATACCTTTGTGTTCTTCAGTGGGAACTAAGGCCTTCATCCTTAGGAGGATGGTGACTCCAGGCTGAGCACAAGATTCCTGGAGCACCTGTTACCTCACCACCAACACATCAGAACAAAGTCACACACCCTGCAGCCTTCACCCCCAATTTTGCCTATTAAAAACTTCTCCCCCAAAACCATCAGGGGGTTTGGGATTTTTGAACATGAGCCACCTGTTCTCCCTTGGCCCTGCAATAAACCCTTCTCTGTTCCAGACTCCAGTGTTTCGGTTCGTCTGGCATCACTGTGCGTCGGGCACACAACCTTGTGTTCAGTAACAGCTGGCCTCTGCTCACTGGATAGCAGTAGCCTCCCTGCTCCCACCCACTGTGTGACAACCAAACGTGTCTCCAGACATTGCCAAATGTCCCCTGGGGGGCAAAATTGCTCCCGATTGAGACCCACTGCTGTAGAGCAATAACCCGATAGGATGATGATCTAAAAGAACAAACTACAAATTGGTTCTACCCAGTTTTCTTCAAAGTGTTTCAGGAGCAGGTGTAGTACAGACCCAAGTGACTCTCTGAAGGAGCCCCCAACCACCATGTTCCCTGATGGTTTCTTCCTCCTCAGAGCCAGTTCCAAAGCAGGGTTTCTCAAAGTGTAATCCAGCCTCAGAATCGCCTGGAATGCTTGAAAATGCAAATTCCTGGAGCCCACCCTCAGTTTACTGCATCAGAATCTCCAGGGGTATAGATTAAGAATTTGCATTCTAACAAACCCCAGTAGGGTTCATAAAGACCACTCAAGTCTGCAGCTCCATTGTTCTAGAGTCCACCCTCCCCATCTATGGAATTTGCCCATCGTTCTTTCTTACCCAGTGAGTCTGTGGGTGTGAAAAACTGGTTTCTCTATGTATCTCACTGAGTTGTCAGCATCTCTGAGGAAACTCTAAATGGAAAAGACATACTCGAAAAAATCTTGTGTATCAGTAGGGGCCAATCTCACCACCTCTGGCCAGCAGGTGGTCTGGGCAAAGGTGTTCCTTGGAAACCTTACCAGTGAAGGAGAGTGAGAGTAACACTCCCACTGGATACCACCTCTTTCTTCTCTCTGGTCCAGCAGAAAATAAGCAATTTCCCCATCAGAACCTTACTTTTTGGTCTCATAGAATCCTTATTTTCCCATTAGTTTCCACCATTTCATATTGCAAGCACAGAGAAGTCACTGACTAGGAGGTGTCCTGGGTTGGGACTTGAAACGTTGGAGTTCTGTTCAGGTTATACTGTTATTTCACCATGTAGTTTTGGACCCATTACTGAACCTCATTATAACATGCGAACATGGACCACACTGGTCATTTCCAAACCTGGGCAAATCTCACAGTTACCTGAGTTTTGTAAAAATAAGCTTTAAACCCTGGTTCTATTCCTCAGAGGTTTAACTGGGTTATGAAATTCTGTGTTTTAAAAAGTTCTGCAGATGATTCAGATTCACACCCAGGTGTAGGACCCATTGGACCAGGTGTTGCCCAAGGAGTCTATGCAATGCCTTGATGATGCACAAGAAGAGTTGAGGCATCTCCCAGTGTGACCATTGGGCGACCTCAGCTGCAGAACCCCTCTTCCTCCTCTTGTTTCTCTTCATTTCACATCCTCACTATGGACTCCACTTTGTACTCCAGCTATGAGATGCCTGGAATGCATACACGTTCTCCCTACAGCACAGCTAGCAGCCAAGTGAAGAGGTCCTAAGCCTGGAGTCCACGGATGCCTGTCCATGGCTAGGCTTTAGAAGATGTATGAACCCCCTAAAATTATAGGCAAATGTGACATGAATGTGCAGTTATACAGTGAAAGGGAGGGAATCCCTTATGGAGAATAATTAGATTCTCAAAAGAGCCCATGACCCAAAAACAGGTGAAAAACCCTGGTCTAATGGGACAGACAAGACAAAGAGCTGCAACAGGGTGACAAGCACTACATCAGAAGCTTGTGCTAAATGCCGGAGGAGTTGGAGTCTGGTTGCAACTAGCTACAACTCCTGTTCTTCCAGTGACTCCCCTTCTCATCTTTTTTCTTTTCTTTTTTTTTTTTTTTAAAGTTTTCCCTTTGTCACGCTTAGCTAAATATAAAGTGAATTCTTTATTAATACAGCTCAGGGTAACAAACCTCTACTTGAAACCCTCCTATTTACTGGATGGAGAAGATTCCTCCATGAGTAAGATGTGGTCCCTAACTTGTCATATTCTGTCTTGTAAGGTGTTACAATTATACTAAGCATTCAAATTTCCACAAGTGGAAAACAAAGTTCTGTGGGAGCACAGAAGCAGGAGAGAGCAATTCCAGCCGGGGAGCCAGAAGCAGGTGTCATTGAGGAGTAGCTCTGGAGCCTGGCTGGCCCCAAAGGATAGATGGAAGGAGGTTATTCCATCAGAAGGAACAGAGTGAGAAAAGACATGTGGGGAAGGCGAGGGAGCTCGCTGTGTTTGAGGCACTAAGAGCAACCTCATATGCCTGAAGCAATGAGGGGTGTTGAGAGGAAGATTCAGAAATAAGACTGAGGGACTTCCCTGGTGGTCCAGTGGTTAGCACTCTGCGGCTACAAAGGAGGTTGGGAAACATATATGTGGCCTTCAGGAAGAAAACAAGTGTTCTCTCTCTTTTTTTTAAAAAAATATTTATTTATTTATTTGGTTGCACCTGGTCTTAGTTGCAGCAGGCAGGCTCCTTAGTTGTGGCAGGCGAACTCTTAGTTGCGGCATGCATGTGGGATCTTAGTTCCCCGACCAGGGATCGAACTCATGCCCCCTGTATTGGGAGAGCAGAGTCTTAACCTCTGCGCCACCAGGGAAGTCCCAGAAGTGCTCTCTTAGTAAGGAAGAGGGGAGATGGGTACAGAATGGGCAGGTGGTAGCTTCTGCCCCAGAAGAGAAGGTGGGCTTTATTCTTAACAAATTGTACTTAATGTGTTGGTCAGACATTTTGATGGAGATAGAAGACACGGCAGGCGGACTCTCAACCACTGCGCCACCAGGGAAGCCCTGGGTGGATGTTTTTGCTCCCCAGGTAGGGCCGATGAGGCACACACACATCTTCTCATGTCCCACACCTGCCCAGGCAGAGCAGTAACTCTTGATGCCCTGGAAGCCAAGCAAAGACTCCGAGGTCTGACGAAGGGCTCTGCCGCTTCCTGCTGACCATGATGTCAAGGTCAGGTTGAAAGGCGGTTTCCATCTGGCTAAGGCCAGAAACACAGAGAGGAGCATTCAGGGTGAAGTCAAAACAGCAAATAGGAAAAAAAAAAAGTTGGAGGCAGAGGCTTCCAGGAGACCTAATCGGAGACCGGAACGTGGGAGGAAAGGGCCAAGGCCAGGACCAGTCAGGAGGGTGGGAGATATCATGGTCAGGTTGGTAGTCTAGATGAGAAATGGAGATGCCTGGAGAGACAGAGAAGCAGCAGGAGTTCCTCGGGGGCTGGCGGGTCTACTGGATTTTGTCCGATGTTCCCCGAATGCCCAACCTGCCTACATCCCAAGGTCTTGGCCCCCATCTTCTTTTTTTTTAATTTTTTTATTGAAGTATAGTTGCTTTACAATGTTGTGTTAATTTCTGCTGTACAGCAAAGTGACTCCGTTATACACATATATACATCCTTTTTCATACTCTTTTCCATTATGGTTTATCCCAGGACATTGAATACAGTTCCCTGTGCTATGCAGTAGGACCTTGTTATCCATCCATTCTATACGTAACAGTTTGCATCTCCTAACCTCGAACTCCCAATCCATCCCTCCCCCACTCTCCCTCCCCCTTGGCAACCACAAGTCTGTTTGACCCCCATTTTCTGTAACTGATGCACAGATAGTGATGACTAGTGTGTGTGAGGTGAAAAATGAATCACACCAAGGTTGATCTTTACCTGGTGACCTTAAAGTAACCATGCAGATTTAACCACGTGACTACATACTACACACTACATACTACATACTTAAGAAATCCCCAGTTTCTTAAACCGATCTGACCTCTCCTAAGCTTGATAAGACAACAAAATAAAATTCTTCTTTATGGGTGACCTGATGAGCTGTGTTTGGCTCCAAAAACCCGACGAGGGCTATAACGCGGTGCAGGTTTGGTGCATTCATTCTGTTAACTTGCTGTGTCACCTGTGGTGAGTTAACCTCACCTCCCTGAGCCCCAGTTTTCTTTGTGAAATGACAGAGCCGGGCTAGTTTTCTGCTTCTTTCCAATTCTGAAATTCTACGCACTTAAATAACTGCATGCAAAACTGCTGCACGGTACTTGATAAATGGGTGCTTCAGGAGCACGTGCGTTGGCACCAAAGTAGACGACAGAAGGACTGGATCTCCTCGTGGGCTTGATCTCCTCATTGCCTTGGACCAATAGCTGTCCCTCGTCTCTCTCCCTCCTCCACCTCCATCTTTGCAGGTGTGCATCCTCGAGTGTGAAGGGAAGGTTTTCTCCGGCCCTCTCTGGACTCCGTGCACCAAGGTCATGGCGAGGGGCTCCTGGCAGCTCAGCCCTGCTGACCCAGACCACGTGGTAGCTGCTCTTGACCAGCCAAGAGTCTCTGAGATGCAGCATCTGAAGAGAATGCCCCGTGTCAGGAGCCTCTTCCAAGCTCAGAAAGGGACAGAGCCCGGCATGGAGGAGGTGGGGGGCATGGAGCAGAGGCAGCTGCAGAAGAGGTTCGGGGGTTTCACCGGAGCCCGGAAGTCGGCCCGGAAGTTGGCCAACCAGAAGCGGTTCAGTGAGTTTATGAGGCAGTACCTGGTCCTGAGCATGCAGTCCAGCCAGCGCCGGCGCACCCTGAACCAGCATGGTAATGCGTAGCCGGAAGGGGAGCCCCTCCCAGCTGTACCGTCCACTTCAACCCATGAGTGAGTGGGGCCCGAATGAGCTGGGGGCGAAACGAAAACTCCTCCACCCCTGCCTTAGCCATCCTCCCTGGCCTGGGGAAGCACGCTGGCCCCCAAACACATACGCACACCCTACACCACCTCCAGGGGTTCAGCTCCTGGGAGGCCTGGGAGGTAAACCCACCTGCCTACCTCCTGCCCACCTTCTCTCTGGGAGCAAAGATTTTCCTGGGAGTGTTCTCGACACTGACCACTGCCATTAAGAGACTGGTTACCATGGGGATAATAGTAGTGTATTGAGATAACTAATTCCTCTATAGCTCTCCAGGAGCTTAGTTTCTATGGGGACAGTTAAGTGGACCAATCCTCCTATCTGGTTGCCATAGAAACCATTCACTCACCTTTCCTCCGAGACTAAGAACGGAGAACTGGACCTACGCTTAGCCATTCGCAGAGAGTCTGATTTCTGTGGCTGTGATGTTGCTATTTCACCTTCAAAGATGGCTTAGCTGTCCCTTCCCTTACCCCCCTGTATCTCAAGGTGACTGGCTTCCATGGAAACCATTAAACTTTCCCAATCTCCCCCAGTCAAGGAGTTCTGGTTAGGACCAGTTCTTGTCAGGACACTTTTCTGCCTTTCTTTCTTCCACACATCACTCGTCCATCTGACCACTTGGCCAGAGACGGGCTGATTCTTTGCAGCCAATGGAACCTGAGCAAGGCTTTGAGAATCTGGCCCAAGTGACCTGAGTCGCTTTTGGAAGAGGGACTCAGGGATCATCATCTCTCCTCAGTTTTTGCCTCTTTCCAGGTGCCATTTTTGTTTTGTGTTTGTTTGTTCGCCCTTTTCCTCTCTCCCTTCTGGTATGTTCTTACCCCCATAGACACATTTATACATGTACCTATAATGCAGACCAGATGATAAACATCAGAGATGCTAATTTATTGCCCAGGCATTACAAACTCAGCTTTCCTCAGCCCATCAACTTATACGTAACTTTGAGTGGCACAGGGAACCAGCACAGTGGAATTGTCTGAAAATCTAAGAAAATCCCAACCGTCAAGCATATATGCCTGAATTCATGTGTGGGAATATGATTTATCTGCAGGATCTCATATCTTTCCTTAAACAGTCTAGAGACTTCCCCTAACAGAAAGAACTAATCAGTTGGTCAAAAACTTTCCCCAGACATTGTTACCCAGGCGGGGGCTTTTCCCTGACTCGGAGGCATAAGAGGAAAAAATCTGCATGTGCTGTGTTATTTTGCTTCCCGTACGTCAAAGGTAGCCAGATGGTTAAAAATCTTCCTTCAAAGTATATGAATACACGTGTGAATCTTTGGCATCCACGCTTTAGCAGGGAGGCAGCCCACGTAGTGCTTTGCAGGTAGGCTGGCTTGTTTGCAAAACATCCATGGCCAAATACGGGTATGTGTATTAAGTTGTGAGCCGAAGGCCGCCGTGTTTATTTTAGCAGAATGACTAATCTCCGAAGGCCCTGAATTAACCTGCACTGTTTCTGAAGTCATATTCTTGGATCCTTTACAAGCATTCTATTTTTCCTAAGCCATTCCTGCACAGGACCTAACGGTAAATCTTTCAGAGCTAGCATGGATTGAATTCTTTCAAATCTTAAAGATAGTCTCCTTTAAAGGGACCCTCAAGGAACACTGAAGACATGTCGAACTCTGAACTGCAACCATTTTCTTTACCTAAAGACAGTTCAGAATCAGTCACATTAGCAAGAATCAATTTATTTAAAAAAACAAAACAAAAACTATTTGAGCCCCTCTTCAGGTAAAATTGGTTTTTCTAGTTATCTATTAAGCTTCCAACTGAGCGGCACTGAAACATAACCGGTAACCAGCTTCTGTCTGTGGCTTTGCTCAAGATGTAAAGTTCTTGATGGAAACACTGCAGATATTAACCAGCTCATTTGGGTGTTGTTGATTGCTCTCCTCCTGTGACCATCTCACTCATTCTTTTTTCCACACATTCATGGTTGCTGAGTTCCAGTGCAAATGTGTATTTAGGAGTCCCTTAAGCCTGTCTTTCTTCGCCTATACATACTCCAACCAGCCCCACACATGCTTGAGATCTCTCCACGGCTGGGGGACTCCTGTTGCCAGGCTGTTCTGGACCCCCGAGACATCCAACACCGACCTAGATTTAGAAGACTGGAGGAAATGGCGTCACCTCACACACGGGATAAAGAGCCCTTATTCAGGGACTTCTCTGGCTGTTCAGTGGTTAAGACTCTGTGCTTCCAACGCAGGGGGTTGTGAGTTCAATCCCTGGCCGGGGATCTGAGATTCCCACATGCCACACGGTGCGGCCAAAAAATTAAAAAAAAAAAACCACACCAAAACCTTATTCAGAAAGTATAATTGTTACTGGGTCTAAGCTCGGCCACACGACAGGCCAATAACTGAGATGAGTTGTTGGGACAAAGCATAATGACTTTATTCGCACAGCCAGCAAACCGAGAAAACGGTGAGCCAAACCATCTTGCCTGAGTTAGAATTCAGGCTCCTTTTATACTAAAAGGGGAGGGAGTAAGGTCCAGCATTTCCTGGTTCCCATCAGCCTCCAGAGGGGATGTGTTCATTTCTTCCTCCCTGCAGTCATTCACAGGTGGGCCTGGTCAGGATGTTTCCTGTGAGCTAAACCAAGGTATTTTAGCTTAATGCTCATTACCTGGGAAGCAGGATTCCCAGAGATGGGCCTTTATGTATAACTTAAGCTTATAGGCAACATCCCTTTAGTGATTAACATGTAATAGGATACAAAAGTTCTTCCCTATTACATAATGATGTCCTAGAAAGGAAGGACGCTGGGGTGCAGGACCAGTTCTAGACAGACCTGTGAAAAGTGCACAACTGGTCGTGGTATATACCGTCCCTTTCCCTGGCCCTATACTTCCCTCCTCTCTTCTGCTGTCCCTGGCCTTGAACTTCTAGACAGTGGAAATAAGCAGATTCACTCCTGGTGAGAAATTGGTGAAGTTAGCACTTGTATTATAAAAGAGAGCCATAAATGAGGGCTCTCTTAAGCCTGAAGAAATGAATTACCACACACAGATTCCAAACTCCAGGGATGAGAGAACTGCTTCTGGGCAGTTCTCCCCTTCTGACTTTCAAGCCCTAGCCCACAGACCTCCCTTCATTCTGTTGGTCCTGCCACTAGACCGGGGGGGACAGGAAAGCAGGTATGTAGAGGGAGACAGGAAACCCTTCTTGTTGCTTTTGGGGCTAATTATGTGAATGATAGCTTTTCTTTGCCTCCTGTCTATTGCTTAGGGAAAACAGAACTGAAGGGTCAGAAAAACTGTCAGATTTGCCACTGTAATCATTTCTGTCTCCCCAGGTGTCCGGGTGATCCACAAATCAGCATGTCTCCAGCCCCAGACCTGCCGGCTGGGAATCAGGATTCCTTCCTCCCCAAGGCCCTGAGGCAGGCCTTGTCTCCAGGCCTCCACCCACAGGGCCCAGCCCCATCTGGTTGTCTTTCCCTTCCCCCCTCCTTCCTGCCCCTCCCCCTATGGCATGTTTCATGACAACCCTGTTACTACATCAGAGTGTATTTTTGTAATTCTTCCAGCTAACATTTAAACAGCCCCATCTTTCCTTCTCACCCACCTCTTCCCTCTTCTAGGGGTGGGTTCAAGGAACAGGAAATCAAGAGTGGGGTTTTGACTCGTCACTGCCATAACTTGTTTGTAAAAGAGCTGTTCTTTTTGACCTATTGTTTTAAACAGATATTTCTCCATTAAACTTATACTGAGCAAATGGTTAGCAAATTGGTTGGCTGGGTTTTTTTTCTTAAAAAGTGAGCATTTTTATTCCTGAAGAGCCTTTAGTGAGAGTAAAAACAGGGACAAAAAGGGACTTCCCTGGTGGTCCAGTGGTTAAGACTCACGCTCCCAATGCAGGGGGCTGGGTTTTGATCCCTAATGGGGGAATTAGATCCCGCATGCATGCCGCAACTCACACCTGGCACAGCCAAAATAAATATTTTTTTTTAAAAGAAAAGACAAAGAGAAATGTTTAAATCCAGAAATTACCCAGGAATATGATCCAAAATGCAAAGTGGGGGAGGGGTGGGAGGCTGGGATTAGCAGATGCAAACTATTATATATAGGATGGATAAACAAGGTCCTACTATATAGCACAGGGAAATACACTCAATATCCTGTGACAAAGCATAATGGAAACGAATATGAAAATATATATATATATATGTATAAGTGGATCACCCCGCTGCACAGCAGAAACTGGCTGGCTGTTTTTTTGTTGTTGTTTTTTATAAATGTGTTTATTTTTTATTTATTTATTTTTGGCTGCATTGGGTCTTCGTTGCTGCGCACAGGCTTTCTCTAGTTGTGGTGGGCGGGCTTCTCATTGCGGCGGCTTCTCTTGTTGAGGAACATGGGCTCTAGGTGCGCGGGCTTCGGTAGTTGTGGTATGCAGGCTCAGCAGTTGTGGTGCATGGGCTTAGCTGCTCGGCGGTATGTGGGATCTCCCCTTACCGGGGCTCGAACCAGAGTCCCCTGCGTTGGCAGGTGGATTCTTAACCACTGCACCACCAGGGAAGCCCTTGTTGGCTGTTAAGTGAAGTGAGAAGCACAGACGCCGGACACACGGTCAGAGCTGCCTCTCCTGGGAGGCAGAGGCAAAAAGAGAGAGGCTCTGCTTTATGTAAAGTGTGACGGGCGAGATACATGAGCAGAAACGCCGCGACTGTGCTGAGCCCCCAGATGCAAGCCCACACACAGCTGCGTGACTGGACCGGGCGGGATGGCGGGGGCCAGGTTGCTGGGCACCACCCCCAGTTTCTGACTCACTAGAAATTTGCATTTTTAACAAGTTCCAGGTGATGTAGAGCCTGCGGGTTTGGGACTCCCGGATTGGGTCGCAATTAACACGAAACATGTTACGATGTGTAATCATCAATTCAGCCAAGAAACCTCGGGTCCACCCAAACGGAGCGCCTGCAGAGAGTCAAACATCTACAGAAGTAGACGGGCCTGTGGGAAATCAGTAAGGGAGGGAGGATAAGGCGCTCTGTTGGGGAACCGGGGGCGGGGGGGGGGGCCCTGGTGAGGGATTACTGGAACCCAGTGAGAACTGTAGCTCCCTCTAGCGGTCAGTAGGGAAACGGCCACTCACTGTGCAGGGCAGTAAAGGTTCGGCGAGATTCAAATACCCCAACTCCTCTCTCCTCCTTTCCCTTCCAGCTCCAGCCTGTTGTCTCCAGTTGGTCAAACCCAACTGGAAGCCAGAAAGTTAGGGAGTCCTCGGATGCAGCCACAAAGGTAGGCCTGGGAGGGCCCAGGGCCGCAAACGGACAAGCCCAAAGGCAGTAAACTGATTTAAAGGAGGGATGGGGGAAGGGGGTCAACTGCAACAGAGCAATGATTCTATCGGAGCTTTCTTAGAGAAGTGGGGCAAGGACAAGGGAAGGGGGAGAAAGGAGCCCTCTGTTCTACCCCAAGGTGAGGAAAAGGCCAAGGACAACCTCCTCCACAGGCTGCTGAGCTTGACCGACTTCGGCGGTAATGTAGTCCCCTGGGTCTTCTCCAAGTGGCCTCACCCTCCCCACTGGGTGCTGTTAGGGGGCCCTAGAACCCCCTCCCAGAGATGCCTCACCATCCCAGACAGGCCTCCAATTTCGTAAAGCAGTCCCTGAGCTACCAGAACGAGACATAGCTTTCTGCACCAGCTCCCCTCCTACCCACACCAGCCCTGCACCAGCTACGTGGGCAATCATAGGACACGGAACCCATGAATTCAGGAAGCAGCCCATGTCACTCCCTAGGGTCAGAGCTCACTCCATAAGCAGAATGTGACTCATTTTCTCCTTAGTCACTTGCCCACTCCCCAACAAACTCAGGTACACAGCCAGGAACATCTCCCCATTGCCAATACAAGCAGGAGAGAAAATGGTTACTTCCTAAAGCAAGAAAGTAACTGACATAGAAAGTCAAAGAATAGTGGTTGCTTTTATGCAGAAGAGAGGAGTGGCACTTTGCTTGAGGTACAAAGGCAATTTCTGGAATGCTGGCAATGATCTGTTTCTTCAGTGACTGGTAGATACTTTGGTGTTTGCTTTGTGATAAATCATTAAACTGTAAAAATAAAAATTGGAGATTAAAAAGAAAAAAATAAAAGAAAATGGTTACTTCCTAGATTATAATCCGAGTGCCATTATTTCCCAGATGATGACTTTGGTCAAGTTTTTGTAACCTCTGGGCCTCACTCTCCTCATCTGTAAAATGGGAATGATGAAAAGAAGAAAATAAATTAATAACATAAATTTTGAAAATAAAAAATTAAAAAAAAAATAAAAATGGGACTGACAATAGTAACTCCTTCGTGGGTTTTTCAGGTAATCCATGTAAGCAATTGGCTGGGTCCCTGATAATGTTGCCTGTTGTTATTATAAGCAAATGAGTGTGTATGCTCCGCCCCCAGGGCTATCACTTGTTTAACACCAAGGACAATGATCTTATCCTTTGTAGGGGGGAGAGGGCAAAGGGACAGGCACACATTAAATCAGACAATGTACCATTTTATTCCTTATAAAATATATTTCATATTGTTGCTGTAAAAACATTACATTTCACATTTTTAAAAAAATTTTTTGACAGTAAAAATAATACTTGGAAGACAGCTGGGGGGAAAGGCGCCAAGAAGACAAGTTCACAGATGGGATTTGTCTCCCTCTTCTCCTTTTTTTTTTTTTATTTGCCCCTGGTAAAGTCAGAACCTGGAAAGACCAGAAAGTAACAGGACAGATTTCTTCAAACGAATCGGAGTTTCCACATCCAAATTCATTATGTCCTCCAAGAAGTCGAGCCGCGCGGGCCGACTGCAACAACGAGGACGTCGCTCAGGATGCATTCTGAAATTACACAATTGCTTTCACAGCCGGCTTAGAAGTCAGATCATTAAATCCAAGCCATTTTTACTAGCACGTTGGTCCTTATGCTTTGCACCTGTGACCTCATTTGCCCACAGCTACTATTCGCCGGTCTCTCTCTGCACTGAATGCGCAAGCACGGGTGCGGATTTGGTATCATTAAGGCTGTTCAGAGCAGGCACCACAGACTCCAAAGGTACTTCCAGAAATATTCTGAATAACGGAAACGTCCCTGGAATAGTTTCCCAAGACACCTGCTTTTGCCAATCCGTCCTGTTAGTTTCCAGCGCGCACCTGCGGCCTCTTACCTCCTATCAGATTCTGCCGCCCGGGTGGGCCGGGAAGGAGGGAGAGATACAGAGATGAAGAAAACAGGCGTGATCGCGGGATCAGTTCACAAACCCCCACCCCCACCCCCGAGAAGAGACGAATGGGACAACCCCAGGACAGACCACACGTCAAGAACCAACACGATAGCCACAGATGGGGCAGCGGGAGGAGGGCGGCCAGAGAAGGCCACCACCACCAGAAAGGAGGCAGGAGCAAATGCTGACGGGGAAAGCCGCACCAGAACATTAAAGAAAAAAAAAAAAAGACCCTCAGTTTTTAAATCGTTGCATCAATTTCTTCTCTCTTCCTTTTCTGCCCCGTGCACCAGTGACATAAGAAGCCTGCCTTACTTAGAGAAAATCTTTATATCCAGTTATATCTACACAGTCCAAACTGAGGGGGAAATTAAAACAGCTTTTCTAAAGGCGAGACCCAGCAAGAGCTCTGATTAAGAAGGGAAGGGAAGAGGCTGCTGGGCTGAGCCTCCCCCCACCCCCATCTCAGAAGCCCCTTCCCCCCTCAGGGAGGACCTGCAGATGCACAGGGTGGGAAGCGAGGCGTCAGCACAGCAACACCCTGCATTAGCTTTTAATCAGGGAGCTTGAAGGGGCAGCAGGAAGAACCCAGGGCACCTCTTGCTGGCCTGGTTTCAAGCTTTACCAAGGGACAGAATTCCACATACTTTTTTTTTTTTTGACTAAATTATAAAAATATACCCCATCACCACCAAAAACACTCATGCATAAGAGTGTCTTCCCCTTCTCTCACCAAACCCAGGTCACTATCACCCTTCACAACATCACAGCCCTATTCTGTTTGCAACACTCGGAAACCTGCACGGTTGCAGGTGTGTCTCGGACTGAAAGGCATCTGCACGGTTCCTGCTTCAGCAGCCAGATGATCCCACCTGGACTAGGAGGACAGCCTCGCTCACAGCCAAGGGCTGGACGCCGCTGTGCAGGCCCCAGAGGGGTGGCCTGGTGGGATTCCCTGAGCCCCTGACATCTGGGACGCAGGCCCTGAGGAGTCCCCAGACCAGTCCCGCTCGGAACAAAGGTGAGGCTTCGAGACAAAAACACGCCCTCCCCTCCGCCCAGCTCACCCAGCCTGGATCCATCACTGGCTGGCACGGCGCGGAACCCCCCTCTCCTTCCTCCTCAACAAGAATAGCTTGGCTTATTTACCTCCCAAGCATCGCAGTCCGGGCTCCCCTCCATTCCTGAGGTCTCCAGAAGCGCCAGCAGCTGCTAAATCAACCCCGGTCCCCCTCACGTGACCTCCTCAGGATTCTAACTTCCTGCATCCTGCCGGCAGGCAGAAACGGCGCTCAGCAGGTATCTGGGAAGGTGACACCGTTATCAAAGTGACCCTCCCCATCACACTGACTGGACCAACCAGAAGTCTCCTGCACTGACTGAAGAGTCCTACTTGTCACCTCAGGAAGGAGACCAGATGGTCCTCAAAGGGGCAGGTGAGCCAGTGGACCCTTTGGGGACCACTCAACGCCCTCTCACAATGGGGGAAGCTGCCACCTACCTTTCAGTCTGTTCTCTCCGCCAGCCCAGCCCTGCGGCCTTGGAGGGACATGGAAAAATCCCTGGTGAAACCAGAGACAAAGAGGAACCTACCTCGGGGCAGGGTCTCTCAGCCAAACAAAAGGGATCTTTAATCAGAAAGAGGCTTCTGAATACACTGCAACAGAAAACAAAGTGTTTCTGGGGTGTCTTCCAGAGCTGGCGGGGAGTGGATTCACTCGGGGAGCAGGGGAGAACTCTCACAAATACTATATATACCCTCTGGTCTCTCCTCAAGAAAACAGGAAAGGGTGATCAAGGTAGTGTTTAACTGCCACACCGCGCAACGTGAATTCCTTTGAGCCTTTTGGCTCAGCTATTTGGGGACAGTCTTTACAAACCTACGAGTCTGGGCTTGGAGAAGAAGCCATACAATATCGGTTGCGCTGCAATTCAACGTCAGGGAACCCAGATTCAAACAGTCATCACCAGGAAAATGGTTTTCCTTCGACTTCCACAGAAGCTGACGGGTGAGGACAAGGTCTCCCTTCTCCCACATTCGGGCGGAGAAGAGGGCCGCTGCACCTTACAAAGCCCCCAGATTCCCCCCACTCTCCCCCCAACCAGCCTCGGCAGGCCCTGCTCTCTGAGTCATCAGCCAGAAATTTCTTTTTTTTTTTTTTAAAGAAAAGTAAATCCATCTTGCTTACAGTCCCTTCTGGAAGAGTGGAGAAAGCAAAGAATTCACCACCTCAGCAGGAAACAGAATGAGCTGTTCCTTCTTTCTTTACGGACAAACTAATCCCCTAGGGAGACGGGCCGGGGGGGGGGGGGGGGGGGGGAGGGGAGCGGAATCAGTTCTTTGGTCTCTGGTTCGCTGCAGAATACCCTTGGTCAGTTTTGGCTCTCTTCTATTTTAGGGGGGAAAAAATATTTTCATGGGGTTTTTTTTTTTGTTTTTTTTAAATAAAACGTTCCCGTGAGGGAGGGAAAGACGTTTTAAGTATTAAACCTTAGCCAATAGAGCCCAAACTCCCAATGTCCACGCTTTAGCTTTTAGGTTTCTGCTGAGGGCTTAGGAGGCGTCTGCCTTTGTCCTCTGGCCGCCGGGCAGGGCTGCTGGACAGCTCAGTCCAGGAAGCGCTGGCAGGCCTTCTTCCAGCGGCAGGCTGTGCACCACTGGTCCCGGTGCTCGATGCCGTACACCTTGCGGCACTTCTTAGCCTCCCCGCGGGCTTTCCTGCAAGGCGGAGCAACGAGGGGACAGTCACGCACTGGCTGGAGCGCGGCCGGGCCCGAGGCTGAGCCAGAAGCGGTGGTGGGAAGGGGTGGGAGCCCCCGGGACCAGAGGACCAGCCTCCTCTCCCCCGCACCCAGGGTGGTTCCCTGGGGCTCTGACCCTGCGGATGAGGGTCGGGCGGGGACCGAAGCCAGAAGGGAGGCCTCAGGAGCAGAGGGTCTCACCTGGTGCTGCTCTGGGCCCGGGGTGAAGAAGTGACAATCAGGTGAGATTTCATGGCGGGTGGAGGCTGCTGGGGCTCGCTGAAGCTGAGCGACCGGCTCCGGACCTGGGCACGGGGTGGGGAGGGGCGTGAGCATGAGGGCAGACGTGCAAGGCGAGAGGACGAGAGGACCGTCCCCAGGGACAGCCGGCCACACCCGCCTTGTGCCAGGAGGCCTTCTCTGGAAGGACATTCCAGGCAGAGGTGAGCAGAAACCAGCTAGGGAGGGGAGGTGGAGAGGGACGAGCCGGCCTGAAGCCACATGCCCGCTGGGGGTAGGGGCCACGGGCAAGGGGGAGCCACTTGGCCTGGCCACCTTGCGGCCTGCTCCCTGCAGATCTGCAGCCACTATATGTGGGGTGCAGCCACTACATGTGGGGCAAAAGGAGGCACGGCCCTGCCTCAATGGCACCTCCAAGGCACGTTTTACAGCGTGTGATGCTTCCCTGCAGGAGACGTTTCAGACTGGAACCCACCAAGCATGGTTCAGAAGGACTTCCGATCTACTTTAGTTCAGAGGCAAGCCACCTAAGGCGCTGGTCCCCAGTGGCCTGGGGACCTCTGGTCCACCCGCACAGCCCACCCACAAGCTCCTCTCTCCTTCCTCACCCGCCCTCGTCCTCGCCAGCTTTCCCAGGTTCTCTCCCTTCTCCTCTCAGCATTAAAACCTTACCAAGCACGCACAGACGCTCGCGGCTAAATAGGGCGCGGACCCCGCCTGGCCCCGTGATCTTCTTGGCAATCAACTTGCTTGATCTGGGCGCTCCTCTGCAGGTGCGCCCCTCCCACCTTCTACAGGAGCCTGTGACCCGCAGGGGGTCGGGGGGGCCAGCTGGGGGGCGAGGGCACAAAGACCTTCGAGAAGCTGGGGCACAGGAGGCGTGCGCGGGGAGGCGGCCTCCGGCACCGGGTCCCTGGAAGTGGTGACGGGCTCAGAGCTGGGCACACTCACCGGAGAGAGGGAGGAGGCCGTAGAGGGGGCAGCGGCCCAGCTAATACTGGTGTAGATGTGCGGTGAGACGGGGATCTGGAAGGACGGCAGGGCCTGCCGGAGATCAGAGAGCGTCAGCCTGGGCCGCAGCTCAGGAAGCTTTTGGGGCCCAGCCCTCCCCCCGTGACCTCACGGTCTGCAGCAGCAGGTGCACCTCGGACCAGGAAATTCTGGGACACCCCGAAATGCTCCTCCAAAGAGAAATATGAGAGTACCGACTCTGTGGGGTCGCCCGAGTCTCAGGCTCCACTCTTCTTTTGGAGCCCTTCTCTCGGAGCTGGTGTACACGCCAGCCTCATGACTTAATCATCTCCACGGATTAACTTCTTGGCTGGATCACCCACCGAGAACACGCTCGAGGCAGTTTCGCCCAAGAAGTCCAAAAGCCTTCCGAGTGGGAGCTTCTGGGGCTGCGCTAAGGGTCTGGCGTCCCCAGGCCACCGCGTGGAAGCGGCACGTCCAGGTTGAGGGTTGTTTGTAAAAACGCCAGCCGCCCTCTCCAGGCCCCATCTCACAGAGCTGGCCGACTGCCCGAAGGGCCACCTGAAGTTGGCCCAACATGAAACAGCTAAGCGGCCACTCATTCTAATGAGCAGAAGAGCTGGCTCGATCTGTAAAGGCTTTCTGATGGAAAGCACTGCTTTTTAATTACAAACTTGCAAAATCAGCCTAGAGTCGGATAAAACCAAGCTGTAGGCATACAAGGATTTTAAGGAAAACCGACACGTGGCAAGCAGGGTGTTCAGTACCTACTACGTGCAGTAAAGTCCATCCTAATGCCACGCCCTCCATGACAGCTTTACCAACCCCATAGGCATAGTAGCTTGGTCTTTCTGTAGCCACAACAATTTCTTATGCCTCCAGTAAGATACTTTGATTACTTATTATAATTAACCATAGTTACCCATTCATTTCTCTCTCCAGCTAAAGCATACACCTCACAAGGTCAGGAACTATGTCTTATTCTATCCGTGAAGCTTAGCCCGTGGCTTAGTAGGTATTCGAAAAACTGAGTGCCAGATTATTTCTTAACACAATTCTGGGAACTGGGGATTTGCTCTGGGAAACCCAACTACACTCTTCTATCCCCTTTTATAGCCAGCGATGTACCAATTCCCCAGCCCAAATCCATCAGCCTGGTTACCCAGGGATCCATCCAGATTTCTCATAACCGCTCAAGACGGCCCCTGAGGTAGAACTCTGGAATCCCCATATTTATCGAGTATGAAGTCATTTTTCTTTTCTTCTTTGTAGAAGTCAGAGATTAGTAATGCAGCCAAAGGACTCAGCCTTCAGCCGGGGTGTTCAGTGGCCTGTGATCAGGCTGACCAGTGACAGTCACACGCTGAAAGTCCTCACGGCCACCAGACTGAGCTCCCAGCAGGTCCCCACCCTGTACCTGGTATGCGTGGTCGGCCTGAATGTGCCAGAAGGAGCCAGGAGCTGACTTGCTGAGAGCACCAGAGGGCAGGTAGGACTCCAGGCCAGGGTGATCTGGGCCTGAGGACTGGGCTTTGGGAGGAGGCGGAGGGAGAACGGCAAGGGGCGGGCTGGTCACGCTGGGGGTGGGAGCCGGGTCAACGGTGGAGCCGCCAGAGGCAGTAGCTTCCTCCTTCATCTGCACCTCTGTGTAGTAGAAATCCTCCTCCCGCTTGAACTGGTCGGAGTCCACGGTGTCCCTGCGTGGGAGGGAGACGCACCAATGACCAGGGACACGCTGCCTTGGTCCAAACACAGGGGAGAGTGAGGTGCGAGGGGAGCAGTTGCCCAGGGCCACCTGGCGAGTCTGGGAAGAAGGCCAGCAGGACACCCAGGAGCCCTGCTCCTGACGTGGGCTCACAGGGGATTACATGCTGGCCCATCAACAGGAATTGTTTTCCCCATCACTGAAGGCTTCTCCTCCCGCAAGATCTGACTCTGGTCTCCACCCCGGGTCCTCTCCGGGCCCCACCCACTCGCAGTTGCTCTCCTTCAGGGAAAGGGCTCTGAGTCAGTTTCCTTGGCCATAAGCTGCCCCAGCTCCAGGGGGTCAGTGCAAAGGGAGTCCTGGCTTCCCCAGGGGAAGCAACAAGCTCTCACCAGTCGCCCTCTATCTGTCCAGAACTGAAACACCTTCCTTCCTACGGTGAGGTGAGAAGACACAACGGCAAGGTGGAGAGAGCTCCCTTCCCATCAACAGCATCAGCATCCACTACTGCAGGAGGGGCCTCCTTCCCGGCAAAGATCTCTTTCCAAGGGACTGTTTTGCAGGGCACAAGGTCAGGGACAGGTGGCGTCCTCAGCCGGCCAGTTTCTCGGAGGCATTTGGGACTGTGGGTCTCAGGGAATCGGCAGGTGGAGGACGCCTGAACGGCACCCCCGGCAGAGGGGCCCTGGGCTCGTACCTACCCCAGGTGGAGGGCTTTGACGTGGCGCTTGATGCCCACGATGGAGCGCAGGACTTTGCCACAGTTGGGCCACAGGCACTTGTACATCACCTTCACCGAGTTCTGGGGGAAAGGAAGATGGGGTAAGGGGGACGTGTCCTCCCCTTGAGCCCCCTCCCAGCCTCACCCAGTGGGGGCTTTAGCTGCCTTCGAACAGAACCCAGCAGAAGGCCGAGGAAAGGGTTTCCCAGGGACCAGAGACACTGACAAGCAGGGGCACAGAGCCTGGACTCGGCAGCTGGTCCCGGGGGCTGGCATCGGCGCCTGGAGTGGGGATGGTTGCTGGGGAGGAAGGAAGGCCTGCCGGAGGCCTCTGCAGGAGAGCAGGAACGAAGGCAGGGTTGGGGCAGAGGTGAGAAGGCCAAGGACGTGGTGTTGGAGAGGAGGAACAGGCTCCTGGGAATGCCAGGAGGAAAGAGAAGCAGCAAAGGAAAGCTGAAATGGGATGGAGCCTGAGAAGGCCCAGGACCCGGGCCCGTCCCCTCCATGGCCGAGCTCCCCGCTCACGCCACGTACCTTTCTTTTGCGGGGAGCTGGTTCATCCAACAGGAAAGCATCCGGG
Organism: Delphinus delphis; assembly: GCF_949987515.2. NCBI lineage: Eukaryota > Metazoa > Chordata > Mammalia > Artiodactyla > Delphinidae > Delphinus > Delphinus delphis. The sequence continues at coordinate 104,731,428 of NC_082688.1, forward strand.
TCGGTCTCAAATCCGTTATCAGTTTGGGGAGAGCCAAAGGCGTCCCCCAAATACTTGGGGCTGGCCTGGGGGTGGGGGGGCGAGGGGGTGGAGACGCCGCTGCTCCCACTCCAGTGCCCGCTGGTGGTGCTACTGCCGCTGTCCGACACGTCGCCGCTCTCCTTCCACGGGTCACAGGCCGCGCGGGAAGCTGGGCAGAGACAAGACAGAGGATGCTCAGGGGCCTGTCCCTGGGTCCACTCCGGATTCCGCACGGACAGCCCAGGGCGGAGGCCAGGAAACTCTAGTTTGGAGTCTGGGTTCCCGCATCTAACTCCTGGCTCTGGCTTGCCTGACTTTGCCACTCCAAGGGGGAAAAAGAAAAAGACAAAAAAATGTTGCCCCGCCCCCAACAAGCCCCTCCCCTTTCTGAGCTTCAGTAAAAATGAGGAGTGGGTCCATTCATTGCAGCGCTGTCTGTGGGTGGCCCTGCTCTGCTGTAGCGGACACCTCCTGGCAACAGCCATGCTGATGATCTGACCACCAGACACGCCGCAACTGCATGTTGTGTGCGGGTGTCCCCCACTTTTCGGAAGTTTGCTTTACACCATTTCCCTTTGAGGAAAGACCCACAGTCGGCCCTCCGAATCTGCAGTTTCCGCATCCAAGGATTCAACCAACCGTGGATTGAAAATATTCAGGAAGAAAAAATTCCAGAAAGTTCCCCAAAGCAAAACTTGAATTTGCCACACACCAATTAAACATTTAAACAGCGACATTTAAAAGGCATTTACATTGTATTTACAGCTATTTACATTGTATGCAGCATTTACATTGTTTTAGGTACTAAAAGTAATCTAGAGGTGACTTAAAGTATACAGGAGGATATGCGTAGGTGACATGCAAGTCCTATGCCATTTTACACAAGGGACTTGAGCGTCTATGGAGTTTGGTATCCGCAGGGGTCCTGGACCAATCCTCCACAAACACCAAGTGACAACCATACATTAGTATCTGTTTTCATTAACTAAAAGAAATCTGAGGAGGGTTTTCACTTTATGAAAAAAGGTGAAAATAGCGTTCGATGTTGGTTTTGCAGCGAGCTGTGACAGAGGCAGTGCGCACCCCAAGCGGTAAGAGTGGCCGGTAAGAGTGCCCCACTGAGCTCCTTCCTGGGAGCCACACTCGGCGCCTCAGCACCTAGCGACCAGAGCTTTGAACTGTGTCTGTGAGCGTCCGTGCTTCATCTTGATTTATTCTGTGCAGCTGTGAGCAACATGTGTCCTAAGGTAATTGCTTCGCTTTGTACCATTTCAACTTTCACAGAAACGTTCTACGTTCAGATAGCAGGGGAAACCTGTATTATTAATGGAAAGATAACCTAATTAAAATGTGCTTGTCACTTTAAAGGCAGGGGGAGAGTGGGGAGAGGGGAGGGGCCAAGCCTCTCCTGCCTCCCTCCCAAGCACGGACAAGCCGGCTGGGTACCACTTGGGAAGCTTTCCCTGCAGCAGAGTAGGATGGAGAGGCCAGGTTAAGGGCCTGTTAACCCGGCTTTCTTGAAAAATGCCTGTTTGATCATTTAAACCCAGGCAAGTACATCAAAACCGGCGTGTGAAAAGAAACCATCCGGCTAGCTCTCGCAGCTGTCAGGAGGTGTAGCCTTTACCAGAGCCAGCTGTGGCCCAGGTGGCTCTTCTGTTATCCACAGGGAACATGCTTAGAGAAGGAAAGACGAGCTCTGAGAGCAGTTCAGACTCATCACAAGATGACAGGAGGCCCACACAGCCGACGTGGCCTAAACCCGCTGCCCTGCTCCCAGCAATGCGTCTGAACAGGAAGGTCACAGGTGAGTCATGTCAAATTTTCAGTTTTTAAGCTGCCTTTCTTCGGGCTGCTTTAGGCCGGACCCAGATTCTTCCATGCCGAGACCATAAATCCATATTAATTTTTACTATAGGACAATCTGAAATTTTGATATGTGGAAATAGCAAGGGGGGAAAACTGTGACACATGCAGGTATGGTGGCCTTGTCCCCAAAAGCCCCAACTCCCAACATGGGCAGCATTCCACGGAGCCTCCTTACCCTGGATTCTGAGATGGTCTACCACATCCCCTGTGGCCAGGATAAACATCCCACTGCTTTTCTCTCATCCCACTCCATATTCCAAACCCCTTCTAGGCTAATCTAGACACCCAGCATTTCGTGTTTCCAACGCAGGCTCTCCTTAATTAAGTCTCACACGCTAGGAAAAGCCCACCCAAACAGAAGGGGACAGATGAATTCTGCCCTTCCTAAGTGTCACTGTCAAGTCTCAAAGCAATGACTTCCTGGAAACCAAGAGTTTACGACATCTACACATGGGGCTAAAAATAGGGTAGCCCTTCAGGAAAGATCTCAGGAGCCGCCAGCGGGTCAAGGGTTCGCACATGTCCACTCAAGAAACCTATCAGGGAGAGAAGGGCAAGGGAGCAGAAGTGCTACATCTAGCATCAGGACAGAAGAAGAGAGCAGGTCAAACGGCAGGCCCGCCCTACAGTACAGCAGCCTTCTACCGAGGAACCATTCAAATGGCTCAACAATGACACTGGCACATTGGCACACAAGGACAAATACAAAACAAAGCAAAAAGTGAATCTCATAAATTAACCTATACCTTGTAAGAGGAACATAAATCGCTCTACCTTAGGTCATAAGATTTTCTAAGGCAGGGTCAACAGAGCATGAAAGCAAAGTGCTCCCCTGCAAACGCATGGTGGACTTCTAAGAAATCCTTGTAATCCCCTCTGCTCTCTACACGCCCATGCAGAGCCATCCTAACAATACAGAGGCCAGAGGGAATGGGTGGATTCTGCACAAAGAGTATCCACGATCAGAGCAAGGTTCTGGTTGTTGTAGAGACCTCACCTTGCAGAATACGTCAACATGATTAGCTGCCAGGGGGGCCTTATTTCTCCACTGACATCAACGTCAGATCAGAAATAGACTGGAACTTCCCTGGTGGTCCAGTGGTTCAGACTCCACACTCCCAATGCAGGGGGCCCGGGTTCGATCCCTGGTCAGGGAACTAGATCCCACGTGCCACAACTAAAGATCCTGCGAGCAGCAACTAAGACCCGGGGCAGCCAAATCAATCCATCAATCCACAATGTGTGTTTTTTTTTAAAGATATTGTAATGGGGAAAAAAGTCTTTAATGGACAATGAAAAATGTTTATCAAAGGGGACTTAAGATATCATGGCATATTATCAGTTAAGATACGTATATGCTGGTGTTGGGATGTGTGTATGAACATATGTAGATGGGTTACACACACACACACACACGCAACCTAATGGGAATTGCAGTCAACGATTTTCTTTCCCTTTATGACACTTTCCCGGATCTTCTTCCTGTTGACCAACCTCCTGCATCTCCTAAACTCGTAGAGTTTCCTAAGAACTTAAGATTGACTCCTTTCCTCCCTGCGTTGCCTGTGTGGCCCCCAGGTGCTCACAGAGCAGGTGTGTGATGCTCTGCCTCACAACTGGTACCGTCAGACTGCAATAGCTTCCTCTAGCAGCCTAGCCATTGACGACAGGCCTTGGGTGAAACAAGTAAGTCTGCCTTTTCACCCCCTTAAACTGATTTTCTATGTAGGGAGATTACTTATGAGGGACGCTTATAAAGGCCACTTTCCTCCTGGTATGTGTTCAGAGCCGACTCCGTATTTTCCTATAAGCTTTTAAGAAGCTCGCAATTCAGTTATCTCACCAATGAAAAAGTTATTCCCTGGGAGTAAGTTAGGCCAGCCTGATGACAAGTTTCAGAACAAAACCCCTTCAGGTTCAATACCAGTCTTATCAAGCTACTAATATCCAGCAACCCTCCTTCCTCCCATATTACTTGTGATGTATTTTGGGGGTTGTGCTAGAATTTTCTTTTAATTTATAAATTTGCTGTGAAGTCTATCGATTTACTATCGATAGGAATCGATAGTGAATTACTCTCGATTACTGTGAATTACTATCGATTTGTATTACGCAATTGGATTTATTTTAGACTTCAGCTCATTTGTTCCATACAAATTTACAAGGCTGAATCAGGCACTTGTAACGGGGGAGTGCATCGGCTGAGGCCACTAGGGGACCATTTGGTCAGTCTCTACCTTTAGAACTCAATGTTCCTCCACTGGCCATGTTCAGCCCCTCAAGTGCCTCGCTCGCTTACTCCCATTGAAGAACTTACTCAAGTGGCCAGTGTGGCTCAGTCCCGTGCTCAATCATCTTCACAATGCACCAGGAAGCTTCTCCCCAGAGGAGGAAACTGAGGAAAAAGAATGGAAGCGGCTAACTCTGTGTCGCTCAGCCACTCTGGGATGCCAGGGAGAAGAGACTCCAGAAACCCTGCTGCCAGGCCAGCGACTTAGGCAGTTATCTGCCCAAAGCAGAAGAGGTCGGTCGTGGGCCTCTGCCGCACCCAGAACCCACCCGGACCCCGTTCCTCACCAGAGAAGTTGGTCTCGACCCCAGGAGGACTCTGCACCACAGGGCTGCAGGACAGGGACGTCAGCACCATAGCTGCCATCATCTCGTCCATCTCCACTGCATCCGACTTCCTGGATTCAGACAGGTGAGAGCCAAAGGTTACTTCCTGACACAGCTGGTCATGTGAGCATCTTACATTCCTAGATTGTCCCCTCCACGCCTCGACTCCAGTCAGTCAGTGTGTGCTCAAGTAATATTGTTAAATAAAGCATTCAGACCTCTCTTCATTCTTCATGAAAAAGACTCAATTCTGAGCTACACTGATAATATCAGTCAACCCCCGCAGAAGCAGGCTGGTCCCCATCCCACTGCTGACACCCGGAGGCAGTTCCACTCTCCCTTGAATTCCCTTCCTAACTCTAAGTCTGCAGCTTAAAATCAGGAATTTTATTTTGGGGAAAGGAAAATGAGTCCAAGCAATGAAATAAAGCATGGGCATAAAAGACGGCCAGCTAGAATTCAAAATCACCAAAATTACCTTCCTTTCCTCGTTTTATATTTAAATTTAAGAGGGAACAATTACACGAACCAATTCCTTCCCCTCCCCCCAAGATTAATGATGAGGTATTGTGATAGCTTCTGAATGTGAACAGAACCTGGTACATAAGCCAATGAGCAAAACACCCAGAAATACTAAAATAAATCTTCCAGTGAAAATCTCAATGCTTTATACAGCAGAGTTCTATAAAATTTTACACATACTTTTTTTAATCCATATAAAGTTACATTATTTGGAAATAAAATTAAAGTTATCTATAAGTTAATGCTAAAGTATGAAAAGTCCGTCCGAAATAAATTTCTAGGTGGCTCCTCTATTTCAAAGGACTGTATTATGCAATTCATTCTTTACAATTCAGATCCACTAAAATATACGACTGGGCTTGAAGCAGCTAAACGAAAGCTAGTAATGTATTAAATGTGTCAGCATCCCCCTTTTTATATGATTATTTGTATTTTTATTTCCACAGAATGGAAAGACAAATTCTTTGCCAGTATTCCATTGAATTGACAATCACAAATGTTGTTGCTCTGGTCTGGTCTCCAGACACGGGGTGTACTGTCAATAACAATAATACTCACAGACAAACACAGATGGGACAGGGGGCAGGGCTCAACTGCTTACACATCCTGTATATAAGAATCTCATTGGCAGGGGCTTCCCCGGTGGCGCAGTCGTTAAGAATCCACCTGCCAACGCAGGGTACACTGGTTCGAGCCCTGGTCCAGGAAGATCCCACACGTCGTGGAGCAACTAAGCCCGTGTGCCACAACTACTGAGCCTGCGCTCTAGAGCCCGCGAGCCACAGCTACTGAGCCCAAGTGCCACAATACTGAAGCCCACATGCCTAGAGCCGGTGCTCCGCAACAAGAGAAGCCACCGCGATAAGAAGCCCGCACACCACAACAGGGTAGAGCCTGCTCGCTGCAACTAGAGAAACCCCACATGCAGCAACGAAGACCCGACACAGTGATCAATAATAAATAAAAATAAATAAATTTATTTTTTTAAAAAAGAAAATCTCATTGGCAGATTTTCTTTTTTAATCTTAAAATATCAATGTGCATAAAGTATATAACATAGAAATTAGAATATACATATTCTCAGGGAAAAAAATCATGTCATAAAATTCTAAAGCTGGGACTTCCCTGGTGGGTCCAGTGGTTAAGACCGTGCTTCCACTGCAGGGGGCACGGGTTCAATCCCTGGTCAGGAGCTAAGATCCTGCATACTGTGCGGTGTGGCCAGAAAAGTAAAAATAATTTAAAAAAAAAATTCTAAAGCAAAGTACGCATACTTCATTCAGCATCGATAGTTTTAAATATCTAGCCAGGGCTCTGCAATCTCTAGAGTGAGCCTTCCGCCTGTTTTAGCCTGGCTCACAAGCTAAGAGTGGCTTAACAATTTTTAAATGGTTTTAAAAATCAAAAGAAGAATATTCCTTCTTGACATGACACATGGAAATGACATGAAATTGAAATCTGAGTGTCCGTAAGTAAGGTTTTATTGGGGCACAACACGCCCGCCTGTTTACATACTATCTGTGGCTGATTTCACGTGACCACAGCCAAGCAGAGCAGCTGTGACAGAGACCATTTGGCCCACAAAACCTACGTTATTTACTCTGGCCCATTCTGAACATGTTTGCTGACTCCTGATCTAAGCCATTTTTTTCTCTCTCATCATGAAAAACTAAGACCTAATTTTAGTTTGAGCATGAAAGGGGGAAAAAATAGCCCTTAGCCAGACAAAGCTATATCACCCATAATAGAGTTACAGGGAAGAAAAGACGCCCTTCTGGGTCTTTTGAAAAGGATGCCCTCTCACTGTATCCCATTTGTCTGATATCTTGACTACTAGACACCTGGTTGTTCCACATTCCTTCCCCAACACAAGACATCCCAAAACCCCATACCTCACCACCCATGTGTCTTTCAGAGCCCAGGTTCTGTCACACAAACCTCTTTGGGACATCGATGTTCCTGGAGACAGGCCTGTAGGCTGGTGCCTGGGTTCCCTGCTCGGGAGGTGGCGCCTGGGGGATGGGGCTCTGCAGCTCGGCCGGCCACACCTCCTCCACTTTGCAGCAGATTTGTAACTTCTGGTCCAACAGCCAGACAGTCACCTTATCCTCTGCCCAGCTATGCCGCTCCACCAGTCCTGTACACTCTTGACCTCCATACCACACACAAACCTGGGGAGAGAAGAACAGCAGCCAGTGGTCAGCACTTGGGAGTTCTCACTCCATATGTCCCCAGTTCTGGGAGCCGGGAGCCGGGAGCCGTATGCCACAAACTGCATTCTCCGACTCATCTTTAATTCAAGCAGATGCTCCCAGGTACCTGCTTCCCACCTGAACACCCAGACTAGCCACAGTGGATTGGTTCTTCCCAAAACAAATCCTTATAAATTTTCTAGATGGAGAGAGCAAAGGTGTCAGTTTCTGGGATTTTTTTTTTTTTTTTAACTTGGAGTCTATACGCAATTAAAGTTAAGTTGTTATCATCTTAAAATAGACTGTTATAACTATAGGATGTTTTCTGTGAGCCTCATGGTAACCACAAAGAAAAAACCTCTAGGAGATACACAAAAGATAAAGAAATCAACACACAGGACTCCAAAAAAAGACAGCAAGAGAAGAAGAAAGAAACAAAGGAATTACAAACCAGTCAGAAAACAGTTAACAAGATAGCAATACCAAGTCCTTACCTATCACTAATTACTTTAAATGTAAACGGATTAAATTCTCAAATCAAACGAATTTGGAATCTGTGTCCCTCCCTCCTGATTTCTTGCCCTGACTAGCCTCTGAAGTCCTATATCTCTGCTGGTCCCCAACTATCGCCTTGAATTGCTCACACCCTGCATTTTTCCCTTCAGAGAATCCTGAGTCTACCTGGGAGCACGATGGTAGTGGTGAAGAAGTAGGCTGACTACTTTCAAGGGTGCCTAGCAGTTGCTAGGTGGCCTCACCTCATGGGAAGAGATGTCTGGACGACACAAGCCTTGAAACAGAGGCAGAAAGCAGAGCCTCTATTATCAGCTCTTGAGAAGGCAATGAAGGAGAAGCCCATGCATCTGGATCTAGTGCCAACATCAGGCACAGGTGATGCCTGAGCCCTGCCACAGGGGAGGAAACACTGGAAAAGGGACTCCAAATGGCATTCCAACTAAACAAACACCTTCATCTCTTGCAAACATCTAAAGGTAATTCAAAGATGCAATCTTATCTGTCTCCTGTAAGTCTGAGATTCTTTCCCTTGTTTTTATAAAGTTGCAAACTGAGACAGATTAAGAGAAACAGCTCTGGCCATGCTTTGAACTGAGGTTCTGAACCGGCCTGAGCCCAGAACTGTTGTGGAGGAGCCCTGGGTCTGCTCATTCCCTTGGGAAGTCTGCTGCCCAAGGGCTCATATGGCTGCAGGGAAAAGGTCTGTGCTAAAGCCCGTGCCCAGAGAGTTTCACTCACGGCACCGCTGGGCTGCCAGACGCAAGCCTGGAGAGATCAGACATTTGTCCACTCGGGGATCAACCTACCTTCTGCCCGGGCTGAAAGGCCACCTGCTGGAGGCCTGAGGTGCCTGGAGCCTTGAGGAGTTCCTTGGGCTGCTCCTGGCAGGACGTGTCCTTAGAGGCAAGGAAGGGCTGGGGCGCCGCCGCCTCAAGCAGCTCTGCCTGAGGCTCCAAGGGTGGGGCAGCCCCGGGTGGCCCCAACACCCGGGCGCCCAGGAGGGACCTCTTGCCAAGGCGCCGGGACAGAACGCTGGCCATGCTGCTGCCTTTCCTGGGAGGCAAAGGGGACACAGAGTCCTTTATCCCGTATCTGGAGGCATCAGGAGGCCCTACACGCAGCCGGAACCCGTGAGTGTCCGTTAAAAAGGATGAAACATTTTAAAGTAACTTTTACAACTTTTTTCTTTTTACAAAAGTAACACCTGTTACTAGTAGGACATTTAGAATGTACTGATAAGCACAAAGAAAAACAAATCCCTCAAGAAGCCGCCTCCCACAGATACCCATGTTTCCTAAAGCATTCCAAGCTTTCTTCTACACACAGATTTATATATTTCTATTTCTACAAAAATGGGATCATGGTTTGGTAAACTGAATTTACACTTATCCTGTGTGGGTTATACTGTATCATTACACGTTATTCTACAATCATACTTTTATAAGTCACACAGTGTTTTCTTAGGCAGATGCATCACTGCAAATTTAACAAATTCCTTATTCTTCTTCCTGAGGGCTGTACCCAGGGTTGTGTTGCTGAAACTGCTCTGCCCGCGGGGAGCATCTCAGCACACACACCAACGTCCGCTTCCCAGGTCAGGATGCTATTACAACAGCACTAAGAGATGCTCCCACACCAACATCCGCTTCCCGGGTCAGGATGCTATTACAACAGCACTAAGAGATGCTCCCACACCAACATCCGCTTCCCGGGTCAGGATGCTATTACAACAGCACTAAGAGATGCTCCCACACCAACATCCGCTTCCCGGGTCAGGATGCTATTACAACAGCACTAAGAGATGCTCCCACACCAACATCCGCTTCCCGGGTCAGGATGCTATTACAACAGCACTAAGAGATGCTCCCACACCAACATCCGCTTCCCGGGTCAGGATGCTATTACAACAGCACTAAGAGATGCTCCCACACCAACATCCGCTTCCCGGGTCAGGATGCTATTACAACAGCACTAAGAGATGCTCCCACACCAACATCCGCTTCCCGGGTCAGGATGCTATTACAACAGCACTAAGTCAGAGCGGGACGGGGTCTGTCAGACACTCAGATTCTCAAGCTCAGCTGGCTTCAAAGTTGCCAACAGCCACAGAAGTGAGCCGTGCTAACTATTCCTTGTTTTCCACTTGAGGGAACTAAAGTGGGGGAGCTTAAGCGACTTATTCCTGGCGGTACAGGTAGTTGGTGTCAGAGCCTGAACGAGATCTGGTCTCCTGACTCCAAACCCAGGTCTTCTCAGCGCCTCCCAACTGCCTGCACCCTGCCCCCGACAGGCTCCGGGCTCAGGCCACTCGAGCATTCAGGGCTGATGGAAACACAGGGCCACAGCCCTGACATGGACCAAGGAGAACCATTCCAGGCCTCTGCACGGTCACCCCACGATGGACAGGAGCTGCTCTGGAAACGGCACACATCATTTCTCCGTGCTCAGAGGCATCAGCTCACCCCGCCGCATAATACTCCAGAAAGCAGGGCACTGGGGAGCGCTGTCCTCTGCATTTTATAGGGAAGAAGAGCTAAGAAGGAGACAACACCAGAAAGCTTGGTGTGATGCTCCTTTAGTCAAAATCCTCCTGCCTGAGAGGCGGGGTTCTAACCAGCCAGCACTCTCTAAGCCCCAGGGCAGGGGTTGGCGGGGGGGGGGGGACACCCCTTGACCTTCATGTGCCTACACCATTCCAGAAAAGAGGAAGTCAATCTTATGGGAACTCAGAGATTCAAAACAGTCAACGAGCTTGCTCTTGGGAAATCCCACCCCTGATCCACAGCCTCCCTGCTAAGCAGGATGCAGGGAAAACACAGTAGATCTGCCTCAGGCTGCACTGTGGACCCCACTCAGAGCCTGTTTCCTCATCTGTAAGTCACAATGCTAATACTCCCCTTATCAACCTTCAAGGAGCAATGAGAACGTTCCAGTAGAAGCCCTCTGGACACAGGCTTCTAAATAATTCTGTATTAGACGAACCTTTCATGTTCTTAAAAAGATGATGAATAATCCCTTCCCCCCCTCCCCCGTTAGGTAATAAGATATAACCCCCAGGTTATTTGGACAGCTCACCTCTTAACACCTCACTTTTGTGTAGACATTGTATTCATACCTAACACTGAAGAGCATTTCCTACGTGCTAGACTCTTAAGTGTGGTACTGACATTCTCTCATTCCACAGGTACCATTAGTGTCCATCCTTATTCTGTTCTCAAAAAAACAAAGACCCAGAGAGATTAAAAGACTTGACCAAGGTCAGGGTAAAAGGCCAAATCAGGGCCCCTCAGGACCTACTGACTTCAAAGTCTGTGTCTTTTTAGGACGACACCATGCTCTCCCTCCTCTTTCCAAATACCCTCTGCCTGGGGCCCATGACCTATGGCCTCTACTTCCCTATTCTCACCTCCTTGGACTCCACGGACTTCCATCTCTGCTGTCCATGTCATGACCTGGGTCACAAGGTACTGCACAGCACCAGAGGGTCAATCTCTTGTGCTCACAACCCCAGGCATACCCTCCTCCCTGGTTCCCTCCCCTGGTCCTCAGGCTACTGGTTGCCCTTGTCAGCAGCTTCATTCCCACCAACTCCTCTCCAAGAACTGACTTCCACTGGTCACCCAACAACAGGTCAGAACTCTGCAGTCCCTTCACCCCCAGAAACCAGAATGCCTCGCATCCGCACAGGGCTCGAGGGGTGGATCGCTACCAGGGGCCACAGCTGCTCCCAGGCCTGCTGGGTCCGCTGGCGGAAGGGGAAGAATCAGACCTGGCACCCTGCGAACTCACGCTGCCCCTTCTCCAGAGCGCTTGGAGCTCCTCAGCCACCCTGCGGCTCATCCCCTCTGAGTACCGTAGCACACTCCGAATCTCTGCTGCCCCAGGTGCTCTGTTCCCTCGTTAACTCACTTCTCCAGTCAGTATTTAGTCGAGGAACTGATCTGTACAGAGCATATCCCCAGTGCTGTGGCAGGTGTAAAATGCTAGGATTTTCATAGACTCAATACCAACACTGTTCCCCTACCTGGAATTCCCATCAGGCTAACTCCACCCCTGTCTATTAAGCTTGGCATTTCCAGAGACTGTTCCAGCGGCCTTTCTCCTCCCTCCCACCCCTCTGCCCCTGGCCGCACCCACGCCAGGAGAAAACTGCATCATAGCTATGGGTTCAAACTTTCTTTGAATAGTTCCATAAACCTTCTTTACTTTTCACCCTTGTCCAGAAGGACCTCGGGGCTTCGTTTGGGTCCCATGCCATCTTCTCGTCTCCCGATTCCTGGCCTCCTTCCCAACCATCCCAGCAAAGTATGCTCAGCAAATATCTCCACAATAACAAAACGTGAAGGGTAAAAATAAGTTTAAAAGTTAAGAATAAAGTCGCAAATACAGAGGAAAAGGGTTTGGCACATTTTTATCAGTGTTTTACTCAGAGCTTCAAAGGCTAGAATCAGAGAGTATGGTATCTCCACCATGAATTCCCTAGAAAGCAAAGAGATAAGAAAAAGGTCAAAATCGCAGCATCCTACAGAGTTCCTCTCTAGGTGTCTGGTGACTTTATACTTAGTAACACTCTACTGGAAAGCTTTACTATGTATGTCATCAAAAGGAATAAAAACGTAAGGAGTAAATTCTTTACCACTACCAAAAAAAATGTCCAAGCTGATTTGGTGCTAATTTGGTTTTAAAAACTCAGTCACCTACCACCGTCCTCGAAGCCTCAAGCCAGAAAAAAGAATCTCAAACCCTCAGTTTAACGTCGCTGAGCTAGAAGTGAAGCCACAGTGCCACTTAGAGACATCAGATGGCAGCATCCATCCAGAGAAAGAAACGATCCTGCTCTTGACCCAAAAAAAAAAAAAAAACAAAAAGAAAGAAAAAAACACAGTGGCCACCCCCACTTTCCACAGCAGGAAGTTTGAGGTTTCTACCACTGAAATGAAGAAAGGGTAGTATTTCCAAAATTCCTGGGCTTCCAGACAGAGCCTGAAATATTTGGCTAACAGACTCTGACGATGTTTTTGTTAAGTCTGTTTTTTTTTTTTAATGTAAAGAACGCTTTTTATTTGCTTTGTGAAGCTGCACCTTCCAAAGCCTGCTGGATTTGCACAGTTGGTGAACCTGCCCACTTCCGGCTTCTTCCCACATGCATTCTTTGGCCTTTCACCTTTAACTGGCCTGAATTCCACCCTGAAATACCTTTTATTATTTGTTTTATTTATAGTGCGCCTAAATCTTAATTTTTAAAAGCAGAAGAGAAAGAAGGAAGGGAAACTGCCTTTATTAAATGCCTAATAGCACCAGCTTTCGCAAATTGTATCTAATTTAATCCTCAGAGCGACTTAAGATAAACATATGGTCTTTTATGTCTGATGAGGAAACTGAGCCACTGAGAGGTTAGGTTGCCAAGGTTACACAACCAGGAAAGGCAGCCACTAGGGACTGAACTCATGTCTATCTGGTGTCAAAGGGCCTGATCCTACCATTATTCCAATAGGTGTGAGATCTCTCAAAATAAAACACTCAAGCTTGCTTTTCACCTACATGGTATTTTTTTCCCCCTATGTCAGTGAACCTCTACAGGAAACAAAAAAAAAAGAAGCAAAAGCAAAACAAACAAACAAAAAAACAGCTCTCAATCCTGCAAGTCTCCTTGTGTGCTTTTTCTTTCCTTGAAAACCCATTCTCCACTTGCATCTTAGCCTCCCACCTACAAAATAAAGGCCAATGCTTTCCTCCAACCTTGTTCAACAGTCCAGGTCACTGTTAATCATTTAGCAGTTTGGGAAGACCTTTATACACAATATTGCCCTCTGAGAGGGTGCAGAGAGATAATGTAATCAATCCCAAAAGTTAAGGGAAATCTTAGCCAAATTTACACTGAGGATTGATAGCATGGGAGTGAAAAAACATGAATCTAGATTAAATGTAGGCTGGGCAGGATGGCCAGGTGTGTTGATCAGCATTACATTAGGAACATGGCTCAACAGATAACACCATCCCTCAAGTCCTTCGGGGATTCGGAAGTGAATTCAAGCACCTACAGAGGTCTGCCATGCAGGCAGGAAGAGGATCCAGGTTAATGGAGACTCTAGAGGGACTTTCCAGGACGGCCTGTTACTGTATACCTTAGCTTGAGGGTCCCAACCCCCTCCCAGCATGTTTCCACCAATGTAACCACCGCTTCCTTCAAATCTTTCTTCCCTGATCTCTACTTCCAACTCACCCCCCTATTGGTTTCTTTCTTGGGAGCTATTGATGGTCGATAATAACCAGCCAGCCCCTAACTTGCCATATGGTTCAGGTTCGGCAAAAAGAAATCAAGAAACATCTTTTTCAGGGTAACAATAACAGTGTTTCAACACACAGTCAAATCCAGCTTTACAATGTTACATTCTCGACTTACAAAGTCCTTGACCGAAACATAAACTCATGCTAAAAAAGACTTCCTGGCTGATGTACAGTTTTAAGATATCCCGAGTCCTCTTTGCTTCTCACCCCACCACTGTCACCCACAGGGAGGGGTTGGCTACCCGAGAAGATGTATTTTGGTCCATGTAAAAGAGGTTAGACCTTCTCCAGGCTCAGCAAACATCTTCTGATGCGCTAATAGCCCTTAATGAGAACATCTGCCATCAGTTAAATAACTGGGACCGACAGAATAGGAAAACAAACCCTCTCTGTGGTTCTAAGTTGCAAATTGCCATTTGACATGTCACTGTTGCCGGAGAATCCCAGGTCTCGGCACATCCATGTGTGTGTGCGCGCGCGCATGCGCTCACGCTCAACGGGTGCTCTCTCCTACCTCCCATGGCAACAGGCCATGACGTCACCGAGTAGCACTTCCAGGACACAGGTCATAAAGTCAAACTGATTCATTACACAACTAATGGGGGTTTTGGTGGTGGGTGAAGTTTGGGGTAAGACTCCCCTTTGCCGAAGCATGGGTGCTTTGCTGCCTCTCTAATGAACAATTTAGGGACCAAGGTGCCGGGCATTACTCCTCTTCCAAGAGTTTCAGGTTCTCCACTAACCTTAAGCTTTATACTCTATGATCTCCCCTGGTAACCACCGCACAGAACATCGATTTGAGTTTTGGGCTCTTTGGCTAATATTTTGCATATCATTCTTAATCTTTTATCAGAAAGTTGCTAATGTTTTCTTTTTAATTTTATTTATTTATTTATTTATTTATTTCTGCATTGGGTCTTCGTTGCTGTGTGCGGGTTTCCTCTAGTTGCGGCATGTGGACTTCTCATTGCAGTGGCTTCTCTTGTTGCAGAGCACGGGCTCTAGGCACACGGGCTTCAGCAGTTGTGGCGCACAGGCTTAGTGGTTCCGCGGCATGTGGGATCTTCCCTGACCAGGGCTCGAATCCGTGTCCCCTGCACTGGCAGGCGGATTCTTAACCACTGCGCTACCAGGGAAGTCCCTAATATTTTCTTTTAAATCTGTAAAGTTTTAACTTCATTTCTTTTTCAATGTGACATTCTAAGCTCATGCAAAGGTCAAAATGTTACAGCACACCACATCTTTTATTTTATAACAGAACTCAGTGGAGAATAGGACAATTCATTTGTCCAAAACAATTCTCTTTTAGCAATTCTTGGCCAGGGACGATCTCTGTTGAGAGATGCCATGTCTGTCCACAGCATATTGATGACTATATGCAAATGCGTCTGTGGTCCTTGCTATCTGAACCTTGGCAGAAACAGGTAAGCTGTCATACTCCACCATCACCACCCAAATGCTGCCTGGTAGTTTCTTAAGCCTTATTTTCTTCTGGGGTGTCTTCTCCAGAAAAAGTTTAAAAAAAAATTCACTTCACTGAGCATATATTGACCGTTTCTTCCCAGAGGATTTTCTTCCCAGCCTGGCTTTGGACAGAAAAACCTCCAAGGGTAGCCAAGGGCCTGCACTAAAACATCTAGGTCTCTCAAGTTATACATCAGGTCCTGTTACACCATTTTTTAAATGTGTGGTATGCATTTTAGGTTTTCATGATATGAGCTTAAGATCACAGCCCTGAGCATATTAGTAATTGATTCAATACCAAGATTTCTAAATCAGCTGTTCAGAGAATGACCGTTTGGATTCTCAGGTCATTCTAATTGTTGTCTTCTTCTGAAGTTTTTTTTTTTTTTAATATTTATTTACTTATTTATTTATTTGGCTGTGCCGGGTCTTAGTTGCAACATTCAGGATCTTCGTTGCCACGTGCAGGATCTTTAGTTGTGGAACGTCTGAAGGTTTTTAAAAACTGGATTACAGGGCTTCCCTGGTGGCGCAGTGGTTGAGAGTCCGCCTGCCAATGCAGGGGACACGGGTTCGTGCCCCGGTCCAGGAGGATCCCACATGCCGCTGAGCGGCTGGGCCCGTGAGCCATGGCCGCTGAGCCTGCGCGTCCAGAGCCTGTGCTCCACAACGGGAGAGGCCACAACAGTGAGAGGCCCGCGTACCGCAAAAAAAACCCACAAAAACTGGATTACACTGCCTCGATGTATAATAGTTTAGACTACCATCATCTGAGTAATAGATGTAACAGAAAAATGGAAGGAGAAAATAAGGGCCCCAAATAGCCGTGCTATTTTCATATCCCAGCAGATGGGCCACAGAAATAGGTCACCTGATCTGGTTACACTGAATTTTCTCCAGCAAATAACAAATGACCCTGATCAACAAATACTTTTGTCGGTCTGACTGCACAACAGCCATTCAATCAAGTAAAAGAGACCATTCTGTTTGCACGGCCGGCAGGGAAGGAAAGCATTTTCACAGTTCAGCCCAGAACTACACTTCCCCTTCCTTCACACCTAGCTCCCCATTTGCTTTCAAAACCACCAGTGCCCTTTATTCATTGCTCTGCTGTGCATACACTACTCCGTATGAAACAAGACAATTCTTAGCACAGTACTGGGCACACAGGGCTCAGTGATCTGTAACTACTTCTATCAGTTCCGACGCACTGCATCTCCCTTAGACGGCAAGCCCTTGCTTATCCCATCAAATTTATGATTTTGAAGAGATGCTATTCCCATAGGTGAGGAGAGCCCCAGATTAAAAAAATAATGTGTTGTAAGAAATAAGACCTGCTGCTCACCTAAAAATGAAGAACAGTCATAGCATCTTAGTAGCGCTTCAGTGTTTCAGACTCGGTTCTAAGATAGCAGTGTTTTCTTGAAAACAGGTAGAGAATGCTTTACAAGGAAGCAGGGATAAGTAAAAGCATGCCTATGAACGTGCCATGTGAGAGGGAGAGATGATCCAGCACTGTTTTCGTACGTGCACGGGGCACGCACGCATGTGTATACATGTGGGTGCCTGCACTGTGGTTAAACCTGATTTGGCTGTACCAAAACTATGTGAGACGCAGGAGGCACGGAGATGCATGACTGCTGACTCAGCATCTTACCCAGAGCCAGCAGGAAGGAGGGAGCCAGCCAGGAGCTGAGTATCTCCGCAAGAACAAGCCTCCGAGAACTGACAGTTCCCTGCAGCAGTTTGCAGGGTAAGCTTCCAACCTGAACGTTAACCGCCAACGAATGCCTGAATGGCATTTGGGTTTACAGTCACTTTGATACACACATTCGAGGCTTCCTTTTTTTGTTCTGACCTCCTGGCAACTCAAGGAAACAGGGAGGGACAGTTTAATCCCAATTTTACAGCTCAGAAAACTGAGGGTCCTCCAGAAGGCCACTGATTTGCCCGAGCTAGCCAGCTGGGGTGTCTGCAGCTTTCCCGGCCCCTCCCTGGACTCGTTCTCTCTTCCCCTCAAGGGGAGACCCAGCAGCAGGACAGGGGCTCGGGGGGAAGGGCTCCAGAGTTCCCAGCCCCAGTGCCTTCACACGGCCTTGTCTGATCCTCACAACGAACGCTGTGAGGAAGACAGCGTGAGTTTCATCGGGAAGAAGGGATCTGTTAGAGGCACTTACAATAATGAAAAGAGAAAGCTGGCAACAAAAGAACCACCCCCCAAAATATAAAACACAGAGGGGAGAACTTAAAACGCCTAACAGTCCAGGACCCATTAGTGTAAGGCCCTGAGTGGACACGCCAGAAAAGTTCTGTGATCATGATGCCCGAGGTGCCAACCCCGAGATACAAGTAAAGGGCCCCTTATGTTCTCCCCACTTTGAAGGCAGAGAAATGCAGGTTCTATTTTTTCACTGAAGTGGTTAAAGCAGAAAAACTATATGGAACTCAACAGTCCTTTGAATGAATAGTCACATTCCCTGACTATGCTAAATAAACAGACGGTGGGGGGGCGGCAGTCGTAGGGAAGGTGAGAGCCACCTGGTGACTTTCCCGGCTGGAATCAATAGGTAATAAAAAGGCAGCAGCCCTCTACAGGGGTGGATAATCAGAGCACACAGGGCTGCAGGTGCCCAAGAAAGGAACCACCTGGTCCGGGGGCCGGGCCAGGAGTGGGAGATGCAAAATTATAGATGAGAAACCATGCACACGCAGACAGGATGGGCCAACTAGAGACACCAAACCAGAAGAGAGAAACAGGTGTGGGAAGGGATCAAGGTGCCCAAAATACCCCTCCAGAATCCAAGTCTCATCTGGGAGTCACCGGTGCCAAACCAGCCAGTGGGAAATCAAAGTGTAATCTTGGCAGTTATAAGTCACAAGATAAGAAACACGTGCTGTTGGGATGACAGAACGTTCTAGTGGCTGATAACATTTAAAAACCTGAAATAAGAGCTGGGTGCCAGAATTCGTTCCAAGACCAGGATGGCTGACCAGCCAAGGGAATAGACGTGTCTAGCCAGAAGGGCGATAACAGGCTTCCACAGATCAACTTTTAATCCAACTTCTCCCTCCCTTCTGACTTCCCGGCTGACTGTACAGGCTTTCTGTTTCAGGATGGCAGTGGCTCCTCAGGCTGTCACTCTATCACCTTCCCCCGGGAGACTGCTCTGATCTCCTGGGATTGCAGCATCTCCCCCAGCACCAGCGGGAATGCTTCCCATCCCCCAGGAATGCTGTGGCTGAGGGGAAAAAAAGTCTGGATACACCTGAGCAACTAAAACTGGCTCCTCAAAATGGAAACAGAATGTGCAAGAGAAGCTAACCCCGGGCACACTGCCGAGGACGCCTCTCCAGGAAAAGGGCTCGTGGCAGCCCATCACCTGGACCTGTGTGACTTTCGGCCACAAGCCACCACCTCGGAGCCTCGGTTTCCTGCCTTGCCGTGAAAAATGAGAACAGTGCCCAGCATGGGAAAGGATCTCAACAGATGTGTTGCCTCCCCTGTTCCCCGATTTCAGACCAGCACCAGACAGGTAAATGACACGGTGGGCCACTCGGAGAGCTTAGGAGCCACTGTCCCGCTGGCATCTGGAAACTGAGGTTGCAAAAGGATATTCAACCCGAACCAGTAACACAACTGACTCTAAAGGGAATCAAGAAGTTGACCACGGGTGAGCCGCTGATGAACTGAAATCTCAACAGAACTGATTTCGGCAAGACAGGGGAACCGAGAAAGCCAGCATATTCCATTCAGAGGCCAGCTGGCCACGGTGAACCAATCGCAGGGCTCCCTGCTTCGAGAGCTCAACACCCAGCCGGCCGGCTCTGCCCTGTGGCCCAAAGCAGAGCCCACGTGACCCGGCCCCTCACCTTGCTCTCAGCACACAGGTCCCAACCCTGCCCTCCTCTTCCAGCTGAAATCTCCATCTTGGTGCCCTGCCCAGGGTGGCTCAAGGCCCACTGGCAGGCCTCCCCGAGGCGGAGCGTGACCATCCTCTGCAAGCACTCCCCAAATCTGACGCTCAGTCCCGGGTTCCAGCTGTCCCAGATCTGGATCCACATGCACCCGTGCAGACCTACACAGCACACAGGGCAGCGCCGACTCACCAGAAACCCAGGGCAGGGGGAGCCGCAGAACCGAAACACCAGCGTTCTAAATAATCCGCCGGTACTCGACACACGTGCAGGCTCTTGCCGATGAACTGAAGAATGACGGAGCCTCAGCTTCAGACCCTGACCTTAGAGAACTTCAGGCCTCGCTGAGCTTCTCCTGCATCAAACACCCAGCACTTGTTTATTAAGGCACTTAATACACTCCAGAGTGACATTCATAGATCTGTGCTGTATAATTAGTGTGAGGCCACACTTCGTATTCTAAGGACGGACGGAGAAGAATCACAGATGCGTTGGAGATCTCCAGCTAGGGAACGAACTGGGTTTAGAATTTACCATCCAGAGTCCACCACCGCTGCTCATTCATCCAGGGATTCTTCTCCAACACGCAGGCCAAAGTCCTCAGGGGGCCAGACAGAATTGACTGTGGGGCTAAGCGGAGCCCTTCCCAACACCCACCCTTCCAGCCAAACGGTGTTGAAGCATGGGGCCACACACTCGCACACCCTAAAGCCTGCCCCGTTCTTAGAAAACAATTGCTTCGTGTCTGAGCCCACCCCATGTATGCCCGGCCTGCGTTAAATCTAAGCTTGGAACTGACCTTGTAATGGGTCTTCATTAAGATTTAAAATTAATGTACCCTGTTCCCTAGCAAGTCCCCTTTCTCAGGATCTCCCCTAGAGAAACACTGCCGTGTGTGGCAAAGAGGCATGTACGGCCATGTTTATTGTAACAGCGTTTGTAACAGCAGAGGATTTGGAAATAACTTAAATGGCCATCAATTAGGCTAAATCAACCAACAGTTTAGCCTTCTGATTCTAAGGAAGGCTATGCAGGAGTTAAACAAAATCAATAAGACCTATACATATTGACAGGAAGCCATCCCTGAGATGTCGTGGGGTGGAAGGGGCCAGCACACTACTTAGTACTCCCAGTGCACTTAGCTTCTTTTAAGTTCTTTAGGTATAAATGCAAGTATGTTAAGCATTTGGAGAATACCAACAAACTCGTAACGGTGGTTAACCTCTGGGGAAGGGCTGGGATTAGGAGTGGTTGTCAAGGAAGATTTTGTTTGCTCTGGAAGGTTTGCATTTTTTTTTCCCCTACAGAGAATGT
Organism: Delphinus delphis; assembly: GCF_949987515.2. Taxonomy (NCBI): domain Eukaryota; kingdom Metazoa; phylum Chordata; class Mammalia; order Artiodactyla; family Delphinidae; genus Delphinus; species Delphinus delphis. Next base: position 104,752,145 of record NC_082688.1, read on the forward strand.
GTTCAAGTAGTACTTGTGTAATGCAAATTGCATTTCACCATGTAATTTTTTTTAAAAAGCAAGAAACTGACCCTGCTCCGTACATTTCAGTCACATGTTTGGGGGCAATTTCTACTCCAATCTCACACACGCTTCCTGGGAGGCTGAGCGCTCAGCAGTGCAAAGCAGTGGGCTCTGCAACACAGATCTTGTTTCAATATTAGAAGCCCAACTCTGTGACTCTGTGGACCGTTCAATTTATACACTAGTTCAAGGAAGAGGCAAGAAAAAAGAGAAAGGCCTGTCAGGGGACTTCTGGGTAATTCAAAGGGATGTCCTAGGAGCGATTTCAGTTCTTCTAGTTGAGCATTCCAGCTCTCCAACACCACACACACATGCACGCACGCACATGCACACGCACGCGCACATGCGGACTTGCCAATGATGGCAGCCCTCGCCCAACCACACGTAATCCACACCAGGCCTAGCCGGCTGTGCCTCCGACTCTTCCATCCGGGAATCAGGATTTCTAACATAAATTCAGATCCTGTGGGCTAATGAGAAGGAAGACTCTGACCACCACATTAGAAACGCTCCAAAATATCATTTACTCCCCCAGGGCCACCTAACCACACAGAATGCTGACTTTTCAACACAGACACTCCTCCACCTCCACCTCTTCAAGACACTACGTGAAAAGTCCTTAGAAACACAAAATTCTAATATTAAGGACCTAGGGTAGGGCAAAACTAACCTAGGGTGATAGACATCAGAGCTGTGGTCCTTCCAATCGGGGGTAAGATTCACTGGAAAAGGTCCCATGGAACACTTCGGAGGTGACGGAAATGTTCTGTCTCAAAATGCATTCGTCAGAACTGATCAAACAGCACATTTCAGATCTGAGCATTCCACTGTATGCAAATTACACCTCAATTTAAAAAAAAAAAAAAAAAAAAACTACCCCAGTACAGTTTCTCTGCTAGCTGCAGCAGAACTTTGAGCTGTCGTATCAGACATCTGAAATCTCTGTTGTGCTATGTAAAGAGCACAAGTACCATGGCGACAGTCACCATAAAAATAGATAACAAGATTAAAATGGATAGAGGACACAGGAATTTAAGAACGGCGCACCAGGAGCAATTCGTTTTCGGCAGAAGAAAAATAGAGGACAGGGAGTTTTTCATTCCCCCTGCACTTTGAAAAACAACCATTGAGTGTGGTTGTTTTTACTAAAAGAGTTTTATGGCTTCCCAGTACTCAAAGGACAAAAAAGGCTGAGAGCTGTTACTTATCATATTTTGCCTTAAAAAAAAAAAGTATGATACCCGAAGTTTTTCCCATACCCACTGTTCTGTGGCCCAGGGAGCCGATTCACAGCAATGCGACAAAGCACAGATGACGTACCATATACACTGTGTGAGGTCCAAATGATACTGAGATAAAGGCAGCCTGGGCGCTTTATCGAGTGCACAAAGACTTCCAACTTTAGTTCCAATTACCAAGTTCTGCCTACATTTTTTACATACATCGAAAACTGACGCCCCCTAGGTGTGCACCCTGAAATTACTCCACATGAAGAGAGCACTTTCTTGCCCAATACTGACTTTTTTCAAATGCCAAAATGTAGGCATGAATCACTTGGCGACAGAAATCTTGTGTTCTTCTCCAAAAGATGAGATAAACCTCTGTTCTCCTTGTGGAGTTTCTCCAAGAAATGTTTGCTAAGTGACTTAGCCCTTGCAGTGTCCCCAGCAGCAAAAGAAGTAATCCAAAAATATCAGGAAGAAAATCTAAAATTTTTAAATGATCAGGGTGGATTCTAAATAAACCATACATTTAAGTAAAATTTAGGCAAAATTAAACGTCCACGTGTAAGCTACAAATAATAAAAGTGCAAAAACAAAAAAAATTTTCATTCAAACCACAAATTTACTGTCGGATAGCAACTAAACATATGCGTTCCTGGAAAATCCCACACAAAAGTTTCTTTAAATCTGTCTCGTGTTCCCTCTCTCACTAAGCCTACAGAGCAATCACAAGGTTCAGACTCGTCTCTGATGTTGGGATGGTTTTTAACGTGCTGCACCTGGTGATATAAATCTGCAGTGGAGAAAATGAAGGAGGAGATGGTCAAGGACACTCCCCAGATCCTCCACAGCCAAGCAGAGGACCCAGGAGTCAGTTAAAGGTCCCCATCTTGATTCATTCATTATACTGAATACAACCGGCCAATAAACATATTAGTCTTCCATATGTCGATCTGTTTTATTTATTGTTATTTGCCATTTTCCACCCTACACCCACCTTCTTGCTTTTCCTAAAGACAAAATTCCATTTTCAGCAGCCCTGGGGCCACAGACTGAGTCCTGAGCCACCTTGGAATAGTTCTCTTCCTCCTTTCTAAAATAACCCCAGAAGATCTCTTGAAAATGTTAGGACCCACTTATTAACATTTTTTTAAAGAGCTTAAAATGATGATTTGACCCCAGTACTACACACTAGAGGCATATTCCATATTCCACATTACCTTTCAGCTTCGACAAGTCACACAATAACCCAAGAATTAGAAAGGACTCTGGAGGCCAGCCTAATTCCTGTTCTCTTCTACAGCACCCCGAATCCACAGCATTCAGCCCAACCTGAATACCTTCAATGATGGGGAGCTCACTACTCCATGGGCAGACATTTCCACTGTTGGTCAGGCCTGCCAGCAAGAAAATTCCTTTTCTGATAGAACTGAAATCTGCTCTCCCAGTCTTTAGGGTTAAAAGGAACCTTAAAGCTCATCACCTTCGTGTAATCATTCAGTGGATAAGGAATCATGTAATGCAATCATTCTACAGAAGAAGAATCTGAAGCTAGAGAGGATAAAGCAGTTGTCCCATCCATCGGTCACACTCCAACACCAGAGCAGAAATGAACAAGTCGACTCTTTCCTATACCTCATAACCACGAAAATATCTGAAAAGTGCTATTGTGTACCCACCCCATGAATGTACTCCGGTCATTCCTGATCCCACAGCATCCTAGTCTCCTTCCTGTGGGTGAAGGCTTGTTTGTTCATGTTTCTTTTAAATCATGGCTCCCCAGTGTTCCGAATTTCACATGACGAGCAGAGGTCAGTAAAACTAGACCCTGTGATTGGACTGATGAATTTCTGATCCAGTTATGAATGGGATTCAATTTCTAAAAAGCCTCATCCCACTCAGGGCTCACATTTAACTCATGAACAGAACAATCTCAAAACTTTTTTCCCGGGCTTCCCTGGTGGCGCAGTGGTTGAGAGTCCGCCTGCCGATGCAGGGGACACGGGTTCGTGCCCTGGTCCAGGAAGATCCCACGTGCCACGGAGCGGCTGGGCCCGTGAGCCATGGCCGCTGAGCCTGCGCGTCCGGAGCCTGTGCTCCGCAACGGGAGAGGCCACAACAGTGAGAGGCCCGTGTACCGAAAAAAAAAAAACAAAAAAAAACTTTTTTCCCACATGATCTGCCCCCTCCTCAGCACCTGGAGGACCACCAGGGTTACACTGTGCTTGTCTGTTTACCTGTCAGTCTCCCCCTTTCAATCAGATCATCAACTTCAGGTCAGGGACTGAGTCTTCTTTTTTTGACTCCAGTACCTCGTCAGTGCTTGACACACGCAGGTAAATACTCAAGATTAGTCACTAAATGAATCATCTACCTTTACCCATCCTGTCCTTGAATGATAAAATGTTTTTAAAATAGCAGTGTTCAAGAGAATGAAGAGACAAACCACAGGCTGGGAGAAAATATTTGCAAAAGACACATCTGATAAAGGACTGTTATCCATAATATACAAAGAACTCTTAAAACTCAACGATAAGAAAACAAACAACTCAATTTTAAAAAGGGAGCCAAAAACCTTAACAGATACCTCACCAAAGAAGACATACAGATAACAAAAACAGCACATAAGATGTCATCACAAATCATTAGGGAAATGCAGATTAAAATGAGATACCACTACACACTTAAGAGAATGGCCAAAATCCAGATAACTGACAACACCAAATGCTGGTGAGGATATAGAGCAACAGGAACTCTCATTCTTTGCTGGTGGGAATGCAAAATGGTGCAGGCACTTTGCAAGACAGTTTGGTGCTTTCTTACAAAACTAAACACACTCTTACCATATGACCCAGCAACTGCCCTCCTTGGGATTTATCCAAACGAGTTGCAAATTTATGTCCACACAAACACCTGCATATGGGTGTCTATAGCAGCTTCATTCATAATGACTGCCAAAACTTGGAAGCAACCAGGATGTCCTTCAGTAGGTGAATGGATAACTACACGGTGGGACATCCAGATAATGGAATATTATTCAGTGCTAAAAAGAAATGAGCTATCAAGCCACGAAAAGACATGGAGGAAGATTAGATGCACATTACCGAGTGACAGAAGCCAATCTGCAAAGACTATATACTGTATGATTCCAACTGTATAACATTCTAGAAAAAGCAAAACTGTGGAGGCAGTAAAAGGATTACTGGTTACCAAAGGTTGTGGGGAGGGAGGGATGAATAGGCAGAGCACAGAGGATTTTAGGGCCGTGAAAGTACTCTATATGATACTATAATGGTGGGTACATTTGTCCAAACTCAGAATGTACAGCACCAAGAGTGAACCCTAATGTCACCTATGGACTTTGGGTGATTATGTCGTGTCAGTATAGGTTCATTAATTACAACAAATGTACCATCAGGTGAGGGATGTTGATGGTGGGGGATGTGCATGTGAGGGGGGCAGGGGGTGTGTGGGAACTCTCTGCACCTTCCTCTCAGTTTTGCTGTGAACATAAAACTGGTCTAAAAAATAAAGTATATTTTAAAAGATATACTTACATATACGGTAGTGTTTTTTCCACTGTGATATACATACACACTATAAGAAATACAAATAGTAAATTTAAAATGTAAAAAAAGAAAGTCACTCAACTCATCCATTTAGAAGTAACCAATATTAGTATTTTGGTATTAGAATTTTTAGTGTATTTCCTTCCAGTCATTTTCTATGCACTTTGTTTCTTTAAGATTTGAAATCATATTGTAGATGCACCTTAACTTTTAGCAGAAACATCTGTCCATGTTATTTTAAAATTATTCCTAAACATTATTTTTAATGGCCATAATATTCCACTATTACGGAATATTAGTGGAATCACTTTCGGATTACTTCCAGCCCAGTCACACCACTGGATATTTAGGTTGTTTCCAATTTTCCATTATAGTTTAAGAAAAAAAAAAAAAACCTCTAAATAATCCCTGTGCACAAAGCATCATCTTCATTTTGGATGTGGTCTCCAGAAGCGGAATCATCCTACCAGAACGTATGAACATTACAATTCAAATTTTAAAAACTAAATCAGACTTTACATTTATCCCTTACTGAATTTCTTTTTTAAATTTGGGCCCTCGTTCTGGATGTCTTTGAACCTTGGTTTATCTACTAAATAAGCAATTCCTCCCACCTCTACGCCATCAACAAACATAGCTTCTGCATCTTGATCCACGACACTGGAATAAATGTTGAACAGCTCAAGGCCAAGAATAGAACCCTACGGCACTCATTTTCAGACCCCTTTCCAGGCTGACTCGGTGCCACTAATTAACAGTTTTTGCACATGACTATCAAATTAAATTAATAACACCATTCAGCCCACATTCTACCACTTATTTAATATGGACCTTCATATCTTCAGAAATTGTTAAGTACTTTACTAAAGACAAAGTGTACTATAGCTGCTGCACCTTTTCTCTGACCCAGTAACCATCATATAAAACAGGAAATGGGTTCAATTTGATACGATCTGGCTGACTTCTGATTATCCCTGCATCCTAAGGGCACACTTCTTCAAGCAATTAAGCAAAAAGCATTTCAGTTTCTACGTTTTTTTCCCCCAAACCTGTATTTTAAAATAATCAGACTGCGTACCTGTATAAGGCAGGGTGGCTCTTATTCAGTCCCTGTCACCTGCGGCTCCCCCAGGGAAGGGCTCTGAATCACAGGTAGTTATGGACCCCCAGGGTAAACCAAACTGTCTCCAGACCACAGAGATCTGAACTTATTCCTTTCAGCTGGTCCCAAATCAGCCTAGTTCTCCAGGAGTCATTTGCATTCACACCTTGAACCAATTATCCCGTGGTCACTACGAATCCTGGTTTCTCAATCTCTGGATCCTGGAAGCCTACCCCCGGGCCCATCCTAGGAAGAAGGAAATAAGAAGTGACACAGCCCCTCTCCTTGCCGTTCCTTTATTACTGACTCACAGAACCAAAGCTCCTGAGAATCTAATGTCTTGCGGCACTTGGCAGCCATGACTCACATCTCACCAAGTTATTACCCCGACATCGTTCTCAGAGGATACGTGCCAGGAGCCACCAGCTAACCAGGTCAGCCTGAAGTGGAAAATGACAAGGCCTGAGAGATCTTGGGATCGCTAGAAATTGGCTTCACCATAGAGAATACAGCCCAAAGCCGTCTCTAATTAGTACCATTCCAGTCATCAGAAAAATATTTCACAGTGCCAGCCGGCAGCAACTCAGAAAGTGCTCCTCACCTGCCCACCTGCCCAAAACAAATCATTTGCACGCAAGGCTCTAAGATTCCATGTCACACTCCTACCCGAATCCCTGCGGTGGCCACCCAGAGCCAGGGACGCGATCCCAAAGTCCCTATTTGGCCTTCGAGTCTCTTGAAAACTCAGGTCACAAACCCAAAGGCCTGCAGAGCTGAGCAGGGAATTGACTTCGACTGGACTGAGGCAACAGAGAGAACGGGAACTGGGACGGCTGGGGGCCCTGGGCCATCTCCCGCCCACAGCGGGCAGCCGCCACTCAGCTGCACAGACCTGCCTGCTCTGACTCTTTACCAGAGTCCCAACTCCAGAGGTTTTCTGGATTGCTCCTAATTTTTGAAGACCTTTGCGTGGTCCCAATGACAACTCATCTGAAGGTTTGAACACATTCTTCGGGCCTCCCGTTTACAACCCTTCCACCGCCCTTTGATCCTAACCGACCTTTCCAGCCTGACGGCTCCCTCCTCTCCCAAGGACTTCTGTTCTTCACTCTTCTGCACACTATGTACACCCCTAACTCCAAGCTGTGGCCCGTGATACACACCCCACCTGTGTGGCACCATGAGACACCCCAAAGGGTTCTTCCTAGACTTCCTTCCCTATTCCAGAAAGTTTTTCCAAGCCAAACAAGCATGGCTTCTTCTCCTGAGCCCTACGGCTACTTATTTTTCATCTTGGCCTTTCGTTATCTCGCCTTGCTCCTTAATCACAGGTGGATCCTATCTCTCCTATCCCTCAATCCCTTCCTCATGCTTCCTTCCACCTCCAGCACGACTAAGGGTAGCTCTGCCCAGGTGCAGCTTCCTAAGTACTTCCTAGATATGAAAGTGCTCTATAGCTGTTTTTCCAACTGTGAGTTACGATCCATTACAGACTGGTTACATCGACTTAGTGGGAAACAATAAGCATTTTAAAATGAAAAATAATGGAATAGAAAATAAAAGTACCAGAGGAGACTGCACCAAGCAAAAGAGGTAGTACTCATGAACTTAAATTAGATTTTTACATACATGGTTGAGTATACTAGGTCATGATGTAAATTTTATTTCCTAATGTAGGTCATGGTCGAAACAGTGTAGAAAACAGTGCTCTCTAACGAGTAGATTAGCTCCACCAGTGCTTCACGCAACGTTTTTTTTTTTTTTTTGACAGTCATATATTCTCTAAAAAGAAAAAAATATCTGACTGCTACCTCTCCCCACACGAGTCAGCTTCCCCTGCCAGTTCACTGATCCTGCATCTCAGAGAAACAGGGAGGCTAAGTAACTGCAATTACGTTCTCGCTCATTCTGCAACTTTTCGCAATCACCCTTCAAATTCACCAGCCCTCGGATGCTGCAAGTTGAGGCTTAGGGAATTTGTTCAGCAAATCACCCTAAGTCACCCTTGCAACAGGAAAGCAGAATTCAGAGCTCAGGAGAAACCCCAGCTCCCACTCTGCGGGCTGGCCGCTGGCTTCCTGGGAACTGGCAAGGGCTCTCTCTGGTTAGGAGGGACCTGGCCCTGGGAAAGGCACTATCCCTAGGCCCAAAATCTCCTTCCTCTTTTAGACCATCTTGCTGCCCCCTCATCTTGTTGCTTCCTCCATGCACATCTACAAGGGGACAACAGCACTAGACTGAAGGTCTCGGTGGAGAGCAAAATTCAACGTCATTTCAAAGCCCCGCAATGTATGTGCTTAGTGAATTCTATTCTACTTCCCTCCAACCTCCAATCCCACCCTCCTGGTTAGCGGAAGAAGTGGCCCATCCTCCTTGGAGCCTCATTTCCTCCGAGTTGCTTTACCAAATTCATGTTCAGGACCAGGTGGTATCTTCTGAATGGCAAGACAGAACAGAGCCTTCCAACTCAGACCCCCAGTCCCCCTCACGAGCATCCTCTACTGCCCCCCACCCCATGACCAAGAAGACACTCCTCGGAGTGCCTTCCCTCCCCGGCTTTGGCAGCCTTTTCCACCCTACACACCCTGGTTTCCCACCAACCTCAGAGCCACAGCTGCTAGCAGGACACCTATGTTTCGACGTCTTGGCAAACACAAGAAACTTCCCTGCAGCCTGAGTGTCAATTACTTCTCTCCAAAACACACATTTCCGATTTCTCAAGTTACCAACTACAGCAGCTCCAAGGCCCTGGCGTGTAATCAATTTCCACAAAGAATTAATTTCCATTCATCTCCTTCCTTCACCCTGCCCCTGTCAACAGATTATTTCAACAGTAATGCTTCTAAAATCCACCCTGTCTTCCATTTCCAGTTATCCCAGTCCAAGCCCTGGACACTCCACAACTGTAACAGCCTACTAACTGATTTGTGTCCTAACATTACTTTTAAAAATCTTCCCAAATACCCTTTCGTTACATCAGTCTCTGGCTCAGAAACCTTTACTATCTCCCCAGTACACACAAGGTAAAATGCAATCCCCCAGTCTGGCTTTCTAGGACGTTCACAACCTCAACCATTGTTCCTCTCTATCTTTATCTCCTACTGTTCAGGAAACATCCCCTGGTCTGGCCAAGGCCATCTCCTTGTCTCTCAGGAAAAGTCATGTTCATTTGCACCTCATGGCCCATCTCAAAGGTCTCACACTCCAGAAATACAGTTTTGGTGATTCCTACCGTATTCCTTCTCTGAACGCCAACAGCACCTATTCTACACCTCGCAGTTTGCCAGGTCATTGTGCCCTATCTTGAGGTCTTATTTCCCGTGCTCAAGTCTTTCTGTCCCCCCCGCCCCCCGAGGTTATAAACCCCGGAGGGAATCATCTCATGTATCTTTTGCATCCTCCTCACTGAGATAACTGTTTGAACCTCTTCTCCTCCATAGTCCCTTTCTGACCTCTCACACTGGTTACTTCTTCCTCCCGTGCCTTTGGCCTTTGCCGGTTATCCTTCACGTGCATAACTTATTTCCTAACTTAGGACTCTAAGTCCATTCCCCAACCCTGACCTTGCCTTTGACAGTCCCCCTGTCCCCCAGCATTTGCAATCACTTACGCAGTCTGTGCACATTAATTTGAACTTGAGCTCTCAAATCACTTCTGCCTGGTCAGTAGGCTTTCTGAGGCCTTAGATTTCTTGAGTGTCTTTTATCTCCCAGAGAACCTGGCATGGTGCTGAGAACGCAGCAGCCCCCCAGAGGTACCTGTGGAGTTGAACTTAATTGCTATGTTTCCTGGTGTTTCAAGTTCCCTGAGACCCAGAACCTCTGTTTACACAACATCTTAGGAGGGTGTCGAAAAGGCCTTCAATACCTGTTGATCACTCACTTCCAGGCAAAATGCACCAAAGACACTTTTCTAGAAAAGGGGGTGTAAAGAACGGACCGATGGCCTGTAGGTAACCCCTGCACCTGGCCGCCTGGCATGAGAACGCCGGCCTGCGAGAAGCGCTCCAAAGCCACCGAGCATTGGCCCAGGCTGCCTGCAATCAAGGAGGCAGCGGGACCCCTCGCCGCCTGGCAGGTGGGCTTCTTTAGGTTACTGCGTCCGTCCCAAAGTGAAGGCGCTGAGCCCTGAATTCCCAGGCAGAAAAGAAAATGCTGCCTTTGAGATTGCACATGACAAACTCCCAGTCCAGGCCCCCACCCGGGCACCGCACATGCCCACAGTGCCAGTACTGAGGAGGGTCAGGGGCCGCCGGCGAGGAGAGGCAGGGTGAAGACGCGCAGAAGCAAGCGGGGGTGGACAGAAGGGCAGAAGGGGACCGGGAGGGTGGGGGCCAGTCCCCGAGGTGGAGGGTGTGTCGCGCCGCGCGTCCCGGAGCGCGGCACTCGCCCGTCCGGCCGCTCGGCGGAGCGGGCAGGAACGCGCGGGGCGCCGGGAGAACTGGGCCGGCGGCCCGGCCGGAAAGGGTCAGGGAGGGGGCAGGTCACCCTCCGGCGGAGAGGCGACTCCCGGCCAGCGCTCAAAGTTGGGGAGGGGATTCCTCGGCGAGCGCCGGCGGCGGGCGAGATAAACAAGGCGGCGCACGGGAGGGCGGGCGGCCACCCTCTCCCGGCCGGCGCGGCCACTGCCGCAGCGCCCCCGCGCCCCTACCGGCCGCTGCCCCGGCGGCGCCCGCCTCCCGGGCCCTCCTGTCGCCGGCCCGGGCCCCACGGGCGTGCGGAGCGTGGGAAGTTCCCGGGCCGCCCCCGTCCCCGGGCTGCAGCGCCGCGAGGTCCCCGCGCAGCTCACCTCGCCCCGCCACGAGCGGTGGCGCGGGCCGGGCAGCTCCCGCTCGGACAGCTCGGCTCGGCTCGGGGCTGCGGCTGCCGCGGCCCCCGCCCGCCCGGCGCGGCCCACCGCCCGGCTCCGCTCCGGCCGCCCGCCCGCCCGCCGAGGCTCCGTTCGCGCCCACCTGGCCGGCCTGCCCTCCCTCTCCGGGACACTGCGCTCACGTACGCGGCCGCGGCCACAACCCGGCCCGGATTCCCCGCCCGGGAAGGGAGCGGAGGCGCGCGCCAGCCAGCGAGCGCCGGGGCGAGGCGGGGGACACACCCCCTCGCCGCCCTCCCTCCGTTGCCCCCCCACCGCCCTCCGTCCCCCGCCCCCCTCCCCCGGCGCCGCGCGCGCACGCCGCCTGCGCGCGCCTCGCCGGCCACGCGCGCCCGCGACCCCCGCCCCAACACCCCCCCAGCGCGCGCCCGGCGTACACACCCCCGGCCGCTCGTAGACAGTGGGCGCTCAATAAGTGCCCGAGCGACTCCTCACGCACATGCGCACTTGAACCTGACCGAGTGGTGACGCCCCCGCCCCCACCCCCAAATCGGACCCGGCGGCTGCAGCCCCGAACCAAACTTGAGTCTTAGCCTGTTTTCACTGAACCGGCCACCGAGCCAAAGTTTCTTGCTGTTGTTTTTCCAGGCCGGGCTCTGGGACAGGCTTCTCCGAGAGAGACCGAGCTCGCCCCAAGGCGGGAAATGCCGCCAGCGGGCTCCGGGCGCCTCCGACGGGCGCTTGGCGGGGGCGGTCGAGACCCAGGCCGCGCCGCCCCGACCCGCCGAGCGTGAGCGAAAGGCGAGAGGGAGGGAACGCTGGAACCAACCTTTCCATCTTCCTTTGCTTTAATGTCTTCTCCATTTTATGACATTTTACTCGATCTCACTCGTTTGTAGTTGTAAAGTGAGGCGTTATTTGCTGTTTCTGGAATTAACGTGAGAGAAAGTTAACTATTAGTCTTCAGCCCTTATGTAAACAATACCAGTTGCTTTTGGCACCGTTAGGCTCTGGCTTTTGTATGATCTGTAACAAGGAGAATTGAAGCTGAGCCATTGTGTTGCTCTGTGTTTTTCAGAGATAAGACCAGAGCCACACGGTAGTGAGAAGCCCCAGTACCGATACGTGTGAGCATATAGAGTCATATTCAAATAAGTTTAATGGATAAAAGAAATAAATCCCCTCCCCCCAGAAGTTTTAAAATATTTTTGGACATACTTGTTGAGTTTGCAGTCAGTTCACCTTCAATTTGAGGTATGCTGTTTTTCCTGCAGAGAGGCAGTGGGGAGTGTGTAGGAAAGGACTAAAGGCTTTGCAGTCAGACAAGCCTGGTTTGCAATCCTGATTTTACCGCTGAACTAGTTTTGTGATCTTCAGCAGGTTCTTTTATCTCTCTGAACCTCAGCATCTTTATCTGTAAGATGAAATAAAAAACATAGGTATAGTGCCTAGCTCACACCAAATAAACACTAGATATTATTTCCCTTCCCCCACCGTCCACCATTTGTTACGAAAGAAAAAAATCTAAAAAAAAAAAATTCCTACAGGACATTAGTTCTCAACTGGGGATGATTTTGCCCCCAGGAGACATTTGGCAATGTCTGGAGACATTTTTGATTGTCACAACTGGGGGTAGTGGTGCTCCTAGCATCTAATAGGTATAGGCCAATGATGCTGCTAAACGTCCGGCAATGCAGAGGACAGCCCCATACAACAAAGAATTACCTGGTCTGAATTGTCAATAGTGACATCGTTGAGAAATCCTGCTATAGGCTAATTCTGCCATCGAATAATTCACCAAAGACTGGTTCTACCTTTTAATTCTCATCCTCAAGGAAACATTCTTGTTTTGCATTCGAGAGCACAAGAATGAAAGCATTTGGGGGACCACAGCAATTATATTAATATGCAAAGCCTGCCCTTAACATGAAAATGCAGATTCGAATTTTACATTTTATTATTAAAGGAATATTTTACCTAATTAACAACCGATGTATGTGCCCTAATTATTAAGGTATCTTATGATATATTATGTATTACTACAAGTCACAAATAGCTTTTGGTTCTGTTTCCCTTTTTCCTCAAACAGTGGGTGTTTACTCACTTCTGCAGATTCAGCTCTCTGCTAAGTCCCTCACCTATCCTGAAGTTTATAACATAGTCCCTGCCCCCAAGGAATATCCAGCCGAGGTGGAAGTAGATGAATGCACATGCAACAATTAAGGAACAATACAAGATAGCATATAATTAAGCTTTAATTGCAGTACCCAGACTAAGGTGGCACAGAGGCAAGGGAAATGAGTTCCAGCAACAACACCCAGTGCCGCCTGGCTGAGGTGTTCTGTAAATGTTTGTTAAATGAAATGAAATAGCAAAAGCTTTTGACATGAGATAGGACTCCAGCTAGTATATAATTCCATTCCAGGATTTAAACTGCTAGACTCTGTAAATGGATGTTGGTGCCTGGCTGTGAGTTTATTTTTCTTAAAACATCCAGTTCAAACTTGTAACCCAACCTGTATATTTCCTAAAACGATCAAACTTTAATAAAATGGAAACAATCCTTCGTTTGACAACTATGTGAGTGCCTGCTGTGTGCAGCGTGAACCAAAAGAGTCTCTAAATTTGAACAGAACCCAGAGCTTGTTCTGTCTGAGACAGGCCATCAAAAGGCACGTGCTCTCTTACAGCATATATTGAATGAATATCCCCTTTGACTGCAGGTATGTACTTGTCAGTATGCATTCCACAGTTTTGCACATTAACACAGACTGAGAACTTTCCCTCACAAGCATCCATTCCCAAACACACACCCAGCGCTCAGAACCTCCACAGGGACTCCAGGCCCTGTCCTAAACACATACTGCGCAGCACACAGGACATAAAGCAGGAGGTGCTTAGAAAACTCTAACTGGTTGGTTTCCAATCTTGGCTCCAGCCCCACCCCCCAGAGTAGAGCTCGCCCTCCCTGGAGGCTGTCCCATCCTAGAACTGCCCCTTACCTTGGCCCCCTATTAAAATGTAGGCATCTGGTACCTCCTTTCCATCAAAGTCATTAGCTTCTCAGAGAGCATCTCCCATTAAGCTGGGGTTCAGCAAAGCAGACCCAGGCCGCATCTCATGTTATATGGACACATTTAGAGGAGATTTTCAGGGCACTGTGAGTCTGAAATTGCCACAATCTCCCATCCCCTGATGTAACACTTTCCAGGCTTGCCTCCCTCCAATCCATGCTTTACACCAGCCTCTTTCCTCTGCTTCAAACTCCTCCAAGGCTTCCTGTAGCTTTTATAATAAAGTCCCAGCATTGCTCATTAAGATCCTTCATGGTGGGGCTCTTAATTAGTTCTCCAGCCACTACTTGCAGCTCTCCGCCTCCAGCCCCTTCACTCTGCACTCCATACATGCTAAACTGACCTTCTGTCCTTCACCTGAACAGACGTTTTCGTTGCTTGACCCATGCTCTTCTCTCCGCCCCGAACACCCTCCGCCCCCTCTCTCATGTCTTTATCTGGCTATCCTTCAGAGTCAGCTTAGATAGCACTTCCTCTCACCTCCAAGCCTGGATTAGGTGCCTCTCCTTTAAGTCCAGTAGGACCTATACTCACTCCCCAGCCCAGTGCATTGGACCGGAATCTCCCTTCCCTTGTCCTAATTTCCCACAACACTGAACATCCTAGGAGGACAAGGAGTGTGTCTTGTCTCCATGGAATACCCAACATCTGGCAGAGTGCTGGGCGTGGGGTAGGCACTTGATAAACACCGGTGAGTAATGAATTGCTGGTTGAAACCTGGGAAGTGACTAGAGCTTTTCCATCCACGGTCCAGGCAATCCCTAGTTGGAAGCGTGCCTCATGCTGAGAAGATGTCAGGGCTGGTGAAGACTTTCTAACCACTTATTTAGAACGGGACGCAGCCTATGGAATGAACTGAGTTTTCAGGTTCCACCAGAGCCTCACTTTACACCTAACCTGGCTTCTTGAACACCAGTGATCTACCTAACACCTCCACTTGGATATCAGATTGGATCTCAAATGTCCACGTCCAAAACCAGAGTTTGATTTCCCTCCCAAATCGGCTTCTCCCTATCTCGGTAAATGGCAATTCCATTTTTCTAGTTGCTCAGGAAACAAAGAAACAAGAAAAACCTTGGAGTCCTTTCTTTAATCCTTAACTCCTTTCTTTTTCTTTTACTACACATCGAATCCACCAGAAAATCCTGTTGATTCCATCTAGGAAATATATCCAGAATCAGTGACATCCCTCCATTTCCAGCCCTCCATCACTAGGCGGACCACCATCTCTCTGAGCTGGATTTCCACAATAGACTTCCACCGGCTCTCCCTGCTTTTTCTGTTGCCTCCTTACACTCTGCTCAACAGCGTAGTGGCCAGAGTGATCCTTTTAAAACCTAAGTCAGATCACATTACCATTCTGTTCAAAACCTTCAACTGCTTCCCACCTCCCTCACTGCAAGGCCCCCCAGTCAACTCTCTGGTCCCACCACCCACCACTCTGCCCTGGGTCCCCCAGTGCCAGCCACACTGGCCCCCTTGCTCTTCCTCAGACCCACTTTCAATTCAGTCTTTTTAAGTCTGTCCCTTTGGGCTGGAATGATCTTCCTCCAGATATCCACACGGCCAGCTCCGTCACTTGACTCAGGTCCCTGCTCAAAAGCACTCTTATGAGAAAGACATTCCCTCACTAACCTATCTAGATAGCACCACCCAACCAACCCTTGGCACAGCTTTATTTCCCTTCTTAGCATTTATCACCACCTGACAGCCTGTTTCCACCCACTCGACTATAAGTTCAAGGATAGTAGAGACTGTAGTTTTGTTTACTGTCTATCCCCAGCTTCTAGAACAGTGTCTAGCATATGGTAAATATTCAAGAAATAATCACGAGGGACTTCCCTGGTGGCTCGGTGGATAGAACTGCACGCTCGCAATGCAGGGGGCCCGGGTTTGATCCCTGGTCAGGGAACTAGATCCCACATGCATGCTGCAACTAAGATTTGCACGCCACAACCAGGAGGAGCCCATGAGCTGCAACGAAGGAGCCTGAGAGCCGCAACTAAGACCTGGTGCAACCAAATGAATAAATATTTTAAAAGAAGAAAGAAAGAATCACGAATCAAGGATCTGGTTAGACTACCAAAAAGTTATCCCTGAACAGGTTCCTATCCACTGCTTTAATCCCAACTAGTCCCTCCAGAATTTAGCTCTCCTACATTAGGGCATCAGGATACCAGCAGCCCAATCGCCTGCCACTCTGCTTCTCATCCACTTAGACCAGGGACATCTATTATCTCAGTGATACACAGTTTGAAACACAGCTTCCATATCACAACCTCAAACCAGGCTATGAGTTTCAAATGAAAAGGATAATACTGCAAATTTTGCATTTGTAGCAGACTTTATCCTTTTCTTTTGATTTAGAAAAAGTACAATGTGTCCTAGTGACCAAAACAGACCCAACACCTAGTTTAAGCTTTTCATTCTAAAAGGCACAAGACTCAGGAACTCAAAAGAGAAAATCAGGGACTTCCCTGGTGGTGCAGTGGTTAACAATCCTCCTGCCAATGCAGGGGACACGGGTTCGATCCCTGGTCTGGGAAGATCCCCCCATGCTGCGGAGCAACTAAGCCCGTGCACCACAACTACTGAGCCCACGTGCTACAACTACTGAAGCCCGTGCGCCTAGAGCCCAAGCTCCTCGACAAGAGAAGCCACCGGGATGAGAAGCCTGTGCACCGCAAGGAAGAGTGGCCCCCACTCGCCGCAACTAGAGAAAGCCCGCGCGCAGCAACGAAGACCCAACGCAGCCAAATAGAAAAAAAATTTTTAAATAATAATAAAGAGAAAGTCGGTTGCAGTTATGCCTGAGGCAACTGGCATCTTCTCTCTGATCTATCCAATCTGTAAGGCTTTCCAGGAGAAGGTGGGCTTTGCATTTCATTGAAGAGATAGGATTGACAGGTTGCGAGTAGGCTGTTCAAAGCTTAAGGGTGTCCCTGGAGTAGCTGCTTACATCTGCACAGCCATACTTTTTAACAAACAAGCTCCCACATGTGTAAGGATACTCACAGACACACCCCAGTGCATAAACACCCAGATCCTTGCTTACTTCTTCCTAGCTCTGAAACTGGGAATACAAGAAACAGTGCATATTCACAAGGGGAAAAAATGAGCTGACTTTGGGAAGACAGACCATAAAGCCCTATAACTCTGGGTATGAAAGAATGTGTAAGCCCAGGCAGGCTCTCTGTGCACATCTGGTTTTTCCTTTTATGCTTCTGTGATTTCTATGACACAGGAAATCCATTCTGGAACAACCCTGTCTGCTTTCTAGTGAGGACATAAAAAATGAGGATTAAAAGTATGTTCATCTCACTGTTCAGGGCAGGAAGATAAAATCCAGAACAGTACCAATTTGAGGGTGGACCAGCTCCAACTTCATCTTCCATGGTGCCCCAGGGGAGATGCTAGTAACTGAGACACAGGAATGTGAAGCCTAGGAAAAACTTTCTGCCCAGGCTTAAGACTATCTAGGCATGGCTCTCACGCTGAAGCATACCAGGTACGGGAAAATATCACGTGGTGAAAATACCAGTTCTGTCAACTCAACAAATACTATTGGAACCGCTCCCAATCTCACTGGGAGTCCTTCTGCATTCGGCTTCCCCAGTGTAACCTTTGTAAAAACAGTCTTCTCATAGAAAGTCCTTAAAATGGGCTGAAGCAGCCAGCTTTCCCACTCCAGGAGATAACACAGAGCTGTTTCAGAGATAAGCAACATTAAATAAGGTGGAAAAAGACAGGAAAACTTCGACTGTGAAACTGAAGAGGACTGGGTCACACCCCAGTGGGGTTGGGGGCTGAAGTCGTCTCACCCCCGAGGTAACAAATGTGACGAGAAAAGCAGATTGGGAGAAAAGAGAGATAAGTAAAGGCAAAACAACCAGTAAGAAGCAAAGCAGTGCCAGAAAAGTGTGCCTTGTGAATGCACCTCCACGCCACCCCTTATTTTAGTTTCTTAGGTTCCAATCAACAGTAATTACTTTTCTGGGACTTTCCTGGATGTCCAGTGGTTAAGACTCCGTGCTTCCAGTGCAGGGGGCGAGAGTTGGATCCCTGGTTGGGGAACCAAGATCCCACATGTGGCATGGCCAAAAAGCCCCACAAAAACAATAATTACTTTCCTGCCCTGTGTTTTTTGTCATGTGATTTTGCTCTTAAGCCTTCTATTTTTGTTTTCCCTCCCATGGCTGTAGTACTCTCCCCACTCCACAGCTTCCCAGAGACGGGGCTGGTGGCCTTTTCTCTGGAGAACTTGCCAGAGTTTCATTTTGTCAAGCTGTTAACCCCCTCAAATACTAGCCCTACATAAAGTCTGAAACTTAGCTTCTCCTTCAAATTTAATTTTTTCAAATTGAAATCATTTAGTGACAAAAATTTTCTCCTCTTTCCATAGACCTGCCTAAACTAATTTTGATGAAAAGAGTGAGCCTTCCTGATCTTTGGTTTTCTGAAGAAAGTCAGTCAAATACTTGCCCAGGAAATCCATAATCTTACCTTGATAATATATCCATATAGTCACCATGGGGATTCTTTTTTTTTTTTTTTCACAGTGATTCTCTACAATTCATCTAGCTTTAGGCCACATCCTGCCTTAAGAATCCTTACAATACATTAGAGTAGGGGCTTCCCTGGTGGCGCAGTGGTTAAGAATCTGCCTGCCAATGCAGGGGATTCCGGGTCGAGCCCTGGTCCAGGAAGATCCCACATGCAGTGGAGCCACTTACCAAGTGCACCACAACTACTGAGCCTGTGCTCCACAGCCCACGAGCCGCAACTATTGAGCCCAAAGTGCTGCAACTACTGAAGCCTCGTACCTAGAGCCCGTGCTCCTCAACAAGAGAAGCCACTGCAATGAGAAGCCTGAGCACCTCAACAAAGAGTAGCCCCCGCTCACCACAACTAGAGAAAGCCCGCGCGCAGCAATGAAGACCCAGCGCAGCCAAAAATAAATAAGTAAATAAATATTAAAAAGAAATACATTACAGTAGAAATCCTGTGAGTTAACAAAATCCTGTTCAATTATCCTTTTGCGTTAGCCACCTGGGAGCACTCCGATTTGCCAATACTTGTTTTCGACATGGCCACTCACAATCTTCTCACTTATAAATTGTCGAATCACCAAATCCCAACTTTCTCCATCTGACAGTATAATTGATTGCATCTCAGATCACCCCTGATAAGCTTTCAATGATTCCTGAGGGCAAGAGAAGTGGCTAGCACCTCACCTAGGTTTTCAGCCATTGAGCATCCAAACGTGGGAGTGAAGATCTGCCAATATATAGGAACCAGATTTCTATCCAGTCCCAGACCACCCTAGGTTGTTATTTGTCGATATTTCTCTTCTTCCTTCATGGCTGTCCTCCCAATCCAAACTAATCGCCGAAAGAGAAAATTCACTAGCCAATAGCCTGCCAAGCTTCTTTGACATGAATACTAAAAGCCAAAATGGCTGGGAAATCATTACTATCACATACTTTGGCATCCGCTGGTCCCACGGCCAACACGCTAACCCACCACTTGATAAATGAAAGTTATCATCGTCAGTGGTTTCTTCTATGCATTGGGAAAGGTGCAGGAGGTGAGATGCTATCGCACCTTTAGTGAGTTAGAGGGGTGATGAAATGCTGATGGCAGACTTGTGAAATCTGGGTGACACAGCCAGGAGAAAAACCAATTCAGTTCAATAAAAGCCTTAAAAATAATATGTCTTTGTTGACATTTTCTTTAGGAGAAAAGCCAAGAAGGAATTTCATCTCACTACACATAACAAAGCTTCCAAAAATCCTCTTTTCAAGCTTCTGTCCCCCCAAATCCTACCCCCATTAGCAGCTGTCTCTCTCCCCTCTTCCTCCTTCTGTCTTCCACTGTCCTCACCTTGTTCTCTTTGTCTCCTTACTACCCCTTTCCCTTTTTCTCCTCCTTCTTCAAATGGATAAATAGCCTGCCCCTGACTTCTGTTTCTGAACTTTGTCAAAGACCTAGCAGCTGACTGAGCCAGCCAAGAATCCTCCCCGTGGAAGCCAGGGAGTGGCAAGGGATTGGTATCATATATATTGAAATTTTAATGTTTTTCTTTTCTGCTTCTCATGACAACAGTATCAGTATCAGACCAGTTCCAGTCTCTCAGGTGCCTCTATAGTTTTATCCCCAGACCTTTAGAGTAGCTGAAAAAGTATGTGAAGGACCTGCTCATCCTTCCCTGCTCTCCTTGGACAACTGACCACCTTTTGCCCAATGGCCTACCTAGCTGTCCATCACCAGAATCATTCAGGAAGAAGAAGAATGATCTGTCAGGGACTCCATCTGCCTCTAAGATCCCGTGATGCCTAAGGCCGCTGCCCCTTGTAGTTCAGTGTCGTTTTTCATTGCATCTCTGAAACTGACTGGTCCCCTTCCCATACTTCAGCTGGAATCCACTAATAGAGTAGTCGTTATTGGATCCTCTTTCTTTACCCTTTCACTAAAAGCCTTCTAATAATCTCATCTCAAAAATCTCAGTCTTGGGCTTCCCTGGTGGTGCAGTGGTTGAGAGTCCGCCTGCTGATGCAGGGGACACAGGTTCGTGCCCCGGTCCGGGAAGATCCCCCATGCCGTGGAGCGGCTGGGCCCGTGAGCCATGGCCGCTGAGCCTGTGCGTACGGAGCCTGTGCTCCGCAACAGGAGAGGCCACAACAGTGAGAGGCCCGCGTACTGCAAAAAAAGAAAAAGAAAAAAAAATCTCAGTCTTATCCTCTTCGTGATTCAGACTGTTACAATAGCCCAAGGTTAAATGTTATCTATCCAACTTCCAATTTGAGTTTGTTGTCTGGTGTCCTGTTTACCATACAATAATACTGAGGAAGAATTCTATTTTCTTCTGTCTACCCATATCCATGGGACACTTGGTATGACTCATGGGAACTAGAATACTTAAGAAGTGATAGTTGTGGCCAGCACCCAACTTCCATTATTTTCTGAGGGATAAAGAAATAATCCTGTGCCAAACTTATTAGTCAGCCCTCTCTTTGGAGACAAGTGACAGGAACTGAATTCATGCTAACTTAAGCAAAAAAATGAATTTGTTGGCTCACTTAACTGGGAAATCCAGGAGTTTATACTGGCCACAGACACAGCCAGACCTCAGGTTTAAACAAAGTTGTCAGGGTTTGTGCTCTAAATCTCTCCTTTCTGCTTTGCCCCCTTTTATGAGTCCCCTTCTCTCCTATTTCAAAAGAACCACCCCCCCCCCCGCAAAAAAAAGAGCTTCCTTCATACACTTGGGAAGCCTGTTGCTGGCAACTACCAACTATGACATCCCGATTTAGCAACACCAGCAGAAAACAAAATTCTCTCTCTCACTATTCACATATTAGTTCCAGGGAGAGACTCTAATTGATTCTGCTTAGTTAAAATGCCCCACTTTGGACTACTGTTGCCAGAGGGATGGGTTACTATGATTTTGAGCCTAAGTAAAACCACAGGGAATAGAGGACTGATGTCCCAGAGGAATGAACGCTGGAGAGACATCACATATGTCCGCTACGCAAACGGGAGGGAGGAAAGGAAGGAGAGCATCTAGGAGTCAAAGGACTCATGTTCCTGTGCTCTTTTACCAGCTGGGTGATTTCGGACATGCCACTTCGTCTTTCTGAGCCTCAGTTCCTCAGGTATAAAATGGTTACATGGTAGTTACTAGTACAATATCAAATTATATATGACAATATCTCTGTATGGTACCAGGTGATTTTTCAGATAATGGAAAACTGACTTAATTGAGGAGGGCATTTTTTACGAATACATTATGGAGCATTTTACCAAAAGCTTTTTCATCTACCGTGCAAATTGGAAAATGAAGTTCAAGAGGCTGGAATGCCTAGCATATAAACTAACTTATTTGTGTAACTGTAGCCACACGCAGACACGCAAAAATATATGACGATCCTGCAACTGAATCATTTCCTGGATTAAGAAAAGTGGCAGAGACCCACTCCGAGACAACACGCACGCAGACATCCACCTCGTAAGGCAGGAGTCCCTACGAACACGTCTGCACAGCCCTTTCCTCCGGGGAGGGGAGCCCATTCTAGGTTTAAGGAATTTCAGGGCCGAAAGGCTTGCGGGCGAGCACCCTTCACCAACTAGTGTGTGTGTGTGTGTGTGTGTGTGTGTGTGTGTGTGTGTGTGTGTGTGTGGGCGGGGGGGGGGCGGGCGCTGTACAGGCTAGATTTAAAAACCCCACACACCAAAAACAACAACAAAAAAACAAAACTGTCCTGGGCGTCTTTAGCTGGACCCTTCCAGGAACGCAGCAGCCTTGGCACCTTCGCTGCCGTTCCGCCTTCCGCCCCTCCTCCGCCCCACTGCCGCTCCGGCAGCTCGCAGATCCAGCTCCGTGTTTCCCCAGCCGCCCTCCCGCCCTTCGGGTTAAAGCTCCCCCGCCAGGAGTAAACAAGCAGCCCGACAGGCAGCCGGTAG
The DNA here is from genome assembly GCF_949987515.2 of Delphinus delphis. Taxonomy (NCBI): domain Eukaryota; kingdom Metazoa; phylum Chordata; class Mammalia; order Artiodactyla; family Delphinidae; genus Delphinus; species Delphinus delphis. The sequence goes on from NC_082688.1 coordinate 104,774,448, forward strand.
GACCGGCCCCCTCTCCCCGTTTCCTGCGCCAGCCCCAGCAACAGGCCCTGCCCTTCGCGACAGGCCCCGCCCCGTACCGCCAGCCCACCACCTCTCCGCGTCCGTCGGCCTCGGCCGGGTCCGGGCCGCCGGCCCAGTCCCCGGCCCGCCCCCGGAGCCGCCTCCCTCAGGACCCCGCTCCCCGCCCGCCCGCCCGCGACCCCCAGCCCGCGCCGAGGGAGGGTGCGTGGCGCACACGTGACTCGTGTTGTGGGCGGAGCCTGCGTGGGCCCGGGCGGCGAAGGCCGCGGGGGCCGGGAGGGCGGGTCCGGCCTCGCCTCTCTCACTCCCGCGAGCCCGCCTGGGCCGCGGCCTGCCGCCAGCGCCTCCTCCGGCCGGGCTGGGGCCCCGCTCTGGCCCCTCGCCCGGCGAGCGCTTAGGCCTCCCAGTGACTTTGCCACTGTGACTACTCCTCCTCGCGCAGTCTCCCCCTGCAGCCCGGCCGCTGGGCTCGCTCCCGACTCCTCGCCCCCAAGTCCCCACTCGGCAGAGCCTCTGAAGTTTCTTGCCCCGTCTGCAGCGCCTTGCGTACTCACAAGCCCCCTACTGCACAGACACATCGCCTTCCTGCTTGCACCCGCAGAGAAGTCCTCCTGCACACACAGTCCTGTATTGTACCGCCTTCCGACACCTCTCCATTCATTACCTATCCCGGCCCAGCTCCCTTTCCTTTCTCGTACTTTGAAGGTGGGGAAAACTGAGGTTCAAAAAAGTGAAGAGATTTCCTAGATCCGGAACCAAGACCAGACCTCCTGTGGCCAGGGCCTTCTCTGCCCTGATCCTTTCCTGCAATTCAGGGTCAAACTGACTACCCTGAACCGGTAGTTCCAGCCTTGGTTATCAGTTAATACCCTCTAGATCTCCCCACACACACATCCCCCAGGGAAAATGTATCCGCCCTCTACCTTCTGTCCGTCTCAGGGTAGCTCAGGAAATAGATCAGAGCTGGCAGAAAAAACCTTTACCGAGAGGCAGTTTCATCTCGAGGTTGGGAGCGTGGACTTGGAACCAGTCGGCCTGAATTCCAGTCCTAGCTCTTCCCCCTACTAGGTATCTTGGGCAAGCCGTGTGATTCTCTCTGCCTCTAGTTCCTCACTTGTAAATCGAGGATAATGACACTACCTACCTCATAGAGTTGTGAGGATTAAATGAGTTACTGTAAGTAGAGTTAGGACAGCACCTGTCATATAATAAAGCCATCAAAGAAATCACTCTGGGCTAGCCACTGTGCTGGGTTTCTTTACGTCCTAGCTCTCTTTCCTGATGCCTCCCTCTATGTATTGCAGGCAGATTAATCTATCAGGCCAGGCTCAGCTTTAGAGGAGTGACTTCAGGCTCCAGCAGATAGCGACTGGAAGGGCAGAGGCAGGGGAGCCATGTTGGCTGGGGCCTCCCCAGGTTGAGAGCCGCACAGCTGACTTCTGAGGAGGGGAACAGGATGTGTGGCAGAGTGAGGACAGAGGCAGGGAGCTTCTGAGCTCTGCCCTTGTAGGATGTACACGGTGGGGTACTGGAATAGGGGGAAAGCTGGGATTCAGAGGTGGGATTCAAACAGTGCAGTGGGGAGACAAAGGCCACTCCCAGAGAGAATGTCGGATAGATACTCCACCAGTTGCTGACCTTTTAGCTCCTGACCCCTCATTCAATAAATTCCGCAAGTGAATATGTGCATCTAATCCTCCCTTGTAAATTTCTTGAGGGCAAGCTCTGTGTTTTGGTCTCCTTTTTTCAATCCTTTAGCACCTAGCTCAGTGCTTTGGAAATAAGTGATCAACAAATGTTTGAATGTTTTTTAAATGAAAGTATAGCATGCCTATCACTGAGTTGGGCCTCGGCCGGCCGAAGGGTCCTGATTTTAAGAAAAGGAATCTTAGAGTTTCCCTATCCAACCCCCTCACTTCTGAGTTAATTTGCCCCGGGGTTATACAGAAAGTTAGAAACAGAAGCCAAGTCTCTGCTTTCCGTCTGATGCTATTTCCATGACATTGCACTGGACTTACAACGCAATTGGAAGGAAAAACAAACTCCCTAAAAGCTATAAAACAAAATAAGGCAGTGTGCGGTTAATTCCTGAATGCAGGGTTCAAATGGGAGGAGTGGTAGGAGTTGGGAGGACTGCAATCCCCAGGGCCTGGGATCAGTCAGAAAATGCTCACTCCAAGAGAGGGGACCGGTCCTAAAGAATGGGTAGGATTCAGGACTGTGGAGAGACAATTCCTGGCTTTCGCTGAGGCCGTGGTGGATATTTAAAGGTCAGTGAAGAAACCAGTCTGGTTAGAAGACAGGTTTGGGTTGGGTTAAGGCGGTGGGGGGGAGGGGGGGATGCTAGAAGGTTAAGTTGAATCCTTTTTTTTGGCCGCACTGCTTGCGGGATCTTTGTTCCCCCCCCAGCCCCCTGCAGGGATTGAACCTGGGCCCTCAGCAGCTGAAGGGCGGAGTCCTGACCACTGGACCGCCAGGGAATTCCCAGAAGGTTAACTTGAGATGTGGGGAAATTTCAAATACCAGGATAAGGAGTTTCAGCCTTGCTCTGTGGAGGATCGGGAACCCCTGAAAATAGACACTGAGCTAGGCCTGCACCAAGGCAAGACACCAGACAAATATCTGCCAACTTGGTCTGATTTGCATCTTTCGTAGACAGTTGCTTGCCATATATGTGCATTTACTTAATTTACCCACACGAGAAGGGAAACGCCACCAACCAGCTTGTCTATATTTGTTTTGTCTCCAAATATACATGATATCTGTGTGGGAGCAGAGGAAAGAGAGGGAGATTGAGTGCCTGTGCCTGCTGCAGACCAGGGACTTTCATCTGGGATATCTCACGTAACCCTCACAACCTTGTGGGGTGTGGGTTGTATTGCTCCAGTAACACCAGAGATGATTGCCCAGATCACGGAGTTGGAAGTGGTGGGGCCGGAATTCAAACTCAGCTTTGATGGCAAAGCCCTTTCCAGTCCCCTGTCACAACTTTCCAGTGGGAGGATACAGAAATTGCGTTCCCACTCTCAGGTTCCTTCTTACAGAGGGTCAAGTGTGGATATGACCCAGCTAGGCCCACATTTCTAGGAGTGCTTCCACATCCCTGGTTTCCTATTTTTATCTTTCCATTCTTATCTTCCTATTCTTATCGTTTCTAGTCTTATTCTTATCTTAAGCATCAGGACCCCTCCTTGCATAGGCCCCTGGCAAGCCCTCTACCCAGTTCTGAACCCCTAATCGTGCATTACTGTCTGTACAGAGAACTTCAACAATTGTATAAGCTTCAGGTCCCGTGAAACCTGGATCTGCCTCATCTGATGACCTCCATCAAGTTACTTTCTGAGACGTAATTAATTTCCTTGTCTATATAAAAAATCATCCTAGACTCTGGCCTATCTATTTTATTTCATTTTTTTCAGACCACACCGTTCGGCATGCAGGATGTTAGTTCCCCAGCTACGATCACGTACTCATGAAATTTGTGCACCTGTGGGGCTCTGCAAACTTCTCAAACCTTGGAATCAGAATGTGCACAACCACCCTCTTTTCCTTTTCCCCATCAATTTACTTTTTAACACAGCAGCCGCGAAAAACCCAACTCCATAAACGCAGGATGTCATCGAAACTAATGTCATGCAACCTTATGTTGAAATTGTGGATTTCCTTTAACTAGTAATGCATACAGTGTGGAACCGGTGTTACCCATCAGTGTGTTTCCCTCAACAACGTAAAATATCCCAAGGTGCCCCTGTGAATTTTCTGCAGCACCCTGGGGTGAGATGGCGCACAGTTTGGGAACCTGGGACTGAGGACTGTTGTTAGAGACTATTTAAGGAAGCCGCCAGAGGGCAGCAGAGTTCTCTCCCAGAGAATGGGGGAGGGGGGACTCACTTATACCCTTATTCAAGTTTTGCCACAGTGTTATTACTCAGCTATCCACAGGGAATTTTCCAGAAGTTGCCCTTCCTGCTGCCTCTCCACTCTGCCTTGTGGCTATTTACATGACATTAACAATGCAAGGAATGATGGTGGTTTGTTGGGAGTCCTGAGCTCCAGTTCTAGATCTGCCCCTTGAGAGGTCCAACACCTTGACCATAACCTCCTCTTTCCAAAGTCCCTTCCAGATTTAAGTGTGTATGAATCTATGAATCTACCCTCAGGCTTTCTCCCGAGAAGCCAAAGTTTCTAATGCACTTGATTTTAACTTGGCCTTAAGACTAGGAAGGAAAGAAGTAGCTCTCTTTCCACACGTGCTGCATGCGAGGAAGCTGGGGAATGTGCCATCTTTAAATCAGATAAAAATCCGTTTTAATGTCAGGCAAATTTATGAAAAGAGGGAAGAAAGAACAACAAGAAGCTCTATACAGGGGGGCTTCTGGGGTGAAGGAAATGTTGTTTCTTGATCTGAATACAAGTAACTGGGTGTGTTCAGTTTGGGAAAGTTCATCAAGCTATATAGACTTTTGATATTTGCATCTCTCTGTATAAATAAATAAATAATTTACAAAAAGGGAGGAAAGCAAATCGCAGAATTGAAGTGATATATAACTTACATAAACATAAAAATATAACACAAACAATGCTTTTTTAAAAAATATTTATTCATTATTTATTTTCTATTTTTTGGCTGTGTCGGGTCTCAGTTGCAGCACACGGGATCTTCGTTGTGGCATGCGGGATCTCTTGTGCGGTGCACGGACTTCTCTCTCGTTGTGTTGTGCGGGTTTTCTCTCTCTAGTTGAGGTGCACAGGCTCAGGAGTTGTAGTGCGAGGCTTAGTTGGCCCACAGCATGTGGGATCTTAGTTTCCCGACCAGGGATCGAACCAGCGTCCCCTGCATCGGAAGGTGGATTCTTTACCACTGGACCACCAAGGAAGTCCCCAAACAATGCTTTTAAAATTAAAAACAAAAACAAAAAAAACCCTGACAATAAATTGTAAACGTGTTAGTATGCTGTATGTTTGTGGTAAGGTTTTAAAATAAATTTTAAAGCATTTGAAAAACAAAATAAAATAAAAGTCTTGCCAGCTCCAAGGAAGCTTTAAGCCTTGGGCCAGGAGTAGGGATGCTCCTTTCCTTCTGCATGAAAGAGTGGGATTTTTGAAAGGTCCTCTTTTGTCCCTGCTCTTTTTCCTGTCATACTACTGAGGGTCAGATGCTGAGCCAGTCCAGTGAAGACCCATTATGGGAATTCCCTGGCAGTCCAGTGGTTAGGACTCTGCGCTTTCACTGCTGAGGGCCTGGGTTCAATCCCTGGTCGGGGAACTAAGATCCCGTAAGCCTCGTGGCACAGCAAAAAAAAGAAAAAAAAGTTTATCAGGATATTCTGCAGAGTTAATATAGGCAAAATCCACATTGCTCAAGAATTCAGGATTGGCTAAGCAATCATCTCGAGTAGCCAAGAGACAGAGGCCTCTGCTCAGTCTAAGGGCATTGATGGGTTACCTGTTTTCATTGTGAAGCTAGTTCAGGAGAGCCTGAATCCAAGGAAACAGTCAGTGATCAGAGGCTGCAGGAAAGAGCATGGGATGCCTGTGTCCTAGCCTTGGTGACTCAACTAGCAGAGTGGCCAGAGAGTACCTCCTCTTGAAAATGATGAGTAGACACCGGATAAGGTCTCTTCTAGCTTGAAGATTCAATCATTTTGTGAGTTAGTGATGCTAAGAGAATGGTTAATTGTCTTAAGGAAACCCCAAAGAAGAAGTAAGCAACACATCCACTCTGGAAAGAATAGTTAAAGCAGTCTTTAAAAACGTCACAAGGGGGCTTCCCTGGTGGCGCAGTCGTTAAGAATCCGCCTGCCAATGCAGGGGACACGGGTTCGAGCCCTGGTCCGCGAAGATCCCATATGCGGCAGAGCAACTAAGCCCGTGTGCCACAACTGCTGAGCCTGCACTCTAGAGCCCGCGGGCCACAATTACTGAAGCCCGGGCGCCTAGAGCCCATGCTCCGCAACAAGAGAAGCTACCGCAATGAGAAGCCTGTGTGCCGCAGCGAAGAGTAGACCCCGCTAGCTGCAACTAGAGAAAGCCCGTGTGCAGCAATGAAGACCCAATGCAGCCAAAAATAAATAATTTATTAAAAAAGAGAACATCACAAGGCCAGTGGCCCAGATGGGAGATGCAAGGCAGATACCTGAATATAACTAACTTCAAAGGTAAGGCTAACTAACTTCAAAGGTAAGGCCAGAACAGGAGGCTCTGGGTGCAGGAGTGAGCTGAATGTATGGGGCTGGGAATGCAGGCCAGCTTAGTGGATAGAATATGGTAAAACCACGTGATGACAAATTTGCAGCCAAATAGAAGTAAATATGAAAAGTGGTTGCTGCAGCTTTGTGGTTTGATCCCATCAGTGCTGTACTATGATTGGGTTGACATGGTACACAAGGGTTTAGAATTTAAGAAAAAGTGAAGATCTTGTTCATATTCACTCTCTCCCTACCCCTTTGCAAAGGGGTAAAAGAGAAAGCAACATAGGCTACCAGTTTCAGAGTATCAAGGAATCAGAAAAACCACTCTGACTTCAGTTTCCTCATCTGTAAAATGAGGGCCATAATACTACCTTCCTCAAAGGGTGATTATGACCTAACACTCAGAGCATGCAAACGCAGGCTCAATAGAATGGCTATTATTATTTATTCTATTATTATATATTATGCAATGCCAAAGCTCCAGAAAGTCACCCAGAGTCCCTTCAGCAGTCCTGAATGGAGAGGCACTCAGTTTTCAAGATTTTTTTTTCCCCTCGTGGCATTTTGCATTCACCTTTATTATAGCACTTGTCCATTTAGATTTTAATTCTTCGTGGGATGAGGTGAGAGTGAGGTCATTTCTGTGCACAAGGTTGCTTCTTTTCTCTCTATTTTATTCTCTAAGGTCTCCCGCTATATGGGGACTTTTTTTTTTTTAATTGAAATACATTTGACATATAACATTGTGGAAGTTTAAAGTGCACAGCATGTTGATTTGATACATTTGCAGTATGATTACCACTGTAGCATTAGCTAGCACTTTGATCATATCACATCACAAAACTATCATTTCATTTTTGTGGTGGGACGAATTAAGATCTAGTCTCTTACCAAGTTTGATGTTTATAATACAATATTGTTGTCTATGATCCCTGTATTGAGCATTAGATCCCCAGGATTTATTAGATCCCCAGTCTGCTAGTTCCAAGTATGTACCCTTAAATGACATCTCCCCTACTCCCCCATCCCCCAGCCCCTGGTAAGCACCATTCTACTCTCTGTTTTTACGAGTTCAGCTTTTTATAGATTCCACATGTGAGTGATATCATACAGTATTTGTCTTTCTCTGTCTGACTTATCCCCCCTAGCATAATGCCCTCAAGTTCAAATTATATATATCTGTTATCTATGTGATATATATACCCCACATCTTCTTTAGCCATTCATCCCTCTACTGGTACTTAGGTTGTTTCTCAGGGATTCCGAGAATTCTTAATAGGAATAATTACTTAACACCTGAGCTTTGACTTCTTATTGGCCTGATCCCATGGAAGCCACTGCATCTATTAGCAGGCTGAGACCCTGAGGAAACACACTGAAGTAACCTCACTTGGAGGCAGGAGGGCAGGGTTCTAGAAGAGAGCCTTCTGGCTGATTTCCCTTCCATCTTTAAGATACTGATTGGGTGTTATCGTTTCAAAGCTTTAGGGGAATAGAAAATGATGGGGGAAATTGAAAAACAAGAACTGGCCAAAGTCCCCAATAGTCAATGTCTGAGTCCAAAAGTCTTTGAATTTTTCTTTACATTTTTAACGAAAGGAGGCAGGTAGAGCAGAGATTTTGGGCGGAGGAGAGATAGGGTTACCTGATCAAGGCCCTGGTGTCTTTCTCTGATCAACATATACCGGTGTACTAAGACTGGCCATTCATTCAGTGCGACTGGAAAAATAAATTAGTACAGTCTTTGTGGAGAACAATTTAGTATTAAAGAATCAGGAACTTTAAAAATATTTTTATCCTTTGGACCTTTAAAAAATGAAAATGTTTACATTTCATTTTAAAAAATGAAAATGGTTACATTTTACATTTTATGTTAACACAGAAAATGTGTTCAAGGAAATGGGAAATGTTTGTAAGGCTATTAAGCACAAAAAGCAAGATAAATAATTTGCACAGAATTATCAATTACGTAAAGAAAAATATACATAGCCCCATATGAAGAAATATCCCAATATGTCAAGTGTTTCTTGTGGTTAGTGGAACGATGGGTGCTCCTGTTTTTTTGTTTGTTTTTTTTCTTTTTGGTCAAATTAAGTTACACTTCTGTAACTATGGTGGCAGGCTGAGGTTGAAACCGACCTCAAATCCTCTCAGTTTCCTTCCCAATTCTTTGAATCAGGTTAATTTCCTCCAGGTTAATTTCCCCCTCTTAAAAGTGTTGAAGCCCCATCAGGGTCCTTCAGGCGAGCCCAGTGAGGCTGGAGAAAGAAGATTCGAGAGGCCGAGGCGAAGCAGGGAGGGCGGTGTCGGGGGAGGGCGGGCTTCTGCACGTTCCTTCCCAGATGCGAGCACCGCCGGGGCGTCCCGCCTCGTGCGTCCCGGCTCGTCAGCGCTCGGAGGAGCTGCGCCCTGGACGCCCCTAGACCGCGCGGGGCGACGGCTGCCAAGGCCCTGGGCCGCCCGGCGTCCCCGCTCCGTCTCTGCCCGGGCACAACGCCCAAGCCCCGGCTGCGGCCGGCGGAAGCGCCCGGGCCCGGGGGCAGCGCGAGGCCCCTCCCCGCCAGCTCAGCCTCCGGGCGCGCGGGGCCAGGAGGGCGGCGGCGCGGACGTGCCCCGGCCCACGGAGGCCTCCCTGCGCCGCTCGGGGCGCGAGGCCGGCGGGCGGGGAGAGCGGAGGCGACGCGAGGAGGAGCGTGGAGGCTGGGCAGCCCCTCAACCCGGACGCGCTGCCTTCCCCGCGGCCTGCGCGGCCTCTTGGTCCCGGAGTCGTGCTCGGCCCGCGGATGGGAATCGCGTCCCCGGGCCGTGCGCGCGCTTCTGCGCTGGGGTGGCTGGCCTCTCCCCGCCCGCGCCCCGCCGTCTGGTCCTGCGGGCTCTCCACCAGCCCGATCGTTAAGGCCCGCTCAGTCCTAGGCACCAGACAAGGTTTTAAGGCAGCGTTTGGCTTGTCCTCAGTCTGTCCCCTCACCTTTTTGGCCTTGGCTGTCTTTCTACCTCGATTTTCCTCCCATCCCGCTGCCTGACCAAGGGTAAGTCTGCCGCCGCAAAGGCCTTGAACCCATATTTCGCCTTTTCTGTAAATCCACCCTCACTCGGCAGCTTCGGTAATCTCCTCCCACCATCCATTACCCTTTCGCAACACACGTGCCCAAGGCTAAGTGAAATTTGACCTGCGCTTTGCCCCTGGGACAAGGTACTGACCTCTCTCTGTCACCTACACATATTCCCAAAGAATAGATTACACTAGCGGGGTCACTCAGGAGCAGCAAGGTCCAGTGCAAAATGAAAATGCAGGACCTCTTGCTCAGAAATTAAGAATTTCAAGAGCATTAAACCAGGCCTGCGACTCTTCTAAGCGCGGGACCCTGTGTGCCTACACAGGTGGCAGCCCCAGGACGGCGGTCTTGCCAACACCCTTTCTATCAAGCCTATGCGCTAACCATCCCCCCTCCGCCACCAAAGTTTGTCGGATGCATACAAGAACAGACGGATAATGTCTTCCTTGTGGCTGGTTATCAGAACTAGGGGTCCTTCCTTGGTCAGCCGTCTCCTTTATCTTCTTTGCAGTACTCACATGGCTGACTACTCTTCCGTACAAAAACCCCCTTTCCTTTGGTTTCTCTGACGCGGTACCATTGGATTTCCCTCCCTCTTTGATGCATTTCTTTAGGTCCTTTGCGGGCTACCCTTTTCCTTCTGTACCGCATCTGTGCGCGTTCCCAAAAGTGAGGTCCCCAGTTCTTTTTCTTTCTCATTCCCTTGGAGAGATTATCCTCCCCGTTTCAATCACCACCTTTGTGCATGTAACGCCCCAGCCTTTATCTTCAGCCCAGATTTCACTCCCAAGCCCTAGCCTTGCTCTTCTAACGCTTAGGTGTCCGGGCAACTCAAAGGTAACAAGTCAAAACTTGAATGCAGGGAATTCCCTGGCGGTTCACTGATTAGGACTCTGAGCTCTCCCTGCCCAGGGCCTGGGTTCAGATCCCTGGTTGGGGAACTAAGATCCCTCAAGCAGCGCAGCCAAAACATAAATAAATAATTTAAAAATAATTTTAAACTTGAACCTCTTTGCCCCTTCCTTCCCTCCCTCCTTCCTTCCTTCTTTGTGGGAACTGAGCAAAAAGTAAACCAAACCTGGGACCCTCCTAAGTGCAGGGCCCAGTACAACTTCATTGGTGGCACTGCCAGGAAGCCAGCCTTGTCAGCACTGTTTCAAAGTATCTCTTCACTACATATTTTAGTAATTAGATAGGGAGGGTGGAGTCACTTTACCATGGCGAAAACTGGCAGATACCATCTTAATCAAACTAGGAAAGTTAACGTAAGTAATGAGATAAATCACTTTGTTGATGCAGTGAGAATACGGTCACTTCTGTGACAGTCCAATCAGAGGTACATCACCTGGGTCTAATCTGGAGGAAGCAATACACAAACCCAAACTGGGGGACAAACCTACAAAATGGCCTGTAATATTCAAAAAAGTCACAGCCATGAAAGTAAAGGAAAATCACAGCACTTTTCTAGATGGAAGGAGATCTGAAAGACGCAACAGCTGAGCGCGCTGCGTGGTCCTATTTTGAATCCTTTTGCTGAAAAGGACATTATTGAGACGGGTGAAAGTTGAGTGAGTTTCTGGGTAAAGGGAATGTGGTAGTTATTTTGTACTATTCTTTTGGTATAACTTTTCTCTTAAGTTTGAAATTATTTCAAAAGAAAAAGAAAAATGAAAATTCACCATTACAAACCCCCCTCCAAAATCGCTTTTCCTCTAGGGTTCTGTTAATAGCAATAACATTCTCTTAGGTGCCCAAGTTGAAAAACTTTGGGATCACCGTTGATTCTTCTCTTCCCTGCCATCCCTTCCCCCACCAACCTACCACTCACTAAGTCCTGTCAATTAAAAAAAATATATTGCTCACATAACCACCTTTTAAATTAAATGTCCACTTTTTTGTTGTTTTTGTTTTGTTTTGTTTTTGCGGTACACGGGCCTCTCACTGCTGTGGCCTCTCCTGTTGCGGAGCACAGGCTCCGGATGCGCAGGCTCAGCGGCCATGGCTCACGGGCCCAGCTGCTCCGCGGCGTGTGGGATCTTCCCAGACCGGGGCACGAACCCGTGTCCCCTGCATCGGCAGGCGGACTCTCAACCACTGCGCCACCAGGGAAGCCCCTGTTTTTGGTTTTTAATGACACTTCCTCATATAATCATTTTAAGGAGTGCCTGCGAAAAGAATGTGTATAACATAAAGTAGGGTAAATATAAGGTCCTATTACTCCCAGCCCAGCATGTATATAGTTACCAAAGTAATCTGCTTAAAAGCACACATTTATCCTTTCGGGTCCTTACTTCCCACGGTTGACAGTGGGACTTAATCCATATTCCCTGGGAAGTCTGATGTTCTATGAGCTGAACCAAGGTGGTCTGCTCTCGTATCAAATATCCTTGACCTTTCCCCAATTCATAGAGAAAAGAACATTTAACAGGTAGAATTTCCTCAACTTGTAAGGGTTCGCCCCCGCCCCGATATTTGTTTCTCTGTAGTAGTAAGGATCCAAACTTTTATCTGCTAGCATTAGCAGATGACAAACTAAATGAACCAGCAGCAAGTAAATAACAACAAAGATTTGGCAATCGCGGATCGTATTTATTTTAAAAGCTTGGTTTTCTCCTGGGCACACGTGCTGGTAGTAGTGATCATTATGATATTAAAGGTATAGTCATCTTCTTTCTTAAAATTGTTTCTCTTTGGGATGATGGCAGGAATTATATCAAAATTTTATCATGAACATGTTAGAGAAAACACTGCACTCCTGAATAAATACCGTGGCCTCTTCTTCAGGGTTTTTCCAGTCTTATCACTACTACTCCCCTTCATGAATCCTTGACTTCAGAAAAAGTTGTCTAATCTCTGTTCACATTCGCTTTTTTTTTTTTTTTCTCCTTTGCGTAAACAATTTTATCTCCCTGGCACTCTGTCCTGGCCCACACCTCTCCATACGAACCCCGTCCAGCCTTAAAGGAACAAATCAACTCTCTACTTGGTGAAAACTCCTAAAATCATAATCTCTTCTAACTCACTATGTTACTGTGAAAAGTGCATGGGGAAGGACAGAATGGTTTGCAACAGTGTTCTTCAAACATCAAAGTGCATGAGAAACACCTGGGAATCTTTTGAAAACAGTTTTTTGTTTTGGTGAGAACATTTAAATTCTACTGTCTTAGCAAATTTCAATTATACAGCCCACTGTTATCAACCATAATCACCATGTTTTACGTTAGATCCTCAGGTCTTTTTTATTTTACGGCTGAGTTTGTATCCTTTTACCAACCTCTCCTATTTCCCCCATCCCCCCTCCAGCCCCTGGCAACCATTTTTCTACTCTGTTTCTATGAGTTTTGACTTTTTTTTTCAGATTCCACATATAAGTGATATCACGCAGTATTTGTTTTTCTTTCTTTGCCTTATTTCACTTAGCTAATGCCCCCAAGGTCCATCCATTTGTGGTCACAAATGTCAGAATTTCCTTCCTTCTCATGGCTGAATAATATTCCACGTATATATACACATTTTCTTTATTCGTCTGTTTACAGACACTTGGTTTCCCTATCTTGGCTATGGTGAATAATGCTGCAGAACATGGGAATGCAGACATCTCTTTAATATTCTGTTTAATTTCCTTCAGATATATACCCAGATGTGGAATTCTGGATCATATGGTCGTTATATTTTAAAATTTTTGAGGCAGCTCCACAGCGGCTGCACCAATTTATATTTCCACCAGTAGTGTGTAAGGGTTCCCTTTTCACTAGATTCTCCCCAACACTTGTTACTGCTTGTCTTAATGTCTTTATGATGGTCATTCTAACTGGTATGAGGTGATATCTCACCGTGGTTTTGATTTGCATTTCCCAGATGATCAGTGAGGTTGAGCACATTTTCATGTGCCTCTTGGGCCATTTGTATGTCTTCTTTGGCAAAATGTCTCTTCAGTTCTTCTGCCCATTTTATTCTTCTTCTGCCCATTTTCAAATTAGATTTTTTTTGCTCCTGAGTGGTATGCGTTCTTTATATATTTTGGACGTTAACCCCTTATCAGATATATGATTTCAATTATTTTCTCCATTCTGTAGGTTGCTTTTTCATTTTCTTGATGGTTCCCTTTGCTGGGCAGAAGTTTGTTAGTTTGATGTAGTCCCACTTGTTTATTTTCACTTTTGTTGCCCTTGCTTTTGGTGTCAAATCCAAAAAATCGTTCCCAAGACCAATATCTCACCTTCTATGTTTTACTTATCTTGTCGTATCATTTCTCCATGCAAGAACCCACAAAGGCTCCTTACTGCACCTTGTTCAGGTTTTGCCTACCCTTAGCCCCACACTCCCCATCCGCGCTTCCTCTTCTGCCCTCACGGGGTAAGGATCAAGCCTTTACACCCCTCCTGGTAGCAAACTTTCCTGCCTCTGTCCTCATACTCCTTCTGTTGTCTCCTCCTCTCTGTGTATCCAAGCCTCACCCTTCCTTTGGGGCTTGGGGCAAGATTCACTGTCACAACACTCTTTAATGATCCCGGCCCACACCGACTGTATTCTTTGAACTACAACTGTGCTTAACACCTTTAACATGAAGACTAGAGTTTTGAGGCCCTCCAGTTGTTTCTTTTCTATAAGAAACCTTCCTGCTACATTGTAGTTTCCTGGATTGCAGGGATCCTGTCTTACAGCCTTTAGAATCCTTTATGGAATCTGGAAGAGAAACAGCTTTTTTTTTTTTTTTTTTTTTTTTAGTACAAAAGGCTGCTATCTTTGTTAAATACACCGATGACAAGTGGATGGGGTCTCATGAAAAATCAGTTATTGGTGTTTCAATGATATTAGGAAGGGAGTATTTATTTGGGCTTTTCTGTAAGATTGTCTTATAATAGAGCCACGATGCTCAACTCAGGGTGCATGCTCTCCTGAGTTCTAAATCACATTCATTACACACCCCGATTTTTATGCACTCTCCCAGAATCATCAGTACCGAGAGCCACTGATATAATAGGAGAGTCATTTCCCTCAAGTGTTTTGGGGTTGAGAGCCACCATGACAGAAAATGGAAGGTATTGGTGGTATTGATCAAAATAAGATTATTTCGATTGTACTGGGTTAGAATTGCGCCTTTCTGAGAGTATATCAGTTCTTAGCTCCTTGACAACTGATGAGTAAAAGACTCTGCTAGACAAAGTGGGGAAGAATATGCCAGATCTGGGAATGACATGTGCTTCCACGCCAGCAGGCAGGGCAGACAGCGCACCTGCTCATGTACAAGCATCTCTAGACCACCTGAGATTCCACTTGTGTGCGATGGCGCACTCAGGAGAGGGCACGGCCTCTCATTCCCTGCTCTGCCACTCCTTGGCACCTATATATTTTACCTTACTTTTTTTTTTTTTTTTTTTAATTCTTTGGCTGTGCTGCGTGGCATGTGGGATCTTAGTTCCCTGATCAGGGATAGAACCCGTGACCCCTGCAATGCATGTGTGGAGTCTTAACCACTGGACCACCAGGGAAGTCCCTATTTTACCTTAGTACACACACACACACACACACACACACACACACACACACTCATATTTTTTCTTATTCCTCACAAATAGGATTTTGGGGAAGTAAATCTCTTCCCCAATAAAGAAACTGAGACTCACAGAAGTTAAATGATCCCCACAGTCGTGAAGCCGAGTGGGGCAGCCCTGTCAGAAGTGTCTCAGATCCTTCCTGCCTCATTTTGTGTTTAAGAAATAAACGAGGGACTTCTCTGGCGGCACAGTGGTTAAGAATCTGCCTGCCAGTGCAAGGGGACACAGGTTTCGAGCCCTGGTCTGGGAAGATCCCACATGCCACGGAGCAACTAAGCCCGTGAGCCACAACTACTGAGCCTGCGTGCCACAACTACTGAAGCCTGCGTGCCTAGAGTCCGTGCTCTGCAACAGAAGCCACCGCAATGAAAAGCCTGCACACCACAACAAAGAGTAGCCCCTGCTTGCTACAACCAGAGAGAGCCCACACAGCAATGAAGAGCCAATGCAGCAAATAAATAAATAAATAAATAAAAAAGAAATAAATGAAACATCCTTGGCTGCTGAGTATGAGGTACTGGCAGAACATCCGAAGCTCAAACACCCTGTAAATCTGGGGAAAGAGTGGAATTAAAGGAGGGAGGGTGGTCTGCATTGGGAATAGAGATTTGGGAGTCATCATCATAATCTGGTAAAGTAGACACAGATCTGATGACCTCTAAGGCAAGACCACAACATGTCGATAGAGTAAACAGATGGCTGCTACAGACTCAAGGGACCGACCACAGTTAAGGGACGGAGAAGAACCAGGATTGGAGAAGCCAGTAGTGGGTAGAAGTCAAATGAGACAGTAGCTAGAGGAGAGAACAGACTTCGGCAGCAGTCACCAAGATGGGGACAGACTTCTAAAAAGAAAAGAACTGGGACTTCCCTGGTGGTCCATTGGTTAAGACTCTGCGCTTCCACTGCAGGGGGGCGCGGGTTTGATCCCTGGTCGGGGAACTAAGATCCCACATGCTTAGGGGCCAAAAAATTAAAAAAGAAAAGAAAAGAAAAGAAAAGAATCCTCGTCTAGACCAAATGCTACAGAGAGGTCAAGTCGAATGAAGACACAGAAAAGGCTATTTGATTTGGCAATGAGGAGGGTCCTGGTAACCTATGTGCTATGATCTAAATGTTTGTGTCCCCCCCAAAACTCATGTTGAAATCCTGGGGTTATTAGCTGGGGCCCTTGGGAAGCGATTAATACATGAGGGTGGAGCCCTCATTGGTAGGATTAGTGCCCTTATAAAGGAGACCCCCTTCTGCTAGGTGAGGAGGACACAGGAAGAAGGTGCTGGCTGTGAACAAGGGAGAGGAGCCTGACCAGACACCAAATCTGCCAGCACCCTGATCTTGGATTGCCAGCCACCAGAACTGTGAGAAATAAATGTCTGTTGTTTTTAAGCTGCTCAGTCTATGGTATTTTGTTTTAGCAGCCCAAATGGACTAAGACACCGTGAGAGTACAATTGCCATGAGGTTAAGGCTGAGACCAGGTTAAGGAGAGTAGTTATTGAAGAACAAAAGACACACATGTAACTTGCAGGAGGGTGTTTAGTGAAATGAAGGAGAGGTACAAGGCTGGGTCAAATGATAACATTTTAAAGACCAGTGGTAAATTGTGGGGTGAAAAATGTAGGCACCCGAAAGATGCTAAACTGAGAAAGCATGGTCCCAGGAGACCCAAGGGGATGGAACCAGAAGCCCAGGTGGGTGGGACACTAGTCTTAGCAGGGGCCATATTCAGAAACCTTGGCTCTCTCCCTGACAGACATGGCGATGCACGGCCAATGAGGTTCTTCACTACCCTAAGGCATCTTGGTAAGACATAAGGCTGTATATGAAACAGGGATTAAAGATACATCTCTCTCAGTCTGGGTTTTTTTTTTTTCCTTCCATCTTTAAAGGTATGCTTTAGTAGAATTAAGTAGATTTTTGTTTATCCATTCATCTGTCAATGGACACTTGGGTTGCTTCCACCTTTTGGCTATTACAAATAATACTGCTATGAACATGGGTGTACAAATATCTCTTTGAGTCCCCACTTTCAGTTCTTTGGGGGATATACCCGGAAGTGGAAATGCTGGATCTTATAGTAATTCTGTGTTTAACTTTTTGAGGAACCACCATACCATTTTCCATAGCAGTTGCCATTTTACATTCCCACCAGCAATGCAGAAAGCTTCCAATTTCTCCACATCTTTGCCAACCCTTGTTATGTTGCATTTTTGATAATAGCCATCCCCCTGGGTATAAAGTGGTTGGTTAATTTTTAAAATAGATATTTCTTCCTTAGACTGTAAGTGCTTCCAAAACTGACTATGTGAATATTTGTTTGATTCAAATGGAATCAAAGACTTGAGCTGAATAAATATTTCCCTAAGTGTGTCACTATAAATATTCAAAATTCCCCAAAGCCTCTCCCCAGTAGTAGTAAAAAACATGTTTTCACCAACGTCAGTCGTGTCTAAGTTTTCAAGAGAGACCTGACGGGACAGAAAAGGTGCAGCTCCCTGAACTCAGATAAGAGGGGAAGGAGCGCCCTCTTGTGTCCTTTCTGTGCCAGTGTCAGTGAATAAAGAAGCCAGCTGAGAAATGATCATTTCAGATCTTCTGATGACACTTCCCATGACAACAAACTCCACACACATGCCTACTGCACAAAAGAAAATGTGAAAACATGGAGAGAGTGAAACTAGGATCTTCTGAAGAATTCCCAATCTAGAAGGGGGACGGGAACAAAATCCATGCAGAAATAACAATAGAAGACTAAAAGCAAAATGGATTAGATTACTATAAGCAAAATGAATAGAGTATCTATTAAGAGTCCACAGGAGATAAGATTCGCATCAAAATGTAAACGTGGCTGGTTACGAAGGAGCTTGAGTTGGCTCTCAGGTTTCTCTTAAGGCTCCAGTTCCAGGGTCCTGGAGGGACCTGGGAGGGCAGCCTCCATGTAGGCACCACTTACATGGCTGTCAGGTTTCCAGAGCCCCTTCTGAGGTTTAGACAAGCTCACTGTGCACTCCCGTCTTTGAGAGGGAGGCCCTGGGGACTCCTCCCGTGTTCCTTTCTTCCCTGTAGTGTCCTGCCCATGGCTTTCCTATCCCTTGAGTTTCATCTCCCCCCACCACAATCCGTCCCTCCCTAATCAGGCTGTTGACGGGCACACTGTCTCCAAATCTTCGTCTGGCCTTGACGTTCACAAAGATAATTATACAGGAAGTATGGCTTTCGGAGTTTTGCAGGTATCATCAGCATGGGGACCAGTTACAGAGGTTTAAGAAGCTCTCTTGCAAACTTTGCTCCTGCAAGCAGCCTTCAGCTATCCTCTTAGGGCCCTGAAGGAGGTAGAGCCCTTACTTTGGTTAGCATCCTTCTCTCTCTTTTATTTATTTATTTTTTTTGGCCATGCCAAGGCACGCGGGATCTTACTTCCTGGACCAGGAATCCAACCCATGCCCCCTGCAGTGGAAGCGTGGAGCCCTAACCACTGGACCGCCAGGGAAGTCCCTGCATCCTTCTCAAATGCTGAATGAAGACAGAATGAAGGCAGGGCAGTAGATGTGACCACATATCCAATCGGTAGAGACTAGTGCGCTAATTAGGGAAGCAGCATGGTGGAAAGAGCAGTTCATTTCTTCAGAGTCAGACACAGCTCACTGTAGAGCCCAGCTCTGCCGTTCTGTGGCAGTGGCCCCGGGGGCATGCTATTTTATCCCCATCCGGCAATTCTGAAATGGGAATAACAGTCTCCACCTACCTCCCTCGTAAGATTCTCGTGAAGCTTAAAAAAGATAGTGTACATAAACCTCGAGGGAGAATCTAGTGTCATAAACACCCCTCTTGCCCCAGACTTCCCCCTTATATCCCGATGTTCCCATAAGCCTCCTGGCTGTATGGACCCGAGATTTCTGGGGCAGTTGCACAATAACAGAGATTTTAGGTCAACAAGAGCTGTGTGGGAAGCAGAAGAAGGGCTGCTTTGTTTGTATTCTCATGTCAGGTGCAGTGGGGAAGGTATTTCCAAACCATCTTAATGACTTCCCAAGACTTTTTCCAGTTGCCCAAGCCAGAAATCTGGGAGTCATCCTTGATTTCTCCTTCTCTCTCACCTCCCACACGTATATTTCTAAGTTCTGTTACTTCTCCTTAAGACACTCTGAATCCTCTGGGTCTCTCCGTCTCCCTCCATTACTTTACTTTAATTCTCCATCTCTGTTCCCTGGAAAACCACCATGGCTTCCTGACTGGCCTCCAGTATTGTCCCTCTTCTACATCATCCAGCAGATAGAGCTCTTTCTAAATGCAAGTCTCAGCAAGTTGCTCCCCTATTTAAGATCACTTATTGATGGTTCAACTACTTCCAAGAGAAAGTTTTAACTCCTCAGTGTGTCTCACTTCCTGTTTGGGCTCCTCCTACTTTTCCAGCATTTCTCCCACCAATCCTGTGGCAACGCCCACTCCTCTGTGCACCAGCTCTACTGGACTATTTACAGTTCCACGGAGAAGGCACAGTGGCCAAGGCATTTCCTGGACATGGGACTTTTAGTGCTAAAACCAGGACAGCCCTGGGCAAACCAGGATCGTGGTCACCCTAGTTCTACCTCAGGCCTCCATGTATCTTCTTTCTTAATCCCCTTGTCTGTCCCACACAGTTTACTACTCAATATTTCTCATCCTCGGTTTCTGCTTGGACATCACTTCTGCAGCCTCCACGGAGTGGTATATTTGTCCCTTCTAGGAGCTGTCACAGCAAGCTCTCCTGGCAGCGATCACTGTATTGTAACGGCTGCTCTATCTCGCTCGCAATTATAAACTCATTAAAGACAGGAACAGTTTTTTTCTCCTACCTGTATTCCCAGAGCCTAGTAGAGAGTCCGGCACACAATAGGTGTTCGATGAAGTTTTCTTGAATGAATGAATATCAATATAAATTTATCAAGTGTCGTCTATTTCATATCACTACGGGGGGATGTTAGGGACTGAATGTGCCCCCCCCAAATTAATATGTTGAAGTCTTAACCCCCAGAGGGGCTGCATTTAGAAATGGGGTCTCTAAGGACGTAATGAAGGTTAAATGAGGTGATAAGGGTGGCGCCCTGATCTGATAGGATTAGTGTCCTTATAAGAAGAGACACCAAGAGAGACATCTCTCTTCCTCTCTCCCTTTCCTTCCCCCTCTGCAAAGGCACCAAGGAAAGGCCATGTGAGCACACAGTGAAAAAAGACAACCCAAGGAGAGCTCTCATCAAACAGTAACCCTGCTGACACCTGGATCTCGGACTCCCAGCCTCCAGAGCTGTGAGGAAATAAATTTCTGTTGTTTAAGCCACCCAGTCTATAGTATTTTATATGGCATCCCAAGCAGACTAACACAGGGGATGTACCTAGTTCACATAACTATGCTGTGACCAATGATGGGTACGGGTCACACGGGTACCATCCTGAGGCAGAGATTTGGTTTCTACTCTGAAACAGCCATAATAATCTTTCCCATCCCACAGGTTCTTCCAGAACCTTGCAACTCTCCTCAGTCTACAACCCCTCTGCTTGAAATTGGACAAGCCTCGTGATCACCAGGAGATGATGGAGTGACTTGGAGACTTCCAAGGTCCGGCCACTCAATATGGCTGTTCTCTTGCTCTCTGTACGTCCCCTGCCCGACCAGTGCCTGCTTCACCTATATCTCACACCAGCGGCCCCCAACTTTTCTGGCACCAGGGACCAGTTTCACGGAAGACAATTTTTCCACGGATTGGAGGGGGCGGGACAGTGCAGGCAGTAACGCGAGTGACGGGGAGCAATGGGAAGCGGCAGATGAAGCTTTGCTAGCTAGCCACTCACCTCCTGCTGTGCAGCCCGGTTCCTAACAGGCGGCGGACTGGTACTGGTCTGTAGCCCGGGGGTTGGGGACCCCTGCCTTAGACACACTACTGACCTTCCTACGTAGATGCCTCTGCCCCAGCTGATAATTGTTCTTATTAAAGAGTTGGTGAGGGGCGTGCCTCTCTGCTAGTTTCCCTGGAAACCGATGAGCCCACCTGACATCAATTCTCCTATAACTGGTAATCTCCACTTCCCCACCCCCACGTCCACCCCGAAAGAAGACTGCCGCCGCATCCTGCCTGCCGTCCACCACACACGGTGAGGTGTTGCTGCAGGACCTTGGTCCAGATGTGTAAGCTCGCCTATCCATTAAACCACTGATGTCTCTGTTGTTGACTTTGGACTCTTTCTTCAGTCTTGAAGTTGGCAAGTGCAGGCCTTGCAGGCCTGTGGGGTGCAGCCCAACGCAAGGCTAGGATAAAACTGTGATTCAGTTTCCACCTGGCTCTCTTGGGACTTTTGTTCTTAGAACCCCCCCCCCATGCGATGAGAATCCCAGCCCACGTGGAGAGGAACAGAGGCCCCCAACCCTCAGCCCTGTTGAGTACCCAGTGGACGGCCAGGACCAACTTTCCAGCCATGTTCCTGCACTATCTTGGAAGTGGACCTTCCAGCCCTCTGCTGGGGGGAAGGTGCCGTGTGGATCAGAGACAAGCTCTCCCCCAGGCCCCTCCCAAACTGCAGATTCAAAAGGAGAATAACAGACAGCTGTAAGCAACTAAGTTTGGGGTCGGTTTGTTTCACAGGAATAGATAACCCAATACAGCTTTAGACAAGATGGGGCCGCTTGTACCAGACGAGCCCTTCTTTCTCTTGATTATGTCCTTGCCCCAGGATATCCTGGTTTATTCCAGAAAGGGCTGGGGACTTACTCCAGACTGGCCCATTCAGACATAGGCCTCCAACATGACTGGTTCCTGACATATTCACAGGAGTTCACTGGGACAAAGCAGGGCAGAATCCTGGAGCTGCAGGTCCCCCCCCCCCCAGCTTACACAGCTGCCCCTGGCTCCTGGGGGCTGACCATGAGGGCTCAGGCCCCAGGAAGAGGAAACCCTAACTGACAGCCATCCGCTTTGCCCATGGAAAGAACACAAGGTCTCCTTCTGGGTGTGTCTTCTTTCTTCTCTGCCTCAGAGCCACATACTGGCTTCATCCTGGGTGATGCCAACCCATCAATTATAAGTTGGTCATGTTTTGTCCTCCACCGAGCACTTGGGCATCCAAACCACTGTATCCTGGGCCATGCTGCCAGGTCACCATTTTGAACCATTCGAAAATACCTACATTACAGTATATAAAGTAAGAACGTAAGTGTTCAACATGACAAGATTGACAAACATATTTGTTTTTCTACCATTCTGCTTTACTTACGCAAATAAGTATCCTAGAATGGTCACTTTTGGGACCTGGAAATGGTTACATGAGCAGGTGGTTTAGTTTAGAATGTGTGACTTATATTTTTGCAGTTAAGTAGCATTTTCTGTTTTCCAGTAACTCTTTAAAGCCCATTTACGTTGCCTGAATATGCATCACAATTCCTCCTTTGGAAATGTCTATGTTTCCACCATCATGCTGGTGATTCTTCATCGTCCCACTCAAATCCTACCCCTCCCCGCCCACTCCTGGCCACACCTGTCAGCCTGTTCCCTGGCTCAAAGGCTGACACCTATGAGCTGCATCCCCCAGGCTTCTCTGTTCTCTGACTTCCAGGTGGGTTTGTCCAAAGGGAAGTGCTGTTGGAGTGTGAAGAGTGGCGAGAGAGAGGGGTGGGTCTTCTCCCTCCCTCCCTGCTAGGCCCTGGTCTCCATCATGGCTGCGTTCCTCCACCATATACCATAGGCTGGGCAGTCCCTCTCCCGTGGCTACAGCTCTCACTGGGTTCTAGGAATAGCATGCCCTTTCTCTTTTGCTTCTTCAGGCCAAAGGATGATAAAGGCTTCTGCTGTTGCTAGTTTCCAGGGGCTTCACCATCTCGTCTTGATTCTCTTAACCCCGCCCACAGTGTGGGTTAAGGGCTGAACTGTAACCTCCCCACACCAATTCCTATGTTGAAGTCCTAACCCCCGAGACCTCAGAATGTGACTGTATCTTCAAAGAGGTAATTAAGGTAAAACAAAGTCATATGGGTGGGCCCTAATTCAATCGGACTTGTGTCCTTATAAGGAGAGGAGATTAGGACACAGACACACACAGAGGGATGACCGTGTGAGGACACAGGGAGAAGATGGCCATCTGCAAGCCAAGGAGAGAGGCTTCAGAAGAAACCAACCCTGCCCACACCTTGATCTTGGACTTCCCAGCCTCCAGAACTGTAAGAAAATAAACGTCTGTTGTTTATAAGTCACTCGTCAATGGTATTTTTGTTACAGCAGCCTGAGTGGACTCAGATTGCCGTAGTTTGTCACGGCAGCCCTAGGAAAAACACTCCCATCATTAAACTGCTCAAGTAGCCTTGGGAGTGTGCTGGCCGTATCCTTCTGGGATCCTGCCTCACATACCCAGTCTCACCAATGGTGCTATCGTATGTCCCTTTATCAACCCCATGGTATCTATCATCACATTTCTATCTCAGTTTGTAAAGACGTCAACATCTGTGCCATGAATACCTTTTACCGAAATAGTGTAGGACTCACTTTCACAATAAGGTACCTAAACTGTTTCTAATAAAGGAGCCAAGTAACATGCAACTCTCCATGTAGAGCAGCCTGTCATTTCTAGAAAAATCCTTTCACATTTTTAAATCAACTTTGGCTGGAAGGCCTGGGGTAATGATTGGAGCCCAGAGTGTCTCTGGAGATGCTGATGAGAGTTTTTGTTGCTGCTTCAGTGGCTGGGAGCCCCACTGGTCGATGTGGAAGCCAAGCAAGACGAGCTGGAACGTGTAGGGGGGTGCTGGGTTCTGCACTTAGGGATATCTAGGGAGGAAAAAGATATCACGAGAGTGAGAGTCGTTAAAACATCCAAAAAAGCTATATAGTTAAAATGATTTAAATGATAAAAAACGATTTTATAAAATCACCGGGCCGGATGGGATGTATTGAGTTTCCCAACTTCACCACCTTCCCCCCACACCCCGTCCCCACCATCTTCACCTTGAGTTACTAATAAGAAGTTCCTTAGTCTCCAAAGTGCTCTTACAACTATATTTCATTTGAATCTCAAGAAAATTCTGCGACGTAGGTAGGGAGGTATTAACATCTCCATTTTACAAATAAAGGAAACTGAAGGACAGGTAGTTTAAGGGCCAGCACAAGTTCATGGAGCTAAAAGGCATGAGAGCTGGGTCTGGAGACTTGGGATTCTTAGACCGGGTGGGTATCGGTAGAGTTCCCATCGTTTATCCTCCCGACTAACCTGGGCATGCACACAAAAGGCAAATGTCACAGGTTGACACTCCCACCAAAACTCACAGCGAGAAAGGATTTCTCCTCGACATCTGGCCGTGAGCGGAGAGAGGAAAGAATGGAGAGAACAAGAGAAAGAAATAATACGAGCTGAGCTTGCAGGGAACGGGAGGGATGTATGCTCACCCGCATCTTGGCCCCGGCTGTGTGCAGAGCGACATAGGAGGGCTGGCAGATACACAGATGCTGAACTTCCACAAACACTGTCCCCCTCCCCGACTGCACGTTCAGCAGCCAAGTCCCAGCAGTCAGCTCATCCATTACATCCCTCTAATGCCCTGACGGCTACGTTTGCAACGCACAGGGTTTCTATTAATCCGGGGAAAATCCTACTTTAGACTGTCATTGAATCAGAAATTGCTTCCGCCGTGACTGCTGTCTCCAGCGAACCAGGTGCCTCTTCCTCCACAGAGGTGTGCCACACGGGCTGGTCTCGCCCACACCCTCCGCCTGCCTCAGGTGCTCTCTTTACTCCTTCTCTAAATCTGTCCTTGGAGGCTCCCCTTCTCCTAGAAGCTTCAGTGTATTGACCCTCAGGGATTTCTGCCTCAGCTGCATTCCTCAAGCCATTATTATCCAGACCCCTAACTTAGCACTGAACGTATGCTCTCGGGCGTTAGTACCCGTTTCTGAATGTATTGGGTTGGCCAGAAAGCTCGCTCGGGTTCTTCTGGAACATAGATAACCTGAACGAATTTTTTGGCCAACCCAATAATTTGTTGTCTCCTGATGAGACTGTCAGTTCCCTGAGAACAAAGCTGGAATCCCACACCCTATTGAATCTACAGTCCTGCCTTTAGTAGATCCATCCATGTTTGCTGGTGACTTTTCTGGGAAAGAGTAGGCAAAGCTGGGGTTAAACATAGCCAGTTGTTCGAATCCAAGAGGAAAGGGGGAAGGAATGGGAGTAAATCATCTTCCCATGTTTGAAGTTTTCAGTGTTGTTTCAAGATCCGCGTAGTCAGTATTTTTGTGCTGTTCTAAGATCAGCATAAGGTAAGAGAACAAACAGAAGCCTTCCTTTGTATCATTTTAGGAACAATGAAAATAAAATAATACCTGTTGAATGGAGAAAAAGCCTAGCTTTCTGTGATACAAGAATGGGCTAGTAACACCTCATCTGTAACAGTTTCAAATTTAATCCTATTACAGTGCAAAGCATAATTTATCACTGTACTTGAGGAACCCTTTCTCCTAAGTCCCCCAGGGAGATTCACAGGCCCAGGCAGGCTCCCCTCAAGCTTGCCTCTTCCACCCTGGCACGTCCCAGGGACTCCCCCACCCCCCTCCTCTCCTCCTAGTAACCGTCACCACCTACTCAGATTGTGGGTTTCTCATCCCTCCTAGATGGGTTCCCGAAGATGGTCTCGTTATGTCCACCTGTTCGGCTGCACCCTGCAGGCCTATGGGCCCTGCACTTCCCCAAGTTCAAGACTGAAAAAAGAGCCCGAGGTCAACAACAGAGACATCAATGGTTTAATGGATGGGGGAGCTTACATGTCTGAAGCAAGGTACCCCCATTTGCAGCAAGCGGCAGACACGATATGGCGGCAGTCTCCGCTCCAAGGGCGGGGGGGGGGGGGGGGGGGGCGGGAGGTTACCAGTTATAGGGAAAATGACGTCAGGTGGGCTCATTGGTTACCAGGGAAACCAGCAGAGAGGCACGCCCCTCACCACCCCTTTGATAAGAACAATCACTAGCTGGGGCGGAGGCAAGTACATAGGAAGGTCAGTCACATGCGTCAGATATAGGTGACGCAGGCCCTGGTAGGGCAGAGGACTTACAGAGAGCAAGAGAACAGCCATCTTGAGTGGCCTGACTATACAGGCTTCCTTGCTGTCCCTGAAAACAAGTTTGCAGACCCTTTTCATTTTAAGACTTTAATGTCCATCATTACAAGAGAAAAGACAAGATCTAAGGGCAAAATATGGGGAAGTTATATAAAAGGGTACAAATCTGACAGTCTTGGGTCCTGGTCCAGCGCATCTGATGATCTGGTTAAAATAACTGGAAATTTCTTTTACACTAACATTGGGTATTATAAGCAGAAAGGGTAGGGGGTCCCCGGAGAAAAGGGAACCAGGCATGGCCTTCTTGACACAAGAGAACCCATTTTGACCTAAGCCATTTTGTGATCTAAGCCTGGCCACAATGCTTGCCCTTGAACAGGTCTCAGTAATTAATGATCTTAAGGGAACAAAGGAAAAAGCAGTCAAGAAACAATGGTTCTGTGATAAAAGAGTCCTAGATTCTCAAGAGATATATGTAGATGTAGAGAATGGACTTGAGGACACGGAGAGGGGGAAGGGTAAGCTGGGACGAAGTGAGAGAGTGGCATGGACATATATACACTATCAAATGTAAAATAGATAGCTAGTGGGAAGCAGCTGCATAGCACAGGGCGATCAGCTCGGTGCTGTGTGACCACCTAGAGGGGTGGGATAGGGAGGGTAGGAGGGAGACGCAAGAGGGAGGAGATATGGGGATATATGTATATGTATAACTGATTCACTTTGTTATAAAGCAGAAACTAACCATTGTAAAGCAATGATACTCTAATAAAGATGTTTTAAAAAAAAGAGATACATAACACTCTGATACATATCATTGAGTACATACATATCTCTGGGGGCGGAAAGTAAGGCCGCCACCCAGGTGGAGGATGGAATGATGACGTTGACCTCTTCTGACCCTCGTGACTTCAGTCAGTTGAAGCCTGCACTCTGTCAACCTTTGCCCCAATTCTACACTGAATTTTCCACTGCTTAAGACCCTTCATGAATATGAGTGTATCCTTAGTTTCAAACTTCCCCAATTTTGCTATTCAGGGAGGCACAGCTTGGGAAAGATCCCTGGTGTTCTCCTTTCTTTTGGTGCGCTGTGAGATCTTAGTTCCTTGACCAGGGATTGAACCTGGGCCCTTGGCAGTGAAAGCATGGAGTCTTAACCACTGGACCACCAGGGAAGTCCCTCTCCTTCCTTGCTGCAGATAATAATTCCTTCCTTCTCCCATTCTTTGGTTTGGCCATGTTTCTTGGCTCGACACCCACCAAAAGGCAAATCCGGTTTTTTAGGTAACACATCCACACCGGGAGGATGACACACCCCAACTTCACGGGGACAGAGGCTCCTGTGCTTGGGACCCTCCCAGACCTCGCCCTATGTGTCTCTTCATCTGGCAGTTCCTCTGTGTCCTTTATCACATCCTTTAATAAACTGGCAAGCGTGTTTCCCTGAGTTCTGTGAGCCGCTCTAGCGAATTAATCAAACCCAAGGAGGGGGTCGTTGGAACCTCTGATCTATAGCTGCTTGGTCAGAAGCACAGGTGACACTGGTGACTGCGGTGTGGGGGAGGAGAGCGGAGAGCAGTCTTGTGGGACTGAGCCCTTATCCTGTGGGCTCTGACGCCGTCTCCAGGTAGATGGTGCCGGAACTGAGTTAAATTGCAGGCCCCCCAGCTGGTGTTGCAGAGAACTGCTTGGTGTGGGGAAAACGCCCACACACTTGGTGACCAGAAGTGCCAGACATGTGTGTTTTGTGTGAGAAGTAAAAGAAGCACTTAGGAGATAGACGGGGCTGAGGTTTTTTCGTACAACAGGAGGGAAAGACTAGGGTTTTCCTTCACATTGGGGCTCATCAAACCTTTTACTTCCTATTCATCTTTGGCTGCTGCCTTGCTGTGAAACTCCGTCTCGGTCCTTCCCCCAGAAAAGTCCATTTCTTCAGTGCAGAGACTTAACAAGGACTATCTTAGCAGGCTAGTTGAACCCCTGTTTCAAGCGGTTTCAAGAACTTTCACTTCTGAGCACTTGGAGACCAGGCAAGATATATTTTACTACACTTCTATCCTACATGGGATTCTTCTCTTAAGAGCTTTTGCCTACAGCTCCACTGACTTTTTTTCCTTTTCTCTCTTTTTTAAAATAATTGTTTATTTTTGAACAGGTTACTTTTCTACATAGTTGAGCATTGGAAAGATACAAAAAGGGACAGTGAAAAAAAATTTCCCCCACTCACCTCCGAGTCCTCCAGTTCTCTTCCTCAAGGGCAACCAAGATGATCTTTTTTTCCTGTGTATCCTTCCAGAGATATTTTATACATTGCAAGCAAATATACACATAAAATGCAAATATATTCTCCTCCTCTCCTTTTTCATACAATTGGTAATATACCATCACTTTTTGTTCACTATATATATGAGAGTATGCGTAAGTGTGTGTGTGTGTGTGTGTGTGCCTGCATGTATGAACAGTACTTAAAGAACTTCCTTGGGGATTCCCCTGCTGGCACAGTGGATAAGACTTCGCTCTCCCAACGCAGGGGGCCTGGGTTCGATCCCTGGTCAGGGAACTAGATCCCACATGCATGCCGCAGCTAAGAGTTTGTATGCCACGACTACAGAGCCTGTGTGCTGCAACTAAGGAGCTGGAGAGCTGCAACTAAGGAGCCCTGGAGCCACAACCAAGGAGCCTGCCTGTCACAACTACGGAGCCCACGTGCTGCAACTAAGGAGCCCGCAAGCTGCAACTAAGGAACCCACCTGCCACAACTAAGACCCGACGCAACCAAATAAATAAAATTTAAAAAAGAAAGAAGCATAAGGGAACTTAAAAAAAAAAACTTCCTCAATCTTTCAAGGGTTGTATTATAGTCCATTTACAGATGAGCCAAATTTATAGCTATTTGAGCTGTTCACAATCTTTTGCTCTTAGAAACGATGCTGATATAATTTTTTTTTTTTTTTTTGGCTGTGCCACACAGCATGCAGGATCTTAGTTCCCTGACCAGGGATTGAACCTGCGCCCCCTGCAGTGGAAGTGTGGAGTCTTAACCACTGGACCACCAGGGAAGTCCCTGATATAAATTATCTTTACATATATGCAGGTCTGTCTGCCCTCACCCGTTTTCTGATGGGCTAAGGGTGTCGACAGCCATGCAATCTACCAGTAATTCCAGTACCGGAGCATCTTCACATAGAGTATTCCTTTCCTCAACCTGCTCCTACAAAGACAGAATCGGGTAATTTAAATGTATATTTATTTATTATTTTTTTATTTTTTGGCGGTACGCAGGCCTCTCACTGTTGTGGCCTCTCCCGTTGCGGAGCACAGGCTCCAGACGCGCAGGCTCAGCGGCCATGGCTCATGGGCCCAGCCGCTCCGCGGCATGTGGGATCTCCCCGGACCGCGGCACGAACCCGTGTCCCCTGCATCGGCAGGCGGATTCTCAACCACTGCACCACCAGGGAAGCCCCTAAATGTATTTTTTTCATCAGTTGAACTTACTGTTCTTTTTCTAGAGATATTTACACAATAGTTGCTCTCCATGTTGCTGTCACGTTTTTAAATGGAAGGACATGGGAGAAGATGCATGGAAAGCCATGCTTCACACATCAGAACTCTCTGGGGTTCTTTTCTTAGCCCACTTCCTGGGCAATCAGTGCCTAAATCTTCAACTGCTGGGTTTATATTTCTCGCCCCGCTCTCCCCGCCAAGCTCTTGACTCATACATTCAGCTCCCTTCTCAATACGCCTACTTGTCGTCCCACAGGTACTTCACACCAAGCATGTCCAGTCTCAGTAGGAGATGGCATGAACCTTTACACAATCGCCCAATCCAGATACCCAGGAGTCATCCCTACGCGGCTGGAGCCTGCCCCTCAGCCTGTTAAGTCCCTCGAGGGCACGAGGGCACGACTGGGTCTTGTTAGGGTCACACATCCCTCGAGCTCCCTCCAGTGGCTGTAAAATACTTGTTGGATAAATGAATACACATATGAATGACTTCTCCTTCTCTTTCATTTCAGGGCAATGGCTGAAACCACCTTGCAGGGGAAATATGAAGCAGGGAGAGAAAATTCCTATCTTCCGGCTGGATGTCATTTTATTGGGCACAGAGAAGGGAGTGAGAAAGGCAACAGGCTACTGAGGCTGAGTGACCCCAGAAAGAGGTGGGCTCCTCAGGAGGCTAAGGCCCAAGAAGGGCTGTTACAGGGAAAATCTGCATACCAGTGTGTATACTATAGACCTGTGTCTGTCGCTCCCCAGTTGAATTTTTTTTTGTTCTCCATTTATGTTATTTGCAGACATTTGCAAATGATCACTGATACAAACAACACCATTCGATAAACCCATGGATCCCTTAAGAGAATAGATCAGGTAAAGGAGTACTGTAGGTGGGGCTTCCCTGGTGGCGCAGTGGTTGAGAGTCCGCCTGCCGATGCAGGGGACACGAGTTAGTGCCCCGGTCCGGGAAGATCCCACATGCCGCGGAGCGGCTGGGCCCGTGAGCCATGGCTGCCGAGCCTGCGCGTCCGGAGCCTGTGCTCCGCAACGGGAGAGGCCATAACAGTGAGAGGCCCGCGTACGGCAAAAAAGGAGTACTGTAGGTGGATATGGAAAACAGATAAATAGAATCACAACAGTGATAGCCCTGTAGGGTGCCAATCACTCTTCTAGAAACACCACCACCAACAACAATAATAATTGCAAATATCTGGCTGCTGGGCATTATATTACTTCATTTAATCTTCCCAAGCCTGTGATGTGGTAAAAAAAAGCTAAAAAAGGACTTCTCTGGCGGTCCAGTGGTTAAGACTCTGCACTTCCATTGCAGGGGGCGCGAGTTCGATCCTTGGTCGGTGAATTAAGATCCCACATGCCTCGGGGCCAAAAAACCAAAACAGAAAGCAGAAGCAATATTGTAACAAATTCAATAAGGACTTAAAAAAAAAAATCTACCCTCAGCACTTTATGATGACTCCCAGTTCAGGGGTGATGTGGTAATACTGTATGTAAATATGGATTATTGCGTTTGAAAGTCATAAAATCAGGAGTTTTTCATTTTAGTCATATAAACACAGCTTCGACTCACCCCTGTAAATGGCCTAAGCGTAGGCTGGGAGCTGAGTGACAAGTAACGGCCACTGGTGGGGATGAAGATGTCTGGGGAGGACCCCGCCCCAGAAGGGTTTCCTTCCAGGAGGAGAGTCTAAGCGGGGTGACTGTTCATCCTGGCTTCAGCTGAGTGGATGCTTCACCCCCAGGATGGAGCTGCTTCCGGGACTTTACCATCTGGGGATTCTGTGCAGAGGACCCCTGCTGTCCTCTGTCTGCCTACGAGCCCAGAAGGCTGCCCGGACGGTCTGATCACCCCTCCAGGTGACACCGACGAAGAGGGTGCTCTCTTTTCCTCCTAGCTTACTCTGCTTCTATGAGAAACAGAGGAAGGTGTGAGCGAGAAATAATCAACACAGCTTTAAAGAAGCCCCAGGCCTGTCTTTGTTCTTGGTTTGTCTTTAACTCGGGGTGAAACTGTCAGCTGTGGAGGAAGGCTAGGCAGAAAATTCTAGCCAGGGTTTTGAAACTTAAATCCATGATTTTGTGAGACTTCCCTGGTGGGCCAGTGGTTAAGACTCCATGCTTCCACTGCAGGGGGCGCGGGTTCGATCCCTGGTGGGGGAACTAAGATCCCACAGGCTGCACAGCGTGGCCAAAAAATTAAAAAAATAATAAATAAATCAATCCAAGATTATGTGATGGTGCCATTCAGCCTCCCAAGTAGGTGGCATAAAGTAGGGATGTGCTCCAACGCATTCCAATGGTTGTTTGTTAGTAGGGATCATGTATTCATATTTCAAAACATCCATGTCGTAGAATATTGGCTTCTACTGTAGTTTGTGGTAAAATACTGTATTACAAAATGTTTTACACGTGCACATACATATACACCACATATACACATATATATTTTAAACCCCAGTAATAACAGTGATTACAATACCCGTCATAACTAATATGTATATAACTAAAAATATCACATAACTCATAAACACGGTTCTTCTTTTCTGGTAGATCCTCAAGAGAAGCTCATTTTTGTCAAATACTTTGTGCTTAACTCTTCAGTAAAAAGAAGCAGCCATTTGGCCCCAGGGCAAGAGAAGCAGGTAGAATCACTCCTGTTGGAAATGCCAGGGTAATTTATTATGGGTAGCATGATCAAACAAGAGGCTACAAGACAGAACAAGTAAACTATGCTCCTTCAGAGGCAAAGGAGAAATGCAAAGACTCTAAGCAGTGGCCCTTCCTGAGAGTTAATTTTGCCCCCAGGATTCTTAGCAATGAAGCCTTTTGGTCTTGTAGGTATCAGAAATTAACAAAAGCCCATATTGTAGTTAGTAGGCAGCGCAGCCGCACAAGACAGAATTCACAGCGCTGAGTTTAACACACGCTATTCCATCTGGGAGCGTGGAATCAAAAACCCAACACTGGGGACTTCCCGGGTGGTCCAGTGGTTAAGACTCTGCGCTCCCAATGCAAAGGGCCCAGGTTCGATCCCTGGTCAAGAAACTAGAGCCTGCATGCCGTAACTAAAGATCCCGCGTGCCACAACTAAGACCTGGCGCAGCTAAATAAAAAAGCAAAAAACAAAACAAAAAAAACCCCCACACCGATGAGGAGTAACGAGCAGGCAGAAGATGTTATGGAGGCCAGGCAGGAAAAGAAAATATATGGCTTACATTTCCTATAGCTCTGGCTGCAACTATTTTCTACACAGAGGAAACTGTGAGAAAGAAGACAAAGAAAAGTGGGGAAAGTAAAGGTAAAAGCGAGAAACAAAGCTTATTCCACAGGTTGGAGCCTCCTCCTGGCCACGTGGCTGACCGCTCAGCAGCGTCTCAGCAGCTGCTCACCGTCAGCACTCTCACTGGTCCCTCCTGTCTCCATGATGATTTGGTGTGATTCCGACAGCTTCTGCTAGTTACTGAAGCTTACTCTGAGCTGAGCACTGTTGTTACTAACTCCATTCTACAGACGAGGAAACAGAGCCTCTGAGATTGCTAACAATTGGGCCCAAATCACTGAGCTGCTAAGACTGTGAGATCAGGCATTGAACCTAGGCTGTTTCAGTCCCTAGGCTGTGCTCTTGTTCAGCAAAGTGAAAAATAAGACGGTATTTAATGGGGGAGAACACGAACATGTATTGAGTACTTAATATATACCTGGTGGCATTTAGTCCTCACCACAGTCCTGCAAGGGAGGTATCATTATTCCCATTTTATAGATGAAGAAACTGAGGCTCAGAGAGCTTAAGTAACTTATCCAAAGTTGTGCTGTTAAGTAAAAAAGCCCAGGTCTCTCAGACCGCAAAGCCCATACTCTTTCTTATTCTTCCTTCCAAATGGAATTCTCAGGAATTTCACTGAACTAAATAAATAAAAACCTCTCCTTTAGATATTTTTACCTCTGCACATCCAAACCAAACAATCGTTATAAAACGAATACCTGGGGGTTTCGTCAGAATTTGAAAGGAATCTATTAAAGATTGCCTGCAAGGAAGCCACTGCATAAACTGTGTTTTGTAAATTCTTCTGTTGTAATTAATTAAGTTTTCTAAAGTTCAAAGAGAAAGATGGAAGACAGAAACCAGTTTTTATTGGTTTACAATCAGAATTCATGAATATACTGGCTTCTTTTTTGGTATAAGGAGAGAGCAGAGAGTAAATGTGGTAGGAAACTATGGGGGTCCACAGATCCAGACTTTAGCCTGGAATGGACTTTAAAGATGTAATTCAAACTTATAAATGGGGAAATGAAAACTCAAATAGCTTGAGTGACTGCTAGTTAACAGTAGAGCTGAGGCTAGAAACCTGGGTGTCCTGATTCTTAAACCATTATTCTTTCCATGACATGAACCAGGAATCACTTCAGAGAATATTCCTTTTTCCTCCTCTTTTGACCCAGACAGGGATGAAAAAGTGAGAAAGCTTACCAAAGCATTAAGGATCATACACCATGATCAAGTGGGGTTTATCCCAGGAATGCAAGGATTCTTCACTATATGCAAATCAATCAATGTGATATACCATATTAACAAAATGAAGGATGAAAACCATATGATAATCTCAGTAGATACAGAAAAAGCTTTCCACAAAATTCAACACCCATTTATGATAAAAACTCTCCAGAAAGTAGGCATAGAGGGAACCTACCTCAACATGATAAAGGCCATCTATATCAAACCCACAGCCAACATTGTTCTCAATGGTGAAAAACTGAAACCATTTCCTCCAAGATCAGGAACAAGACAAGGTTGCCCACTCTCACCACTATTATTCAACATAGTTTTGGAAGTTTTAACCACAGCAATCAGAGAAGAAAAAGAAACAAAAGGAATCCAAATTGGAAAAGAAGAAGTAAAACTGTCACTGTTTGCAGATGACATGATACTATACATAGAGAATCCTAAAGATGCTACCAGAAAACTACTAGAGCTAATCAATGAATTTGGTAGAGTAGCAGGATACAAAATTAATGCACAGAAATCTCTTGCATTCCTATACACTAATGATGAAAAATCTGGAAGAGAAATTATGGAAACACTCCCATTTACCACTGCAACAAAAAGAATAAAATACCTAGGAATAAACCTACCTAAGGAGACAAAAGACCTGTATGCAGAAAACTATAAGACACCAATGAAAGAAATTAAAGACGACACAAACAGATGGAGAGATATATCATGTTCTTGGATTGGAAGAATCAACATTGTGAAAATGACTATACTACCCAAAGATATCGACAGATTCAATGCAATCCCTGTCAAATGACCAATGGCATTTTTCACAGAACTAGAAAAATTTCACAATTTGTATGGAAACACAAAAGACCCTGAAGAGCCAAAACAATCTTGAGAAAGAAAAATTGAGCTGGAGGAATCAGGCTCCATGACTTCAGACTATACTACAAAACTACAGTAATCAAGACAGTAAGGTACTGGCACAAAAATAGAAATATAG
Source organism: Delphinus delphis (assembly GCF_949987515.2). Classification (NCBI taxonomy): domain Eukaryota; kingdom Metazoa; phylum Chordata; class Mammalia; order Artiodactyla; family Delphinidae; genus Delphinus; species Delphinus delphis. Next base: position 104,809,350 of record NC_082688.1, read on the forward strand.
ATCAATGGAACAGGATAGAAAGCCCAGAGATAAACCCACGCACATATGGTCACCTTATCTTTGATAAAGGAGGCAAGAATATACAGTGGAGAAAAGACAGCCTGTTCAATAAGTGGTGCTGGGAAAACTGGACAGCAACATGTAAAAGAATGAAACTAGAACACTCCCTAATACCGTATACAAAAATAAACTCAAAGTGGATTAAAGACCTAAATGTAAGGCCAGACACTATCAAACTCTTAGAGGAAAACATAGGCAGAATACTCTATGACATAAATCACAGTAAGATCCTTTTTGACCCACCTCCCAGAGAAATGGAAATGAAAACAAAAATAAACAAATGGGACCTAATGAAACTTAAAAGCTTTTGCACAGCAAAGGAAACCATAAACAAGACGAAAAGACAACCTTCAGAATGGGAGAAAATATTTGCAAACGAAGCAACTGACAAAGGATTAATCTCCAAAATATACAAGCAGCTCATGCAGTTCAATATCAAAAAAACAAACAACCCAATCCAAAAATGGGCAGAAGACCTAAATACACATTTTTCCAAAGAAGATATACAGATTGCCAACACACACATGAAAGGATGCTCAACGTCACTAATCATTATGTGATTAGAGAAATACAAATCAAAACTACAATGATGTATCACTTCACACTGGTCAGAATGACCATCATCAAAAAATCTACAAACAATAAATGGTGGAGAGGGTGTGGAGAAAAGGGAACCGTCTTGCACTGTTGGTGGGAAAGTAAATTGATACAGCCACTATGGAGAAAAATATGGAGGTCCCTTAAAAAACTAAAAATAGAACTATCATATGACCCAGCAATCCCACTACTGGGCATATACCCTGAGAAAACCATAATTGAAAAAGCGTCATGTACCACAATGTTCATTGCAGCACTATTTACAATAGCCAGGACACGGAAGCAACCTAAGTGTCCATCGACAGATGAATGGATAAAGAAGATGTGGCACATATATGCAATGGAATATTACTCAGCCATAAAAAGAAATGAAACTGAACTATTTGTAGTGAGGTGGATGGACCTAGAGTCTGTCATACAGAGTGAAGTAAGTCAGAAAGAGAAAAACAAATACTGTATGCTAACACATATATATGGAATCTAGAAAAAAAAAGTGGTTCTGATGAACCTAGGGGCAGGATAGGAGTAAAGATGCAGACATAGAGAATGGACTTGAGGACACAGGGAGGGGGAAGGGTAAGCTGTGGCAAAGTGAGAGAGTGGCATGCACATATATACACTACCAAACGTAAAATAGATAGCTAGTGGGAAGCAGCCACATAGCACAGGGAGATCAGCTCGGTGCTTTGTGACCACCTAGAGGGGTGGGATAGGGAGGGTGGGAGGAAGACGCAAGAGGGAGGGGATATGGGGATATATGTATACATATAGCTGATTCACTTTGTTATACAGCAGACACTAACACAACAATGTAAAGCAATTATACTCCAATAAAGATGTTAAAAAGAAAAAGAGTAAATAGGCATAAGGGATCTTATTGGGGTTTTAAAATGAAATGTTTTAAAACTGATTTATGTTGATGGATACACAACTTGCTAATTTCACTAAAAGTTATTGAATTGCACACTTGAAATGGGTGAATTAAATGTTTTGTAAAGTATGCCTAAAAAAAACCCCAAAACTATCAAGACACTAAGAATCAGGTTATCCTGGAAAGAGGTCAAGAAGGTAACTGCAGAGGCTGGAGCTAGCAAAGCACAGGAAAAGATAAGGTCTTATCTAAAGCAATTAACAGTAAACCGGCAATTAGAGGCTTTTGTTACTTGTGTTTAGCTGAATGCTGTGAATAGCAAGCTTTTTGAAATTCTTGGCCAGATCAGAACCTAGAAAGTGAGGACTTCTAACCTCCGTTGAGTGTGAGACAAAAAGGTAGTTGTTTTTATACTTAACTTGGTAGAAAAAAGAAAAACAAAAACAGACGAGAAACAAGATATCAGCTGGGGTCCCTGGGGTCCCAATTCCAGGCCCTGGGAAGACCAAAGCTCACCCCCTTGGTTTTTGTGAATTGTCCTGAAGGGCTTTCTAGGTTTCTAGACTTCTTTTTTTTCTTTCTAATATTAGAAAGTGAAGTCATCCTTTATTCCTCTTTTCTTCACATGCCACATCCAATCTACCACAATGCAGAATATGATCACTCCTCACCAATACCACCGCTAACATGCTGGTCTGAGCTACCAGCATCTCTCCTAACTTCTTCCCCTGTTTCCATTCTTGCCCACCCCCCCCCCTTTTCTTATGGCCGTGCCACACGGCATGCAGAATCCTAGTTCCCCGACCAGGGATATCGAACCCGTGCCCCTGGCAGTGGAAGTGTGGAGTCCTAACCACTAGACGACCAGGAAAGTCCCCGGTTTCTAGACTTTTGAGACCTTGCTTCCATGTGTAAATTGAGTAGAATTTACTAGAGAGATGGAAGGCGGGGTTTACATCCCAGTAATAGGGAATAAATTTGATGGGAATGGATGGGTTACTATCCAACACTAACCTGGCCCCTCTCCCCTTCCCTGTCTCAGCTTCTCTCCATCAGGCTGGCTTCTCTTTCCTGGTCTTATCTCTCTCCTCCCCTCTCTCTGCTCCCCCTCCACTCCCCTTGCAGGAGCAGAAGCAACGAAGTCTTCCTCTAATCTCCAGCCTCAGCAGGCTTTCCTCCTCTGGAGCCCAAGTGCCTGCAGCATCCAAGCCCTCGAGGTGTCATCCCTCCCTACAAGCCCCTCAGCGGCTTTCCCCCAGGGAGACAGCTCCCTCCTTCCCCTTCCCAAAGAGGAATCATGGGGTCAGCTGTTAAGATTTAACAAAAAAATTTTTTTCACGTCTTTACACAAGATCGGAAAATCTCTGAAGTTTAAGATGATACCCGGCTGTCCTGTGGTGTTTATATTTTTTCATTGCTTTGTTCTGTATGGAATTTTGTTATAATAACTAATGGTAATGGGCATTTCCTGATATTTATATAATTTTAATAAACCACCTTCAAAATTACAAAGCATTAGTGATCGGATCTAGGCTTTATTCCCATCTTCTATCAGTGATTCACTCTAAAAGGTGGTTCAATGAAGCAGCTATGATGAGGCAGTGCTAGAATTAAAAGGGAAATCAGGGTCTTCCCTGGTGGCGCAGTGGTTAAGAATCTGCCTGCCAATGCAGGGGACACGGGTTCGAGCCCTGGTCTGGGAGGATCCCACATGCCGCGGAGCAACTAAGCCCGTGAGCCACAACTACTGAGCCTGCGCGTCTGGAGCCTGTGCTCCACAACGGGAGAGGCCGTGACAGTGAGAGGCCCACGCACCGTGATGAAGAGTGGCCTCTGCTCGCCGCAACTGGAGAAAGCCCTCGCACAGAAACGAAGACCCAACACAGCCAAAAATAAATAAATAAACTTATTTTTTTTTTTTAAAAAAAAAGGGAAATCAGGTACCCTTGTGAGGGGCAGGCTTTGAGAACGCAAACCTGATGATAATAGAAAACATCACCAACTCACAGCAATATACGTGGATTTGAAACTGTTTCCTGGAGAATGTTTCCGATATGGGGAAGAACTCTCACATTTGAAGGCTCTAAGTAATGACAGGCAAAAAGTGAAAATGTCTCAGTGGCCTGACAGCCACGCCCTGGAGAGATGGCCTAAGGAATATTCTTTGTACTTTACATCCGCACTTTTTTTTTTTCCTTCCAACTCTTTCACTTTTTTTAAAAAAATACATTTATTTATTTTTGGCTGCGTTGGGTCTTCGTTGCTGCACACGGGCTTTCTCCAGTTGTGGCTAGTTGGGGGCTTCTCTTATTGCGGAGCACGGGCTCTAGGCGCACAGGCTTCAGTAGTTGTGGCTCGTGGGCTCTAGAGCGCAGGCTCAGTAGTTGTGGGGCAAGGGCTTAGTTGCTCCACGGCATGTGGGATCTTCCTGGACCAGGGCTGGAACCCGTGTCCCCTGCATTGGCAGGTGGATTTTTAACCACTGCGCCACCAGGGAAGTCCCCAACCCTTCCATTTCACAAAGCTTTAACTTCTCCAAGTATCACATACCCCTTTGCCACTTAGAGGGGCAAGGAATACTCCAGTGTTCAGGCCTCAGGTCCTTCCTGGGCTTTGGTGATCTGTCCTTCTCATCCTGGCTTTATAACGTGTTCCCCTAAGTTTGCCTAGTCACCTGTTTCTCGAGTTCCTCCTGAATCTTCCTAGATAAACCTGTCTAAATGATGCAAGGATTTTCTATCTGATGAATACGGGATTTTCTCCACTGCAATCACACGCAGGCTGTGTCTACCACACTCTCTCTACACCTGCATTTGTTGGAGTTTTATTTACTCCCTACTTTTCTTATGTCCCCTAATTGAATTTCCTCAATACCCATTTCCTCTCCTCTCAGGCCCCACTGCCACTACTTCTTCATTTTCACAATCACCTTGCCTCATCTAGGAAGTTGCTCTTTTCCTCTGAGGGATGTGGTGGGCAGTGGGGCAAACTGGCACCTCGGGAGGAGGGGGCCTTAGCCACCTGCAGCCTGTGGTCCAAACAGCAGGCTTATCACGGACACCATTACAGAGTCAAAAATCCTAGCTCACTTTTGGAGGGTTTAATTATGCCTTGTGCTCCTCAGAACTAAGCAGAAACAGGGATTCTCTCTTTTTTTTTTTAACCTTTTTTTTCTTTTTTTTTTTTTGCCTCGCCGTGAGGCATGTGGGATCTTAGTTCCCCGACCACAGATCGAACCTGCGCCCCCTGCAGAGGAAGTGCGGAGCCTTAACTACTGGACGAGCAGGGAAGTCCCCAGAAATAGTGATTCTAATTAGCATATTTACAGAAATAATACAAGTAGATCGATACAATTGTACACTTCACTTATTAATAGCTTAATGGTTCTCCATCATTGTTTAATTTGCCCTGGCTTCCCTTTCAGCTTTAATTAGCACAATTTTTGAAGTTGTTAATTTATGACTATTTTCACTTAAGCAAGGCCTGCTAGTGTGTGCCAGATGGTAAACATCAAAAACCCAGAGGGAAGGTTTCTGTTTAGCCTTTGATTTTTGTTTTGTTTTTATTAAGCCAGAGAAAGCTTCGATTGTGCTGATAATTTGTAAGCATACATCACCAACTTTTATCTTCCTTCAAATTCCCTGTTCTCCCCCAGATGTGTCTTCTACTGCTGGCCTAGGAGGGGCCAGGGAACTAGGCAGAAGCATGCCTGAATGGCTTGGGTGATAAGCCTCATAAAGTTATTTTTCTCAATTAATGGTTTTCACTGACAATTTTACTGCTCTATTTTAAGCTTCCCCATTCCCTTGGGCATCTGTACATATGTCTGTGATAAGCCTCACCCAGTCCAACAACACTGGCTCCTCAGAATACAGACTACCCTATCTTAAAAAGCTCATCTCTCTTTTTGGAACATAACACTTGAAAATGCATTTAAACAGAAAGTAATTGAGCTTTAAAGGAAAACTATAAAAGTGATTTATTCACGAGTACACACTTATTCCTCTCCCAAATGACACCCATTTTATATTAATTTTCCTTGAGTGTGTATCCGCAGCCTTTTTCTAAATGTTTACTACTAATAGAAACTGTTTATTCCACCCTTATTCCCTTCAACTTTTCTCCAAAGATTCTCATATGTGCTGAAAGGGATCTATTGGGGGTACAGAACCACAATTTGGGAAAGTCTGCTATGAAATAATAATGCTCCCTAGTCATAATCACTGACTTTTATTAGGTAGTCAGTTAGCTATTTTTTAATTAGGGAAAGAAAAGAAAATTCTTAATTCATTTTTTCTGAAGTTATTTGAAATGCACTTTTATAATCATGTTCCATTGGTGGCAGGAAAGCTATGGAAATCATGCCTTTTTCTTAGATTAGTGGAACCTTCACTCTACAGATAAGTAATTTCTATAGAGAAATTTCTATAGGCTCTCCTCCCCCCACCCCAAAGGACTCACAGAAGAAGAAAGAACCAATGATAATAATGCTCCCTTTACATTGTACAGTTTTCAAAGCAGATTCATACACATCAGTTCATCCAAGCTTTTTTCTCTCTCTTTTTTTTTAAACAGGTGGGAAAACAGAGGCTCAGAGAGATAAAATAAAGGGCATCTTCAAGGTCACACAGCTAGTCAGTCAGTGTCAGAGACTAGGATTTAAACCACCACTTGATGATTCTGATTAAAAAAAAAAATTCGGGGACTTCCCTGGTGGTCCAGTGGTTAAGAATCCGCCTTCCAATGCGTGGGACGCGGGTTCGATCCCTGGTTGGGGAGCTAAGATCCCACATGCCCCAGGGCAACTAAGCCTGCGCGCAGCAACTTCTGAGCCCACACGCTGCAACGAAAGATCCTGCAGGCTGCAACAAAGACCCTGCATGCTGCAACCTACACCTGACACAGCCAAATAAATAAATAATTTTTAAAATTAAAACAAACAAAAACACCAAATTCAATCCTGCAAATAGGATTAGAGATCCAGCAATTATCATTAACATCATGTTGGGGAATCTTTTGTAAGAAATACTTACCAGTGACTGTGCTTTTCCTAGTTTAGATCTGTCCTGTGATTTATTTTTCTTATCACGTGACTGTCGGTTGAAATCTGGGGTCATTTCGTGTCTTTTCCTTCTTCTGTAAATTGGAAAGCATTGGAAAAATTATAAATATCATTTTAAAGCTTTGGTGGTTGGCATAGCTGTTTGTCCATTTGATTTTGTTGTACCTGTGGTTTAAAAGATTGTCTTCACTCAACTGGAAACAAGCCAAATATCTATCAATAGAGAATGGGTACAATAAACTCTGACACATCCACACAATGGAGGACTGTGAATTGTAAAAAGGAAGGCAGAATATTTCTTTATATAACTGTGGAGTGATCTCCAGGATATATTGTTACATGAAAAAAGAAAGGGGGATAAAGTGGTATGTATTGTGTGACACCATTTCTTTCAGAAAGGGGTGTGTGTGTGTGTGTGTGTGTGTGTGTGTGTGTGTGTATTTGTTTATATATTTTTAAATGGAAGGACTGCACCACGACATTTTGAAAACTAGTTACCTATCAGCAGGATTCCTTTGTGTTCCAGTCAGGAACAGGGAACAGTATGGAGGGGTCGGAACAGAAGCTAGACTTCTCCAAATACACTTTGTTTTGTGTATCTGACTTTGGAACCATATCAAAATTATAAAATAAAATGAAGGAAGAAAATTCCCAAAAATCTAAAAACAAAATGAAACAAATGATCTTATCTCTCCAGTTGGTGGCATTACCCCACATAAAGGAATTACTTCGTGGGACTTTAACATAGTAATTTGTCTGAATAGTCTTAGTAGAATATATCCTAAGGACAAAAACACAGGCAAAGAAATTTTAAACTGTTTTCAGCAATCCTGTTGTTTGTATTAATACTAATATTTGTTTTCTAAAACTATTGTATGTAATAGGACAAAGTAGGGATCCACAAACTACAGCCCAGAGGCCGATGCAGACTCATGCCTGTTTTTGTAAATAAAGTTTTACTGAAACACAGTCACTCTTACTTCTTACATATGGTCAATGGCGATTTTCAGGCTGCAGTGTTGGAGTTAAGCAGTTATGACAGAGATATGTCCTGCAAAGCCTAATGTATTTGCTGTTCAGCCCTTTCCAGAAAAAGTTTGCCTAAAATAATGGACTAAGGTAATGATCATCAATGGCCACTAACATCACAAAAAGAGAGACAAACAGAAACCATGTGCCTCATGATGGAAGTACCTGAGCATTACATACTCAGGCCTCCAGATCTGAAGACTGGTACTTGTACAGGAGACAGAGGAACATGCTGGGAGTACAGTCCCCAAAAACCAGAAGATGAGAAGGTCTGTAGGGTAAATGACCTGATTTCTATAATAAACAAATTGCAAGGGGAAAAAAAAGGAGGGCAGAGAAGAAACCTATGGATCAAAAAACCCCCCAAAACTTAAGTGACACATGGACCAAATGTAATATGTAGACCTTATTTGGAACCTGATTAAACAAATCAACTGTTGAAAAATATCAAACCCTTATGAGACATTCAAGGAAACCTGAAAACCGACTTGATTCTTGATTGATTATATTAAGGCATCATTCATTGACTTAGAAGTGATATGGTATCATCTTATGATTTTTAGACAGAGTCTATCTTTTAAGGAGAGGCCTTGAAATATGTATGAATGAAATAATATGACGTTTGGATTTGTCTCCAAAGTAACCAGGGGGAACAGCCGAGTGGGTGAGGAATGAATGAAACCAGACAGGTCATGTGTTGGAAACTGTTAATGCTGGATGGTGGTTATAAGAGGTTCTATTCTCTTTACTTTTGCATATATTTGAATTTTCATTATAAAGAGTTTTATTGGGACTTCCCTGGCGGTCCAGTGGTTAAGACTCCATACCTCCATTGCAGGGGGCCCGGGTTCAATCGCTGGTCGGAGAACTAAGAGCCCTCAAGCTGCGCGGCCAAAAAACAAAACAAAACCAAAAAAGACCAGCTTTGCCCAAATATTTTCTGATACTTAATTTTCAAAAATTTCCACCAGCTTTTTTTTTTTTTTTTTTTCGGTACGCGGGCCTCTCACTGTTGTGGTCTCTCCCGTTGCGGAGCACAGGCTCCGGACGCGCAGGCTCAGCGGCCATGGCTCACGGTTCCAGCCACTCCGCGGCATGTGGGATCTTCCCGGACCGGGGCACTAACCTGTGTCCCCTGCATCGGCAGGCGGACTCTCAACCACTGCGCCACCAGGGAAGCCCTCCACCAGCTTTTATTTAAGAAATTTCAAACATACAGAATAGTTGAAAGAACAGTAAAGTGATTACCCATATACTCTCCAACTAGATTCAACAACTGATAACATTTTGCTATTTTTGCTTCATCTCTGTGTATGTGTATATATATTTTCCCCTCCCCTGGGCCATAAAAATGTAAATTGCAGACACTTCATTCCCCAATACTTCACTCATCTCCTAAGGTAAAGACATTTGCCTACCTAACCACACGAGTGCCATCATACCTTAGAAAATGAGCAGTAATTCTTTAATGTCATTTTAATATATGGTCCATATTAACTTTCTGCAGTTAACCCGAGTGCCCTTCATAGTCTTTCTTTTTTGAACCAGATCCTGCCTAGATTCCAACTGCATTGGTTTGTTATGTCTCTTATGTCTAGAACATTTTCCCCCGCCTCTTTTTTCCCCCTACAGCACTGACTCTTGGAAGAGTTCAAGCATCTGGTCTATTTTAGTGAATGTAGCACATGCACTTGAAAAAAAATGTTTGTGGAATTGTGTGTTTATCTTTTAAAATCTTTCAGTTTTTGCTTTCTGTACCTTTAGGCTTTGTAATTACGTACATATGCATTGCAACAGTTATGTCTTTCTGTTTAGTTTATAGATCCCTGTATCATTATATGAAATGTCCCTCTTTCTGTTTGGGAATACTCTGTCTTTATGTCTATTTTAACTGATATTAACGGTCATTCTAGCCTTCTTATGCTTCCTCTTTGTATGGTACATCTTTTTCTACCACTTTATTTTTAAGTCTAACTGTGCCTTAGTATTTAAGGTGTAGCTCTTGTAAAACAGCATATAGTTGGTTTTTGCCTTTTTTACCCATTCTGATAATCTCTGCCTTTTAATTGGAGTGTTAAGTATATTTAATGTAATTATTGCCTTTCACAAATAGTATTTGAGTCTCACAGAAAACTCAGGAGACTATTGGTTTTTCTCAGGTTAATGTACCATTCATAAGCCTAGGTAACTAAATTTGCCTCTCTCTAATTTACCAACCTAGTCCAGACTAAGGGCCACATACAAACTTAGACACTATCCTCAGGGATACACCGACCAACACACAGTTAATACATTCACAGTGGTTCCAAATTCAAGAGTTCAAAAGGATATACAGTGAAACTTTCCTGTCCATCCTTGTCTCCAACTTAACGTTCTCCTTGAAGGCAAATGGTAGTATCAGTTTCTTGTGTTTGTTCCCGAGATATTGTATGTATATAAAAATATGAATGTGTATATAAGTATCTTTCTCCTCCACCCATTTAAATGTAAACAGTAGTATTTCTTTCAAACTCTGTTTTATACCTTGTCTCCCCACCACTCCCCTCGAACTTTCTAAATTATCAGCAAACTATTTAGACTTTTTCTGATACAACTAGATGAATGTGAAGTTCATGAATCAAAAGGCTACACTTCCTTTGAAATCCACCATTTAATGAGTATTGCAATGATAGTCAGTGGTAACAAAGACGAGTAAGGCATAGTCTGTGCTCTCAAAGAGCTCAATTGTTGCTTAATTAGGGATACCACTCTCATCTCACCTCCAAAGGACCCCAAAGTAATTTGAATGTTCCTAAGTCATCAAGCCTTCTGGGATTACCCTTTCCTTTTTTAGCCAAATAATATCCTTTTAGAAGCCATCCTACTAAAAAAAAAATGCTTACTTACTATGTGTCAGGCACTATTATAAGCATGCTACATATATTAATCCTCACAGTGATCCTATGACTTGGGTATTACTACTATTGCCATTTTACAGAGGTGGAAACAGGCACAGAGAGGTTAAGGGACTCCCCAGGGTCACACAGCTAGAAGTGTGGGAGTCTGGATTTGAACCCATGCAGTATGGCCCCTGAGCCTGTACATCGTCACTATCTTATGCTGCCTTGATGTTAATCTGTTGAAATAGAACCTAAAACTATGAAAAATGTATTAAAACATTTTCAAATTTTGTTTCCTTAATTTCTTGTTTATCCTGTGTGCGTGCGTGTGTGTGTGTGTGTTAACAAATGAACAGATACATATGTACATACAGATGTATATTTTCTTACTCTCTTTTCTTTCTACATTATGTGTAGGATACTAGAGACACTCTTTTGCAATTTGTTTTTCTCACTTAACTATGTACCCTGGAAATCACTCCTTACCCGTTCATAGAGATCTTCCTCATTCATTTTTACAGTTGCCTAATACTCCATTGTGTGAATGGACCATACATAGTTTATTCAACAAACACTCTCCTATTTATGGGCACTTAAGTTATTTCCAATATTTCAAAATCATAAACAATACTGCAATAAATATCCTTGTGCTGACGTACTTTTGGTGTTTTCAAGGTTGATTCCTAGAAGTGGGATTGCTGGGTCAAAATAAATACAGATATTTTTTGCTGGATGCTGTACAATTTTTCTCCACAAGGTTTGCGCCGATGTATATTCCCACCAGCAGTGTATGAGGGTGCCTGCTGGCCCACAGCCTCACCAACAGAATATATTGACAAACTTTAAAGTTTTTGCCGATCAGAGAGTTGAAAAATGGCATATTTTGCAACGTTGTGCAAAAAGCAACACTGGGAGGATAAACCAGAAACGCATGAGATTTGTAAGTGGGAATGGAGTGGAAAAGATGAGTGTGCGGTAGAGTGGAGGAGATGGAGGGGGTGATTCTCTGAGTTCACCTTCTGTATGCTTTTTGTATAGTTTTACATAGTTTTAACTCTAGAATCACGTAACATACTCACATGGGGAAAGGGATATTTAAAGAAAAGAACCCACATGACTTTTGAACACAGTAGTATGAGTATATACCCAGGCTAAAGGCAAAAAGAACCAGAAACAAATATTGAATTCTAGTTAGATTTGTTTCGATAATGATATGAGTTAGCAATTCTGAAATTACTTTCAGAATTTGTTAAGTAAATATATACTCTGTGTATGTACTATATATAATACATTTTATATAAAATTATATATGTACATATAATATATAATCAAAATTATATATGGAGATATGTATATGGAGATGTACATATTTGTATATCCCTCCCTCTGTCACAGAAGGGAGATACAACTGTGGAAAAGGAAAAGGAAAAGACTAGAATGAACCTTATGGTACTGGATTGGAATTTGAGGTATTAAAATATTAAAAGAAGCTGTAAGGAAAGCATTACAGCTACAAAATGCAAACAAATCCTAAAGAACCGGACAAATTTACCAATAATGGTTCATTTACTTTTCAATTACTTTTTGCTTCTACGTAGTGAAAAGCATTTGTATTTCACAGTAAGTTCTGTTTTCATCTTTTCATAGACTGAAGTGTCAGTAGATTGTTTCTAAAAGCAAAAGAAGTGGAGAAGGGCATGACTCTCACCCTTGCCAGCTTTGCTCAATGGGGTCACAGTTGTCCAGGTAATTGAAGCGAATGATATCAGTTGGATGTTTGTCAGAGGATCGCCAGGGTGGGAGTTCTTTCTCCCCTGGGTGGTTCTTCTTTCTCAAAGAGGAAGAGGACCGGAAAGCTGATGAAGGGGATGGCTTTTCCTCTGGAGAACTGCTTGTAACTGGTTGAACATCAGCGATCACAAACCCATCTTTTGGAGGTGTCTAGAAGAAGAAAATTAATTATTTCTGTTCCCAAAATACTATAATAATAACAGAAGTAAAACAAAGAACATCATCATCACCGTGATGGCAATGATAACGGTGACGATGATTATAGCAGCCACCAACCCAGGACTACTTGCTATGTGCCAGGCACTGTCTCAGAAGTGTTCATGCATTACTTTATTTAACCTTCACAATAACTCTAAAAGGTAATTGTAACGACTCCCATTTTACAGAACAGGAAACTGAAATAGGATAAACTAATTAATTTGCTCACTACTACTACGTAAGTATTGACCCAGGGTCAGAATTTGAATCCAGGACTATCCTGCTTCAAGTCCACACACTGAATCTCTCTATCCTGGACTGTCCCCTCTCCTACAATATCATTGTACAGTTTTCCACTACTGCAGTTAATTTATTCATAAAAATATACACATTCTAAAAAAAGTACCCCAGCCCTAAGTATACCTAAAACAGAGACAATTTCGATTATGTAGGGGTAGACTTCATAGATTTTTTCAGTTATCAAAACTTCAGCCATTCGCAAAGAATACTTCTGCTTTTTTTTTTTTTTTTGCGGTACATGAGCCCTCACTGTTGTGGCCTCTCCCGTCGCTCCGCGGCAGGTGGGATCTTCCCAGACCGGGGCACGAACCCGTGTCCCCTGCCTCGGCAGGCGGACTCTCAACCACTGCGCCACCAGGGAAGCCCTGAATACTTCTGCTTTAATTGCCCCAAATGAAAATCTATTTTTTGTGTATAAAATTCATAAGGTTTTTATGTGGTTGTAGCCTAAGGGAAGTGGTAGTGGTATGCTGAGAAGCCATTAAAGGTTTAATTTTTGTTCTTTAAGAGATTAGGGAAGCTTTGCTCAGTAAATTGGTTTGCTTGACTTGTTTGTGAAAATTAAAAAATTCCCCAGTCTCTCCAAGCAGAGTCGGTTAATTTCTTATCCTTGTTTCAACTGTTCTTTGTATATATTTCTACTACCAGATAGCACTTAGTATTCAACGTTGTAATTATCTGCTTGTCTGTGTCCTGGGCCACTAGACTAGGCTTCCAGAAAGCAGGGTTAAGACCATTGTACTCTTAGCACCTAGCACATAACAGTATTTAATAAATATTTACTCTTTTAGTGAGTGATTGCAATTAATAGAGTAAGAAGACATTTTACATTTATATAACTGATAGCTCATTACTGGTTTAGTATTCAATATTTTGTGCAGATCTCATTTTAAATGGACATTCAGGGAATTCCCTGGTGGTCCAGTGGTTAGGACTCTGTGCTTTCACTGCCTAGGGCTCGGGTTCGATTCCTGGTCAGGCAACTAAAATCCCAAGCCACACAGACACGCAGACAAAAAAATGAAATAAAAAAAGTAAATAAAATGGACGTTCATTTCATTTCTCTGAGTTCATCTTGAATGAAATCTGTCTGTTTTTGCTGGAAGAGGTCTTGTTTAACACCATTGGGAATAAATAATACATGATAATAAAAAGCAATTTCAGGGAAGAAAATTTAGGCGTGCATGCTACTAACTATATATAAATAAGCGTCATTAATTCTGAAAAGTACACAATATTTGACCCATTAACAGAATAGGTAATAAAGAAAAACTGATGACTTTTCTGTTAAGTAAACAAAAATCTTATTCCCTTTACCCAAAGTCTTTTTGAGAATTTTTAAAATCGTGAATGTTGAAAAAATTTTGAATGCTTTTGTTTGCATATATTGCAATGACCATACATCTTTTCTCTTTTATTATGTGAATTACATGGATTGATTTTTGAATATTATGCCAAATTTATTCTCCTTGGATACATCCCACTTGGTCATCATTTATTATTCTTTTTTTATATATTACTGGATTTAATTTGCCAATATTTTTAAAGGATTTTTATGTCTGTGTTCATGAGGGGTATTGGTCTGTGGTTTTGTTTTGTTTTCTTTTAAAGTCTTTATCTAGTTTTGGTATAGAGGTTATGAGTTGGGCAGCGTTCCCTCTTCCTCTATTTTCTGAAAGAGTTTATGTAGAACTGGTATTAAAATTGGTATATTAAAAAGTACTACCTACAGAAATTTAATACTAAGCAAAGATGTGGCAATTTTCTTGCATCAGAACTATTCATTATTTTAAAATATAGTTATGCATAAATATTTTGTGGAGAAAGAGTTATTGCTGAAGACGAAGCATTAAAGTCAGTGTTGTATATAACACTCAAAACCTTTTTTCATTCTACAAGTTGGTTAATCACTTTTCTCTCCTCTGCCTCAGACCAGCCTATGCTTCAGCCATTGAATGCCATTTCCTGCCTACAATTGAGAACCAGAGTCAAGAAAAGCTTCATGGGGACTTCCCTGGTGGCGCAGTGGTTAAGAATCCACCTGCCAATGCATGGGACACGGGTTCAAGCCCTGGTCCAGGAAGATCCCACATGCCGCAGAGCAACTAAGTCTGTGTGTCACAACTACTGAGCCTGCGCTCTAGAGTCCGCGAGCCACAACTACTGAGCCTGCATGTCTAGAGCCTGTGCTCCGCAGTGAGAAGCCACCGCAATGAGAAGTTCACGCACGGCAACGAAGAGTAGCCCCCGCTCGCGGCAACTAGAGAAAGCCTGCGTGTAGCAACGAAGACCCAACGCAGGCAAAAGTAAAAATAAATTAAAAAAAAAAAAAAAGAAAGAAAAGTGTTTTGATAAAAAGTCATAGCTATTGTAATTTTTTAAATAACTTGTCTACCAGTTCAGTTTAAAAATTTCTTTTTTTGGCTTCCCTGGTGGCGCAGTGGTTGGGAGTCCCCCTGTCGATGCAGGGACGCGGGTTCATGCCCCGGTCCGGGAGGATCCCGCATGCCGCGGAGCGGCTGGGCCCGTGGGCCATGGCCGCTGGGCCTGCGCGTCCGGAGCCTGTGCTCCGCAACGGGAGAGGCCACAACAGTGAGAGGCCCGCGTACCGCAAAAAAAAAACAAACAAAAAAAATTTCTTTTTTAAAGAAATCCTCATGGAGAACACCAATTATTGAACTCAGAAAGACTAGTTTTATCATTGCAACTATAACAATATTAATTATGCATAGTTTATTACTCTATTAAATGCAGATGGATTCTTCTTCGAGCAAACAATAGAACGAAACCTAAATGAGCACGCTAAATAGCTCAGGAGCTGACGCTTCATATTTCAAACGGATTCTTCAATTAGAAAAGGATTCACTGCAGCTTTTTTACAGAAAACCCCTGTGGTTTAAAAAATGATTAAAAAATTTTAATTTACACATAATTTTTCAGGAACTCATCTACTGTACAAAACTGCATAACTCCGTAAGTATATATTAGATCATGCCATAAAGAAAAAGCTCATAAAAATTTCCCATAAGTTACCTAATTAACTGACTACAAGAATGAACATAAACATTGGTTATAATGCATGCAAAACCACTAGAAAATATTATGCTCAGATTATTTACTTTTTATGATTATATGTACATGCTTTACATTGCTAGTTTGTAGGGTAAAAAGAACTTTAACATGCCCATATGCCCTTCCGTAATTACTAATTTATTGCAAAACTCTTCTTTATAAATGATACAAAAATAAACTTCAGCTCGTCTGGTAGAATCATAGACAATTTGAATCAGTTACGTAAAGTGGGATGAGCCATAGGTAATAAGGACAGCACACTCCCCCAGAATCCCAGTGTCAGAACTCTGTGGTATAGGCGCCAGAGACACAGAAATCCAGGAATCTGAAGAGTGAGGAGCTCCCAGTCCTAACCTGGGTGGAACTGTGGTTTGGCAGTGTCAGGTGACAGTTCTCAACTCACATGGATACCTTGAAAAGCGCCATCAAGTTCTCAGAAAAGGAGAATTTTAAAGTCACATCGATAGTATATTTCCTTTGAGTCAACTGCCTTCCCCAACTTCAAGATTGATCATTTAGTCTTAGTTCAAGCATTCCTACATAGTGGATGTTTGTAATTTTGTTGCTTCTTTCCCCAAATTTACCTTGGGCTTGGTAACGTGGAGTTCTTTCACCATTTGAATATAGTGTTTCTTCCATATACCCTGCTCAAAGGGAGTTGGAGAGAAATTGATGTACCAGTTAAACCGTAAACATTTGAGCATCCAGAGCTGATCCAGTTCCGTTAAGTTCTTCCAATGCCAGCTCACCTGGAAAAACAACAAAAATTTAAAAAAAACAAAACAAAAACTATTCAGTTTACATGCTCACTTTCTCTAGGTTTTGAGCTGTCCCTTTCCACCAAATCACAGCTTAGTTACCTACTGCCTAAAGTGCTGCCTAGCCAGGCAGAAGGATTTTTTTAATGTTAATTCAGACTTAGAATCAGAGTCAACTAATGTTTATTGAGCACCTATTAACCATTCTCATAGCAACTTAAGGAGGGAAGTATAATTATTATTCTCATATTGCAAATGAGGAAACTGAGGCTCAGATAGACTTTGGAACTTCCTAAAGGTTCCTGAAGGTCTCCATATGAAAGTTACAGAGACTCCGGTTGGCACATTGCTTATTCTTTTCATGATATGCTTCCTTTTTTTCCCTCCATTCTTATGATTTAACTAAATATAAACTTTATAAAGGGAACACCATTGCTAATACTATATTGGAGTGTCCTAAATAGCCTTTAAGTTTCAATAGAGCATTAAGTATTTGTTCTATACATTCCATTTCCATAGCTTTAGTGTCAATCCTACACAGCCAGCAAATAGTGGAGGTGACCCTATTATGTGTAGTAGCACTTACAATAATTTACTCCAGGTATTGAGTAAGTCTTGTTAGAAACTAGAGTCGAGTCCATATATAAAGTTGAGACTAGGCATTCTATGTCTCTTATCAAGAGTTGCAAAGATGACAGCTAACCTTCAAACTCAAGTTTCATCCTTGGAAAACTGGCCTATTTTTCAAGATTATCTATATAATGAATAATGTTTGAGTGTCCCCCAAATAAGCAGAACACTCTATAATGGAACTTGCTACCCATCCATCCATTGATCTATCCCTCTCTTCCTCCCTCCTTCCGTCCTATCATGTCTAGGATTGTTTTACGCGCTGAAGATGAGACGTGCAGGAGAGAGGCATGCCGGAGAGGGCACAATTAGAAGTAATGACAGGTTCAGGAGCTGGAAGGAGGAAAAAGCTTAGAGGATCTGATAGAGCCCTGAGGGCAGAAACAGAAATCACATCTACTTTGTTCAACCAGACATGAAACTACACAGACCTTAATCTCCGTATGGTTAGTTAACTCAATTCAATCGAGAGGTGAGGTTTGGGAAGGAGGGGATGGGGAGAAAAGTTGCCCAATTCTCACTCTTTTCCTCTGAAAAGAGGAACCTTAGATCTGGTTTAGACCTGGGTATTTAAGTTGGGGGTCCCCCCACCGGGGTAAATAAAGTTTTCTTTTCGTTGTTTTTTGTTTTTTAAACTAAACAGGAATGAGGAGAAGGGTAGGTAAGAACTTTCAAAACTATAAGACAGACACTTCCCTGGTGGCGCAGTGGTTAAGAATCCTCCTGCCAATGCAGGGGACACAGGTTTGATCCCTGGTCCGGGAAGATCCCACATGCCAGGAGCAACGAAGCCCGTGCGCCACAACTACTGAGCCCACACTCTAGAGCCAGCAAGCCACAACTACTGAGACCACGTGCCACAACTACTGAAGTCTGCACGCCTAGAGCCTGTGCTCTGCAACAAGAGAAGCCACCGCAATGGGAAGCCCGCGCACCGCAATGAAGAGTAGACCCCGCTCACTGCAACTAGAGAAAGCCCGCGCGCAGCAATGAAGACCCAATGCAGCCAAAAAAAAGACACAAAGTTAACAAAACAAAACAAAAAACTATAAAGCATCCCCCACCATATTTTTAAACAGCTCAAAGCTCATTTTGGTGCAATGACTTTACTGTTTACTTTAAATCTAGCTGAAGAACAACTGCTTCACAGTCAATTCTGGGAATAAAATACGAGGCTGAAATCTTGCAAGACTGACATATGGTGCACACAGATGAGAGGATTAGTTAATTTAAAATAACATCTCCCTGGAATGATAACATTCTCATTGTGAAACACTTGGAAAATTCTGAGAAGCTTGAAGAAAAACAATACCCATAACCCCATCAATCAGAGATGACCATTATTAACAACTTGGTAGAGTTGTTTTCCTTGCCATCTGTTTCCTAGGCATATACGAAACAAAACTGGGAAACTCTGTATACAATTTAAAATAATGCTTTCTTCATTTTACACATAATAAGCATCTCTGTTCTTCCAAAACATGTTTTCTAATAGCTGCATAGCAATTCATCATATGACTGTATGATACTCTCTTATTATTGGGCATTTAAAATGCTATGTTGGGGACTTCCCTGGTGGCGCAGTTGTTAAGAATCTGCCTGCCAATGCAAGGGACACGGGTTCAAGCCCTGGTCCGGGAAGATCCCACATGCTGCGGAGCAACAAAGCCTGTGTGCCACAACTACTGAGCCTGCGCTCTAGAGCCTGCGAGCCACAACTACTGAAGTCCACATGCCTAGAGCCAGTGCTCTGCAACAAAGAGAAGCCACTGCAATGAGAAGCCCATGCACCGCAACGAAGAGTAGCCCCCGCTCGCTGCAACTAGAGAAAGCCCGGGCGCAGCAACGAAGACCCAACATAGCCAAAAATAAATAAATAAATAAATAAATAACTGTATTTTTTTTAAATGCTATGATTTTTTTTTCTTTTTAAATATTTATTTATTTATTTTCTTATTTGGTTGTGCCGGGTCTTAGTTGCGGCAGGTGGGCTCCTTAGTTGTGGCATGCATGTGGGATCTAGTTAGTTGCCTGACCGGGATCGAACCTGGGCCCCCTGCATTGGGAGCACAGAGTCTTAACCACTGCACCACCAGGGAAGTCCCGCTATGCTTTTTTTTTTTTTTTTTTTTGCGGTACACGGGCCTCTCAACTGTTGTGGCCTCTCCCGTTGCAGAGCACAGGCTCCGTACGCGCAGGCTCAGCAGCCATGGCTCACAGGCCCAGCCACTCCGCGGCATGTGGGATCTTCCCGGACCGGGGCACGAACCCATGTCCCCTGCATGGGCAGGCGGACTCTCAACCACTGAGCCACCAGAGAAGCCCCCGCTATGCTTTTTAAAAAAAATTGTTTCATTTTTGGAATAAGTAATATGTGTACATTAATACTAAATCCAAAGATACCAAGGGGCACACGGTAAAAAAGAAGTCTCTCTCATCCCTATCATCTAGCCACTCACTTCCCTCCCTGGATGTAACCATTGTTACCAGCTTCTTGTGTGTCATTCCAGAATATTAACAGATATGGATGTACTCTTTTTTTTTCTTTCCAAAATGGTAGGACAACTCTGCACTTTTGCTTTTTTCACTGATGATATATTGTGGAGATGGTTGCAACCGGTCCCCTATTAGCAGACACTTCCATTGTTTCCAACATTTTGCTACTACAAACTATGTTGCAATATTCTTACACAGACATAATTTTTGCATGTGTTGAAGTATGCCCATCAGACAAATTCCAAGAAGTGGAACTGCTGGGGCAAAGGGAATCTTTATTTAAAAATTGAATGCTACAAATTGTTCTCCGTCATGGTTGCATCAATTTTTCTACCAACAATATATGAAAGTGCTTGTTTCCCTACACCTCCACCAATATAAAATAGTATCATTAAAAAATATGACTCAACCCATCTGAGTCATGAAAGATGGTATGATAATGAGGCTAAACATTTTACATATTTTAGAAATATCTGCTTTTCTTTCTGTAAACTACTTGTTCACTTCCTTTGCTCATTTTTCTGCTGGGTTGTTTTTTTTTTTTGCTTAATGTAGATTTATAGTAGTTCTTTAAAAAATAAGGAAATTAGCTCTTTGCTGGCCATTTGTTTTTCTCCCTGTGTACTTGGGCCCCCGGCAGTGAAAGTGCGGAGTCCTAATCACTGGACCACCAGAGAATTCCCTCCTTTGAGTACTTTAGTGGTTTCCTTTAATTTCATATCAATCTTTTATCCTTCTAGAATTTTTTTCCAGATAGCTGCCCAATTGTCTCAACACCATTCATTGAATAATTCATATATCCTACTGCATTCATTTTCTTAATCTTAAAAACTAAAGTTACCATGTTACATGTATGTGAATGCAAAGTAACAGGTAATTTCTGGTCTTACTAGACTATGAAAAGAATCAACAAAATGACTATCAGTTTTATATCTTAAATAATATACTTTAATACACCATGGAATTGCTTGTAAGAAAATAATGGTCAGATCCTTTCCCAACCTCACCCCTGGGAGCACATCTGCCCACTCTGAAAACTTTTAGTCTCATATTCTTTTGTAATTATTGCATGAGCACCTTATTTTAAGCTTTTCTATTTATGAATGGCCTGCACTCTACAGTTTGGGATTTTACTGTAGTTCTGTGCTGTGCAATATAAGATTATTCTGCTGATGAACCATTACATACATGTGTATTTGTTTCCCCAGCTAGTTAATACTATTTTGTGGACACTTAGTAGTGTCTTACACTTTTTCCTGCTCTTGAGCACTAAATGTAGAGTCAGACACAAAGGAGATGAGGGTTAATTCAAACTGTACAGACTAATCATACTGAGCATCTCATCTACTTCTTGGTTTTGTGTACGTGCTGTTTTTTTTCCTCAAGTTTCAGCGTTTTGTCTTTACAAGATGCCATACACCGCTTCTTTGTCTTTACCTGTGCACAACGACAAAGGCTTCGGGGATCCAGGAAAGAAAAGATATATAAAGATAACACCCTTGGAAGCTTGGTAGTAAAATCCAGAGCTTCTGCTGGAATTTTTTCCTGAAGCTTTCGACAGCAGAACTTTTGCTGTGACAGGGAGCAGCGTTCTAACAGCCCTGTCAGGATTCTTCTCCTTTGAGAGTCTGTCCATTTGTCAAACTGGGGAAAAAAAAAAAAGGAAAAGAAAATTTAAAAAGCTCCAGGTTTAGTCTGACACCAGAGATGCATTGTAAAAAGAAGAGATAAGAATGGCATAGAAAGTGAGTTTAGTAATTTATTCCTAATGAATAGCATGTATTTCTTTCCCTAGCTAGTAAATTCCACGTTTTACCATTTATCTGCCCTTTCTCATGTTTGCGTGGGTGAGCCCATGCAAGACTGGGGTGTGGACACAGAAGTGCACTTGACCTCAAAACTTGGAGTTACATAAAAACAGTAAGTTGAGAGCTGGCCGTATTCATAAACTGAGAATATATATACTTATAAAATACAGATCTTCCTCAACTTCTGATGGGGTTACGTGCCGATACATTCATCATAAGTTGAAAATATCGTAAGTCGAAAATGCATTTAATACACCTAACCTACCAAACATCCTAGCTTAGCCCAGCCTACCTTAAACGTGCTCAGAACACTTCCATGAGCCTACAGTTGGGCAAAATCATCTAACACAAAGCCTACTTTATAATAAAGTGTTGACTGTCTCATGTAATTTATTGAATACTAGACTGAACGTGAAAAACAGAATGGTTGTCTGGGTACAGAAGGTTGTGAGTGTATTCGCTGTGTATCCTCATGATCGTGTGGCTGACTGGGAACTGTGGCTTGCTGGTTGCCCAGCATCATAAAAGAATATCCTACTGCACACAGCTAGCCTGAAAAAACCCCCCCAAATTTACAATTTTAAATATGGTTTCTGCCGAATGTCTATCCTTTTTGCACCATGATAAAGCCGAAAATTCACTAAGTTGCATCACCCTAAGTCGGGACCGTCTGTACAACCTCAAGAGAAGACACTTGGGCAGCCTCTCTCCCCCAACAGTTTCTCTATTAACTCGTTAGTGATTAAAACTCCAGGATGAGAAACGAACCTTTGTGTTCACAATCGGAGATAAGGTATAGCAAGCAAATATCCCTGAGAAGGGGAATATACAGGGTTAAAGTTCTACTAGTATGTAAATGATTGATATGATTGCAAAGGAAAAGGTGATAGGGGGACCTGGGAAAAAAGTGCCAGAGATAGGAAGGAGATGCCAAAGCCATCTGGGGCATGCCAAACAAGAGCTTTGGTTACGTCACTATCTTCCTCAGAGATAACCCCAAACCAGTCCCAAGATCAGTGACTGATCAGAAGGTAAGAACTTGAGGGCTGGCCAAAACCAAAAGAAAGCCTCTTAGGGGAACACCTAGCTGCTGAAGGGGCCACTACCAGGGTCTAAATCTCTCTTCTTCTTTAGGCCGTTAGAGAAGAGAAAACAGGGAAGTTTGGGGCTACTTGTATTTTGTATACTATTGCATTTAACATATAGAGGTTTATTCGTTATTATAAAGTAATCAGAATTTTATAATAAACTTTAGTTGTAATCATAAAATACACTGACCACCTAAAAAGGCATATAAAGTAAAAATGTATTTTTGATAAGCCTTATGACAAGTCAACTTCGTTATAATCATAGGATGTATCTTTTTAATTAGTAGGAATACTTCTTGATTAAAACTATTCACTGTTACAGATCTATTCAGTGACCCATGAATCTCACTTTGGAGACTATAATTCATGCGCAGGGGGTGGGGTTGGGGGGATGGGGAATCCTAAAATGAAAAAAAAACAAACCCCAAAACCTTAACTTACAAATACGTGAATAAAATATATTCACGTGTGAGTGTTCCCAGATTTCTTCTATGTTTGTTTCTGCACAGTCCATATTTTCAACTCCCATAAAATGAGACTTCTTTCCTTTGGGGTTGGATTATTAGAATGAATATAGAGAAGCTGGGCCAGAATGGCCAGGGCCAGGAGAAGGGTCAGGCCCAAGAAGCTGCTTTGATCTATAAAATAAAGAGCCAACGGGAAGGCATACAGAGATAGAAGAGCTGCAGGGCTTGTAGGGAGTTTGAGGGGTTCAGACTGTAATTGCCTCTGCAGCAGTTATAGAGTGTGAGAGAACTGGGGAATGAAGGAAGCAGATGTGGGAAGTATTGTTATGAGTTTTGAATTGGATCCCCTGTGATTTTTCTTTGAGAGACCAAATGAATATCGGTATTCATTTTTAAAATTACTTTTGGGCAGTGCTATGTGGCTCTGTAGAAACTGAGCTACGTGGGGACCCAGGATGATTATGCTTACAAAATAATTTTTATGGGATATTATTAGCACTGCAAGAAATCAGAAATAACCCCAAATGCCTAACAAGAGTGGATCAGCTCAGCAAACTAATATATCAGCATGATAAGAGAAAGTATGGCATTACGGATGGATGGTGGATTTGGGAATGAGGCCATTTGAGTCTCACTAACAACCTCTTAATTTCTTCATTTACACATTAAGAATAATTATATCTAAATTGCAGGATTGTCATGAGGATTAAATAAAATATGTATAAAATTCCTAATATGGTGCATGATTCGTAGTCATGGCAGTTAATATTATAAAGTATCACAGTGATGTTAAAAATAATAAGTATGTGGGGTAAATCAATGTAAAAGGAATAGATATGCAAACAATTAAATTACAAAGCATAAAATTACCAGGTTTGTACATTGACAAGGACGGGAAGTACATTTCGAATGACTGAGGTTAGCTCAATTACTTTCCTGGATGCCCACAAAAAGAGAATGAGCTCAGATTGAAGAACAAGTGATTTAGAATGAATATAAGAGAACATTAGGATTATAAAATGCTGAAGAAATCTATAAAAGAAAACATTAAAACATTTTCCTCTAGAGATTAAAAAGATCATTACATTGGTTCCTCATTTATTTCCCTGATTACAACAAAGATAATTTATATTTGGCTTTGATTGGTGTTCTTTGCCTTGAGGGATTTTCCTTTCTAATTGTGTTTATTTAGGCTAAAAGAAAACTCATTTGCATTCCTTGAACTCCCACCAATTGAAGGTGGGTAGATGACTCAGAAGAATGCTGAACAGTTGGGGAAAATCCCTTTGGAATTTAAAAGGTGCTAGGAATAATCCAAAAAGTAAATAATCTGTGGAAGAGTTAACTGTACAGGAATTTGGTAATCTCCCAGTATCTCTTTTTTTAATTTTAATTTTTTAACTGAAGCATAGTTGATTTACAATGGTTTAGGTGTATAGCAAAGTGATTGTTTTTTATATCTATATCTATATATAGATATAGATATATAGATAGATAGATTCTTTTTCAGATTCTTTTTCCATTATAGGTTATTACAAGATATTGAATATAGTTCCCTGTGCCTTACAGTAGGTCCTTGTTGTTTACCTATTTTACATATGGTAGTGTGTAGCCATCCCAACATCTCTTGCATCACCTCTCAAGAAAGAAGAGCCATAACATTGTAGCCAGGGATCTAATGTGTGAGACTGGGGAGCAGCTAGGGTCACTTTCCTATCCTGGTAGGTACCTCACTTCACAGTTAGTTCCTTTTTAATGTTATATATTATATGACACTATGCTATATTATATTATGCTATACTATCTTATATCATATTATATTTTATAATTATTTTTAATGCCTTTTTATAGGGCTTTCTTGACAATAGAATTGTGAAAATCCTATTTTCAGAGTAGTTGTTACAACGATTCTTGCTGCACTTTCAGGAAGTGAGGACAGTGGCTAGAGTGTCAGTGCCACTCATCTTACACTGAATAGCAAGGAAAGTTCCTGGGGAGTGAGGGGCAAGATGAAGACAGAGGCCTGTTATTTTTTGCTTACTGGTTATATTATCTCAATCTGCTTGAGTTTCTGAATCTTATTATCAAACACTTAATTTCACAATAAAAACATGAATACATTATTGTTTTAAAAGTTTCAGATGGGTACTTGCAGAATTAAACATGAAAATCCTCTTTATTCCTTCCCATCAAATCTCACTCCATTCCCCAGTAATAACCACTGTTTACAGTTTGATGTTCATGCGATTCTATGTATTTATGTATACATACAGTCATCAATAGGGAAGCAGTTGAAACAACAAGGTCCTATTGTATAGCACAGGGGACCATATTCAATACCCTGTGATAAACCATAATGGAAAAGAAAATATATATATGTATAACTGAATCAATTTGCTGTACAGCAGATTAATACAACATTGTAAATCAGCTATACGCCAATAAAATTAAAAAAAAAATAGAGGGGCTTCTCTGGTGGCACAGCGGTTAAGAATCTGCCTGTCAATGCAGGGGACATGGGTTTGAACCCTGGTCCGGGAAGATCCCACATGCTGCGGAGCAACTAAGCCCATGCGCCACAACTACTGAGCCTGCGCTCTAGAGCCTGTGAGCCATAACTACTGAGACTGCATGCCACAACTACTGAGGTCTGCGCACCTAGAGCCCGTGCTCTGCAACAAGAGAAGCCACCGCGATGAGAAGCCCACGCACCGCAACAAAGAGTAGCCCCCGCTCACCACAACTAGAGAAAGCCCATGCGCAGCAGTGAAGACCCAAAGCAGCCAAAAATAAATAATTAAATAAATAAATTTATTTTTAAAAATAGGGAAGCAGTTAAATAAATTAGAGTATACCCACCCCATGGAATACTACACAACAGTTTTAAAAACAAACAAAATATAGCCATAAACGTCCAGATATGCAATGAACTTCAGAGCATGATATTTTCTCCAGTCATTCATAGACGTACACATATGCCATGATCTACTTATTCAATATACTACTGATACCATTTAGGTTGTTTCCAAAACACACACACACACACACACACACACACACACACACGTGCCTACACACACTGCAATATTCTTGTGCACGTTTTTTCATGTCCTATGTCTATATTTCTCTAGTCCAGATAAACAGAAGTGGAATTATAGGTTCAAAGATTCTGCATTTAAAATTCTAATAGATCCTGTCAAATTGTCTTTAAAAAGTCTTTATTATTTTACATTCCCTCTAATTGTGTTTTAAGCATATCCTACTACTCCCCAATGAATGCTTACTTACGCTGGATATTATTTATCTCTTCAATTTTTGCCCCATAGACCAAGAGAAGGGTTGGGAATCTCATTATTTTAATTTGCATTTCTCTAATTTTAGTAAAAAGAACATAGTTTCCATGTTTATTGGCCACATATATTTTTGTGTATTTCTCATTCTTCTATTGGCCCATTATTCTGTAGGGGTAGTTGTATTTTTCTTATTGATTTGTAGTAACTTTATATATCTCAGCTATTAATCTTTTTTCAATTTTTTTATTGACGTATAGTTGATTTACAATATCGTGCCAATCTCTGCTGTACAGCAAAGTGACTCAGTTATAGACATATATACATTCTTTTTTAATATTCTTTTCCATTATGGTTTATCACAGGATACTGTATATCGTTCCCTGTGCTATACATTAGGACCTTGTGGTTTATCTATTCTAAATGTAATAGTTTGCATCTACCAACCCCAAACTCCTAGTCCATCCCTCTCCCTGCCACCTCCCGCCTTGGCCACAAGTCTGTTCTCTATGTCTATGAGTCTGTTTCTGTTTTGTAGATAGGTTCATTTGTGCCATATGTTAGATTCCACATATAAGTGATATCATACGGTATTTGTCTTTCTCTTTCTGACTTACTTCACTTAGTATGATGATCTCTAGTTGCATCCAAGTTGCTGCAAGTGGCATTATTTCACTCTTTCTTATGGCTGAGTAGTATTCCATTGTATATATGCACCACATCATCTTTATCCATTCATCAGATATTAATCTTTATCAAGCAACTTGCAAAATATTTTCCTGTTTCTCTTTTGAATTTTAACTCTGATTATGGTTGTTTCCAGCAAGTTAAAAGTGATGCCATCTACTTTAATCAAATTCTTTATAACATTACAATTATTTCTAACAACATAGCAGAAGCTGAGAAAAAGTCTGAAATACTATCTTTTCAGCTGAAATACTTCTGCTGGTGTTTTCTGTCCATTGGGAAGTAGTTGCCTTTTCTAACAGGGATTGAAGGGCAGAGAAGATTTAAGAGAAAACAGATTAAGTAATAGCATGGAACAGCAAAGTTGAAGAGCTTTTTTTCAGTTTCTCTCAATCATTTTGTTTGTAACTGTACAGAACATCAGACATTTGCCATGTGCAAATGTATGAACAAAAATGACATTCTATGGCTAAATATAAAATACTTTTGAATTGTTTATCATTGAATAGGTCTCATATTAAATCTTGCCTCTTACTATCCAGATTGTTTTAAAAAATGACTTTATTTCTAATACTAGATGGACCTTTAAAACCAATACTTAGTCCCTACAATGAATATCCCAAGTAATGTTATGTTTAAATCGACATCCTTATTTCTCCTTTCTTTTTTTGGAAAATGCATTTCTTATGTTATCAATCTCTTAATGTTGTTTGTAAAGTACACAAACAAAAACCCTAAAAACTAAAATGGAGAGAGGAAACTGAATTAAAGTAAATTGGAGGGACTTCCCTGGCGGTCTAGAGGTTAAGACTCTGCACTTCCATTGCAGGGGGCATGGGTTTGATCCCTGGTTATGGACCTAAGATCCCGCATGCCACAGGGCAAGGCAAAATAAAATAAAATAAAATAAATTGGAAATATCCCCTTGAAACTTAATTGATGTAGCTTTCATGGGGGTATAAAGATTACTATGTGATCTAGTGAATTTAAGGAATAAGTTTGTTGTTAGGCAAAAGAGAAAAACCAGTGAGTATCATTTAGAAAATATTTATTAAATGTCTGATAGCATCAAGGAATGTGTAACAAGGAGTATGATAGAACCATGCCTACCCCCTGTAGTTCAGCCAATTGCAGTAGATAGATAATTAGTGATCTTTGCAAATATATGTTTCTATTAGTTATGGTAAAAGAAAAGAATAAACAGGATCTTTTAAAAAGTTTGAAGACCTTGAACTTCATCCAGGGTGATATTGAAAATATTTAACAACTGGCAATGCTAACAACCAATCAAAACAGACAGTAGCTGGTCAGCCATACCACTGAGCACTGGCAGAACATTAGCCCTGGTTATATTAATTTAGGGATTTCCACTGGTAGTAAGTGGAATGACTGCAAATACAGTCATTCTAAATAAATGTCTTTTTTAAGTTTCTGGTAACAGATGCAAAGTTAGTTTAAAACATAAATAGAATATGAGAAAAACTTAGCTAGACTGCAGTATTTTAAAATTAATTTTTAGTGAATTTATTTTAGAATATATATATATATATTTTTTTTTTTTTTGGCCCACACCGTGCAGCATGTGGGATATTAGTTCCCTGACCAGGGATTGAACCCATGTCCCCTGCATTAGAAGCACGGAGTCTTAACCGCTGCACTGCCAGGGAAGTCCCTTTAGTGAATTTATTTTATAAAATTTTAGTACTATTTTGAATAGGTAATACAGTCACACGATTAAAAACATTCACACGGTTAAAACTTCAGAAGGTCCAAAAGACTATTCACCTAAAAGTGCAAGTTTTTGCATAGCCGTGTTTTCAGTTCTCTTAAGTGAAGAGACTATCAGGTGAGACTGCAGAGGAATTTGAGGAGGAGTACGCATTGCTCAGAGATGGGGACTTTGATCATGATGGACAATAGTCACTGAGACTGTGTTTCCTTTGAGGAAGAGTGTGAAAGTCTTTGTGCTAAGGATAGTCATATCTTGTTAGGTAAAAGCATGTTGTTACAGCGTTCCTTTGGAAGTTTAAGTATATGTAGAGGGGTGTATATGGAAGCTAAGGAGTTAAGTGGGGGAGCTGTGCTGGTTTCTAAGCTATCCTCTCTCAGATCCAAACCCACCCCATATTCTGTGAATATGGAAGGCTAGGGCTCCACAAACCAAATTTCTCCTTTGACGGCGGGCTCCCTGTTAAATACTGCCAATGGGGAGGGGTCACTAGAGGGAAACTGAGGGAGAAGAACCTCACTCCTTTCTGTTTCCTTGCTGTTCCTGGCACTTATCACCTTAGCTCTTCACCCTGGCAGTAGCAGTTGATTCCTGAATCCTGTTTTTTCCACACTCCCAGAACCATCATGCTTCCTCAGATATAGCAGAATCAGCTGGCCATGATATCCTCTATTTTATTCTGTAGACGTCCCCTACAGGGATGGTCCCAGCTCCAGAGTCCTTTCCCTGGGCTCCTGAGGTATCAGTGAAGCTGGTGGTAGCTACTTCCTGCATCTCTAGCTCCACGGTACCTCAGTGTTCCCTTTTTGTCTTTTCTGTCTTCTGGTATTTATTTAACCAGTTCTATTTATTAAATTATGTCTGTTAAAATAACTGGCATGATTTCTTTTTTTCTGACTGAACCTTAACTGATACATACAGAAAGTACCAGTCAGACTTCTGAGGGAATGAACAATGGCTCATTACCTTATGTCCAAACTGAATTCTTTGGGCTCCATGATAACATAACACAATATAGAAGTAAGTATACTTTTTTTTTCTGGGGCAGTGTCACCTGGCATGCAAGATCTTAGTTCCCCGACCAGGGATTGAACCCACACCCCCTGCAGTGGAAGCATGGAGTCTTAATCACTGGAAGTCCCACTTTTTAATTTTTTTTAATTATTTTTTTATTGAAGTATAGTTGATTTACAATGTT
This sequence comes from Delphinus delphis, assembly GCF_949987515.2. NCBI lineage: Eukaryota > Metazoa > Chordata > Mammalia > Artiodactyla > Delphinidae > Delphinus > Delphinus delphis. The sequence goes on from NC_082688.1 coordinate 104,839,360, forward strand.
GTACCAATCTCTGCTTTGCAGTAAAGTGACTCAGTTATACATATATATATCTGTATTCTTTTTTTTTATATTCTTTTCCATTATGGTTTATCCCAGGAGATTGGATATAGTTCCTTATGCTATACAGTAGGACCTTGTGGTTTATCCATTCTAAATGTAATAGTTTGCATCTACCAACCCCAAACTCTCAGTCGATCCCTCTCCCTCCCCCACTCCCCCTTGGCAACCACAAGTCTATTCTCTATGTCTCTGAGTATGTTTCTGTTTTGTAGGTAGATTCATTTGTGCCATACCTTAGATTCCACATATAAGTGATATCATATGGTATTTGTCTTTCCCTTTCTGACTGAGAAGTAAGTATACTTTAAATAGTTACCCATTTTCCAAGCAGAGCTCTTCTTTCTTCAAATACCTACAATAAATAAAAAAAAGAATGGAATGATTTCATATTTCACGGTTCAAAATACCCATTACAAAAAAGACATCATTAAAGTATCAATAAATATTGACAGGCTTTTCATTATATCTACTGAGTATAAAACAGATTTTGTACCTGAAAAGGTACTTTACTTATATTTTTTTAATATTTATTTTATGTATTTATTTGGCTGTACCAGGTCTTAGTTACGGCATACGGGATCTTCGTTGCCGCGTGCAGGACCTTTTCTTTTTTTTTTTTTTTAGTTGCGGCATGCGGGATCTAGCTCCCTGACCAGGGATTGAACCTGGGCTCCTTGCATTGGGAGTGAGGACTCTTAGCCACTGGACCACTGGGGAAATACCTTTACTTATTTTTAACTTGGGCAAAGTTTCTTTTTTCTCAGTTTCTCCATGTGAAATAATTCATCTTGAAGAAGAAATAATTTTTTAAAGGCAAGAAATAAGAAAAGCTGGGAATTCCCTGGCAGTCCAGTGGTTGGAACTTCGCGCTTCCACTGCAGGGGGCACGGGTTCAATCCCTGGCTGGGGACTAAGATCCCACAAGCCACTTGGCATGGCCAAAAAGAAAAAAAAGAAATAAGAATGTAATTGTGAAGTGAAATCATTTTTGGAATTTGAAAGGAGATGAAAAAACTGACAAAGGAAAAACAGGAAAATGGAGAACCTCCCCCAAATATATCAGCATCAATAGTATACGAACCTGTGAAATTTATGAGTGAGTGGCTCTGTTTTTATATTTCCATGAGTTCACATATCAGGGGGTGTACATGACTTATATGTTTGTAGGATTAGAAACTTGCATATGTGTGCCTCTGGGCTTACAGCTCAGTGTTTATCTGTATAGGTTTGTCGTTATATACTATTTAGGATAGAAACCATGTCTTAGTCACCTTGCAGTGCAGTGCAGAGTGCTGTACAGGGCATATTAGAGGGACTCATGTTTGCTGGACTAAATGAATGTGATCGTGACAAATGAATATCCTTATGAATGTATCAGTACAATGTGAGTGTATTTCGAAACTGGTTTTTCTGAGCATCAGTCATTTGTATATTTGAATGAGTGAGGAAGGGACAACTAATGTGAGAATGTTTGGCGGAGGAGGGAGTTCTGGGGAAAGGAAGTAAGAGACAGCAGTGAACAGATGTGAATGTCTCTCTCACTCCTACACTACACCCTCTGTCAGCTTTCAGAATTGGACCTGATGTTTTTCCCTTCCTCTTGGCACTATCTAAATTCTCTCACACTGTTAAGATCATTCCTATTTGGAAAGTAGCACAGGCCTATTTCTTCCCTTTTGTGGAGGAGGATGAGGCGCTGGCTTCCTTCTTCCAACAGATATATTTTCCTTCCTTTTTCAGACTCTCAAACTCTACTTTCAAAGGGCATACGACACGGAGATTGAAATAACTTGTTCAACAACAACCTCAAGGCCTGTAAAATGTCATCTTTGCTACTAACCCCGGAACCTCATACATCACAGGCAGACACTTTTTATACTTTAGAGAAGAAGAAAAAGAATACCATTCTTGGGTTTCCCTGGTGGCGCAGTGGTTGAGAGTCCGCCTGCCAATGCAGGGGACACGGGTTCGAGCCCTGGTCTGGGAGGATCCCACATGCTGTGGAGCAACTAGGCCCGTGAGCCACAACTACTGAGCCTGCGCGTTTGGAGCCTGTGCTCCGCAACAAGAGAGGCCGTGATAGTGAGAGGCCGGCACGCTGCGATGAAGAGTGGCCCCCACATGCTGCAACTAGAGAAAGCCCTCGCACAGAAACGAAGACCCAACACAGCAAAAATAAATAAATTAATTAATAAACTCCTACACCCACTATCTTCTTTAAAAAAAAAAAAAGAATACCATTCTCCCTTTCCCCCTAATTAACTGCGACCTGGGCTACTAAGACCCTCAAATAACGGCAACAGAAACTCAGAATTTCTAAATGAAAATAGAAGAGCAGACTTCCCTGGTGGTCCAGTGGTTAAGACTCTGCACTTCCACTGCAGGGGGGCGCGGGTTTGATCCCTGGTTGGGGAACTAAGGTCCCACATGCCCCAGGTGCGGCCAAAACAACAAAATAAAACAACAACAACAACAAAAATAGAAGAGAACCTAGAGAATACAGAAGACTGAAAAATCAGGATTCAAATATTTCCTGAACCCTTCTCTTGTGTCTAACCAAATCCTATCAATCATCTAATTCCCAGCCCAAGTCCCTGGCACCAGCACGTTTCCGGCACCCGCTGACCTCACTCCTCCCAACTCCTCCTCCACTTGCAGCCCATGATCCACCTGGACTTTCTAGGGTTTGCAATTGCCTGCCAGGTGATTCTGTTCATTTCATTTTCCCGTGTAGATTACAACCACTTTCCCTTCTATGCTCCACAGGCTCCACCGCAGGCTCTCAACAAACACCTACTGATGGAACAACAACAACAGTTTCAGATGTCGTAGAATTTTAGAGCTAAAAGGAATTCTAAGATCTTTTTGTTCAATCCCCTGATTTTAGAGGGGATAAGCAGAGGCCCAAAGAGTTAATCATTGGTTCCAGACTGTCTGTTCAGCTCAACTCTATACTTGGTTCCTCCCTAGATCCCTGGTCTTCCCTATCCCGACCTCCAGCCCTACGTTCTCCTTTTTTTTTTAAAGCTTATATTTAGTTGGACAGATTGATACATGTGTTATTTATTTAATTTTAAAACTTATTTGGCTGTGCCGTGTCTTAGTTGTGGCATGCGGGATCTTTGTTGCAGCATGTGGGATCTTTAGTTGTGGCATGTGGAATTTTTTGTTGCAGCATACGAAATCTAGTTCCCTGACCAGGGATCGAACCTGGGCCCCCTGTATTGGGAGTGTGGAGTGTTAATCACTGGACCACCATGGAAGTCCCAGCCCTATATTCTCAGTGAACCGCTGCTCACACTTTGGCCTGACAGTGGGAAGAAAAAAAGATTAGATCCAAAGACCACAACCTCCTTTCAAAAGGAGGTTGGGATGCCCATCGTGGTGTCCAATGGTAACAGGGGGCATTGGAAAGAAAGGGGCACTGACTTGAAGGGGAGAGGAGAGTCAGCAAGAAGGTGGCAGGAAAGGAACAGGGTGGGAGGTGGAGTGTTTAGAGAGCCAACAACCAAGTCTAAGCAGGATCCAAGCAAATCCAGTTCTCTACCAAAAGGCATTTAGACCCAAGTGGAAACTGATGAGAGTAAAGGGGGAGAGGAGAAACACCAGACAAACTCAGATCTGGTTCTGACTCTGCCCTTCACAAGAAATATAATTTGGGACAAATTATTTAATTGTCAGGTCCTCAGTCAGACTCAGAATCATGTATTCTCTGGTTTGGAGCAAGTCTTCCTTCCAAGGATTTGCAATCAGGTTTTACATCTTTAAGAGCTGGGAAGGGGGTGGAGGGATAAATTAGGAGTTTGGGATTAACATATACACACTACTCTATATAAAATACATACCCGACAAGGACCTACTGCATACCACTGGGAACTATACTCAATATTTTTAATAACCTGTAAGGGAAAAGAATCTGAAAAAGAATATATATCTATTTGTATAACTGAATCAGCTGGCTGTACACCTGAAACTAATACAGCATTGTAAATCAACTATACTTCAATTAAAAAAAAGAGCTGGGAAACGTATCGCTTCAAGCGGAAACGTTAAAGTGGGTCTTCTTTCCTTGCAGAATGCTGTAGTCTGTTTACATCACAGTTTACTCAGAGCCTGCTGTTAAGTCAAAATCCCACGGTTGTTATTTTAGTCTGTTGACACTGCAGTTCCATATTTTACCATGTGACATCATTAAAGTTAGGAATAAGACATTTCGGGGCTCCTAAATTATGACAGATGTATGGTAGTTAGGTGCTTTTTCTCAGAACACCCTTTTAACGTGTACTGTACTACACGTGCGAACCATACTCAAAAAGAAATGTTGATCATTTTCAATTAAAACACTGGATGGCAAAGAAATACATACTTTTAAAACATTCCTTCTCTCAAAGTTCACAATACCTGAATTATTTTATAATCTGTTATATTTGCCTAAACTGATGATGCTATTTTTTTTAGGTGTTTACATTCGAATTCAATATCTATGCTTAAAGCCTGCTGTGAAGTTAAAACCCTGTGACTTTCAGTCTGAGACAGTTACGTATTTCACATTTTACTACAGAGCAGAAAAAAGGCAAAATTAAAAACCAAAAACAGAACCTCAAAATTACGCTGATCATTGGTGACAAAACGCCCTGTTTTAGAAATACAGGGTAGCCCTTGAAGTTATTGTATGGACACCTTCTGCCGAGCTGTATCCTTGGCCATCTATTTTTAATCCTTTTCACACAGTCAGAATGTTAGATCTGGAAGGGACTTTTGAGGTCATCTGACCCGACCCACTCATTTTCCAAAGGAAGGTAGTAAAGACCAGAGATGTAAGTGACTCACTGAAGTCAAGCAGGAGATTATTAGTACAGCTGATCTGGAACCTGTATTTTCAATTCTCAGAGTTTTTGTTCTTTGTTTGCTTTTATTTATATTTGTTTTTTGAATTGTTTTAAAATCTGAAATATTATTGCACTGTATAAAGTAAAAACCAAAAACTCTTCTAACAGACCTCCCTCCCACCTTCCCATGCCATCCAACTCTTTGGGGGAAACCACTATTAATAGTTTGGTATATACATATCCAAATTCCATGGGTGTGTCTATGTACATTAATACACAGACATATGGGTATATACACAAGATTTTTAAAAAAAAATTTTTTTTGGCCACACCGCGGCATGTGGGGTCTTAGTTCCCCAACCCGGGATCGAACCCACACCCCCTACAGTGGAAGTCCACCAAGATTTTTTAAAATAATTTTACTCCAAACTAGAACCTAACTAAACCAAAATAAAGCAATTTTGGAATAAAATGGGAGTTCTGAACAACAAAATAAATATCATCTTTAGAAATTATCATGAAATTTGACAACAGCTCTTCAGGAACCAAGATAAGGCTGTGTCATGCTTGCTATGATGCGCGGCCCAGATTCCCCTCCAGGATTGAAGGATTTATTCCCCCCAACTCTTGGGAGTGCTGCTGGCTGACAGCCGTGAGCTGGAGAGATCTGCCTTGACTAAGATCCCATCCACTGAATGCTCAGTGTGGAAGTATAAAGGCCAGGCCCCCTGATGCAATGCAAGACTCTGAAGGATCTTTGGGGTGTCCTACAGGGTCCATGGAGGCCTTGTTGCAACTGCCTGACAGCCCAGCTTCTTCCTCTGCCCGAAATCTACATCCTGTTCTTCCCTCCCCACACCTCCCCAGGTATGGATCCCGAGAGCCTTCCCCCATCAACGCCCTACATGCCAATCTCAGAGTCTGCTTCTCCAGTAACCCAACCTGCAACAGGCAATCAGACAATCAGACAATCAAGATACATTTTCTCCATGGCTGCTAAATCGATGAAGACTTCTCATTTTTCAAAGAAAATTTCCGAAAATCAAGACATCCAACGAATACGTATTTCAATTCAAGTCACTTTTTCACGTGCGTAAAACCTTTACAATTCTATGAGAAAATGTATTTCAAAACTAAACACTGGAGTTTCTGGGGGCAGAAAGCAGAGAAGCTGCTATATAAACTGTTGGAGAACTAAGAGCATTGCAAACAGGTGCACAATAAATAATTGTTGAGCTGAATTAAAAAAGACTGTCAATAGACTTGCTTTTTGCTCATGGCTGGGTAAAGGCTGGATTTCTCTCTCTGCTTCTCCTTTTGTTTCTCCTCGTGCCTCCTTTTTTTTTTTCTATTTCTCGATCTCCTTTCCTCACTTCCTTTATCTTTTTCCTTTCCAGTATCTCTCCCTTTTACTTCTCAGTATTCCGATCACTATGTTGGTTCCTCTGTCTCTCTCCCAAATTTGCTCATGTTCTGCATCAAATGAGTAGAAACAGGAAAGTCCTGAGCAGAAGGGGTCAGGATGGACGCTCCAGCTTTGCCAGAGCAATTAGCATAGCTGTTAGTTCAGAGAGGCAAAGGGTCAAATCCAGGCTAAGGAAGGAGAGACGTGGGGACAAGAAGGTCAGAGTCAATGAAGGAGGTCTCAGTGAGTACAGTTGACCTCTGACTCCATTCTTTGTGCTTCAGGAAACACATCAGGCTCTGGAGATGCAGAGAGAAAAGACAGAATCGCAACCCTTAACACATTAGGGTCGGGACTTCCCTGGTGGTCCAGTGGTTAAGACTCCATGCTCCCAATGCAAGGGGCACGGGTTTGATCCCTGGTTGGGGAACTAAGATCCCGCAGGCCGCACGGCACGGCCTAAAAAACAAAAAAGAAAAATCATATAAAAACACATTAGAGTCAAGTGGAGAAGTCGGTAAACAGTCATGAGAGGAAAGAAAAGCAAGGGGGATTAGGCTTCCCCGAGAAATGACATTTCAGGTAACTCTTACAGGAGGCCATGAGGAGGGCACTACAAAGGCGTGGAGGGGATGAGAGAGCTTGGCCCAGATGTAGGATGAGAGGAGGCAGAGGCAGGGCTTGAACTGTGATGCTGGTTGAGTCAACTCATGAAGGGTCCTCAGTGCTATGTGTGGGGCGGGGGCTGGAATTTACCCTTTGGAGCAGCGTGTTATCAGTCTTACTTAATAGGATTAGTTAATAGGATTAGTTTGGTACTTCAGAAAGATCATTCTGGGATCAGAAGAGAGGATGGATTGCTAGGGATAGAGGCAGTGAAACCAGTTGGGGGGGTTACTACAATGTGCCAGGCAAAGGGTGATGAGGGCGTGAACTGAGAATGTGGAGCTGGAGGTATGCAGTGAAAGGAGAAAAGGGGTCCGGATGAAGAGACCTAGGAGGAAGACTCAGAGCTGCAAAACAAATTGCATGTGGGAGTGAGGCAGAGCAGTGGCAGACACTCCTTCCTGAGCTTCTCACCGCCTAAATATCTTGAAATGCCAGGAGTGCAAGGTCCTGACTGCCCTTTTCTTGGGTCATTACTCCAGGCTGTGCTGGCAGCAAGGAACCTTGAGGGGTGAGGTACTAACTCCCTTTAGAACCAAGAGCAGCCTTGCTAATGCTCAGTATCGAAAGCAGTGGATTCCCTGGGCCCCTTGTTCCTCAGCTGTGGTGCAGACCCACTGTGTGCGTAGTATTTATCTGGGTCTCTGCGTCACCCCTGTGGCACAAGGTGGGCCAGGAGAACCTGTGCAAACATGATGCTCACGCCCCTTGCTGCACTGTAAGAAAGTTCTTTGTCTCTGACCCAAGCATCTCTTGTCTTCTACTGTAAAACAGTAGTGACTTTGCCATAAGTAACAGGCTAAGTTATTAGCTTGTAAGATGGGGAAAACCAAACCCTGGACCCAAGAGGGAGAAGGAAGATTTGCAGCTTGAGTGATTTGGTGTAAAGTGATGCCCTTCCTTAGGGGGAGGAACTGGTGTGTAGGAGCAAGATAATGAGGTCAGTTTTATTGATGATCGTAATTTACTGTCAACTAGATATGGTCCTTGTATATAAGTATTGATATAGGAGCTCACAGACCTGTTGGAAATTCTGCCCCTAATTGAAGCAGGAGTAGAAATCCCCAGAGGTTGGCAATCTCTCATGCCCACATGATACCCAGCTGTCCACACTTGCAATGCTTTTTCTGGTGTATTCTGCTGGCACCTCCCCAGAACGCAGGTGGCAAATAAACTTCTTAGGAGAATCCCAGTAATGTGAGTAATCAGCTGACATTGACTCATTTTATTTACTTGGTTAAATGTACAGCTTTATCCAGTAACCTCAACTCTAGCAAGAAAACCTATTTTGGGGGGAACTCCTCACACATCACCCCCTCCTCTTTCATTTCCGGTGGTTCCTGCAAAGAACCAGTGATAGAAGGGAAAAGGCATTTGGGGTGAGAGAGAGGAGGAGTGACAGTGGAGGAAAGAGCAAATCTAAGACCTTCCTTTCTAGGCAGGAACTCTGTGTCTACTGCCAACCCTGGCCATGTAGCAAGCGTTCAGTTAAAGTTTCTGAAAAAGTCCTTCATTTTGTTTTTTTATCCATTACACAGTCCTAAACAATTAATGTTTATATTTTGATAACCAAGATTTTAATACTATTTTTTCTTTAAGGTGTGGACCCAACTGATAAAATAGCTCTTATCACTTACCCGGTTATTCAAAAGCTGATGGTTTAGGGGTGTCCAGGTACTCATCTTTGCCTGCATTTTGGGACCACCTATGTTTTTTGGAGGTGCAAATGCCATCATGAAATAACTGGATATTCTTCCATAAGAAAAACTATACCTGTAGAAGAAATGAATCATATAATCTTCAGAATACTAAAAACACTAATACCATATAATCTTTTAGTACGTTGGGACCAGGGAATGGGAGGGCTAACATTTATTGGGAACATTTTATATGTCAGGAACTTTTATGTTTGCTCAATTAAAACTCGTAACAGGGCTTCCCTGGTGGCGCAGTGGTTAAGAAACCGCCTGCCAATGCGGGGAACACGGGTTCAAGCCCTGGGCCAGGAAGATCCCACATGCCACGGAGCAACAAAGCCCATGTGCCACAACTACTGAGCCTGTGCTCCAGAGACCATGAGCCACAACTACTGAAGGCTGCATGCCACAACTACTGAAGCCCGCACGCCTAGAGCCCATGTTCCACAACAAGAGAAGCCACCGCAATGAGAAGTCCGCGCACCGCAACGAAGAGTAGCCCCTGCTTGCCGCAACTAGAGAAAATCTGCGCACAGCAAGGAAGACCCAACACAGCCAAAAATAAATAAACAAATAAATAAATAAATAAAACTCATGACAATCTGGTGAGGTGGTGGGTTTTAGCTCATTTTACAGATGAAGAAAATGAGGCTCACTGAAATAATACTCTCTGCCCAAATTTATACAGACACTAAGCGGAGAACTGGAAATCAGACCCAGGTCTATTTAACTCTGCTTGATTTTCATTGAACCATGGGAGAAATCCAGAATCTCTCCTAGCTAAGAACATACCATATCGGCCAGAAAGAAGAAGTATTTATAAAATCACAGTGCAATATGAAAACACTCTATCTTTGTCCCTTGTGACCTTCTTCCTCCCCTCTTATCTTTCTGACATCTAGGTAACAAGGGTTCTAGCTTGATACCATATTTAAGAGGTAGAATGGTACAACAGATAAAGCCAAGACTTTGGATACAGACAGATTTGGGTTTAATGGGGGAAATGTGCTGTTTTTAGATGTCCAGTACTAAATATGTCTTCCTTCATTTGATTAAAGCACTCTAGTTTCCATTAGGAATTACTTTTCCCTCATTATTTAGAGTCTGCTCTGTTGGTTAATCAAGGTGGCCTCCCCCTCCCCAGTCATGAGACCAAGCTAGGCCAGTTTACTTTTTTTTGGGGGGGGGGGCTGTACCACTCAGCTTGTGGGATCTTAGTTCCCTGACCAGGGATTGAACCCAGGCCCACAGCAGTGAAAGAGCCAAGTCCTAACCACTGGAGCTGCCAGGGAATTCCCCTAGGCCAGTTTACTGATGCTGGCTTATCCTTAGTTTACAGCTGAGGTGGTCATTCAAAGTACCATAGGTGCCCTGAGCAGACTAACAAGCTGTTATTGCTGCCTCAACCTTCGGAAGCCCCTCGTCCTTTCTTACTCATTTTGTAAGCCAGCTGATACAATAAATCAATCTCCTCTTTAGCTTCCATTAGCTAGAATCTATTTCTGTTGTTTGCAACCAAAACTTTTTACCTTATACAGTTTGGATCCTGGTTCTAAAACTTACTAGCTGTGTAACTTTTTGCAAGTTATTGAATCCATCTCAGTTTCCTTATTTGTAAAATAAGGGTGTGCATATCTACCCTCAACTGCTGTTGCAAAGGTTTGAGAAAAAAGGCTCAAGCAGAATGCCTGACAGATGAGTGGTCTTGATGAGTAGAATCCCTGCAGCCTTTCTTAGAACTCCCTGTCATTTACAGAGTGCCTCAAAGCCTGTCCTTTAGAAGCCCACAACAAAATATTTTAAGGTGAAAAATATTTAAAGCAGACTGATGGTATTTTCAGTATGTATCCTCCATGTTTCTGCTTATTTGTGCTTTTCTTCCTCTCTGTAGGTAGATTTCACATCCAAGGAAGTGGTGCTGAGTGAGGGGGCTAGGACTTACTTGCCTGCTTGATTTCTGGGCTGCGAAAATTACAGCAACAAATACTGGACACCTCTTTAAAAAAAAAATCACTAGTGTTTAGCTGATAGAGGATTCCCCAAATGCTAGATCTGAAATTTTGAGGCTCTCACTTGACATGTAATATTCTCTCTCAGGTTTAAGTTAGAGCTGAAGATAAAGCCAATGTTTTAAAATCTCAGGGTTTTAAAGGTAGACAGTATCTCAGGGTTTTAAAGGTAGACAGTATCTTCCTACAGTTTTTTGCTGTCACCACTCCACTGGCATAAGGGGGCTCAGATCAGTCCTTATATTCTTAGCTCCAAACAGCTATGTTGCAAAAGGTGTAAGAAATGATTTCATTACAGTGTTATTAATTGGCAGCTATAAAAGTACACGTGAGCAGGCAAATTATAGGTACAAAGCATGGTCACTGAATCTAGATCTGCCCAGTTAAAAATCACATATTTCTTTTTTGTTATTGTTATTTATTCATGTTTGACCTTTCTTCTCTTTAAACCAATTGGTTTTTTCTCTGTTTTATTTTAAATTTTTATTTATTTATTTTGGCCGCTCTGTGCAGCTTGTGGTATCTTAGTTCCCTGACCAGGGATTAAACCCGGGCCCTCGCAGTGGTTAAGAATCCACCTACCAGTGCAGGGGACAGATTCGATCCCTGGTCCGGGAAGATCCTACATGCCGTGGAGCAACTAAGCCCGTGTGCCACAACTATTGGGCCCGCGTGCCACAACTACTGAAGCCCATGTGCCTAGAGCCAGTGCTCCACAACAAGAGAAGCCACCGCAATAAGAAGACTGTGCACCACAACGAAGAGTAGCCCCCGTTCGCTGCAGCTAGAGAAAGCCCACACTCAGCAACAAAGACCCAATGCCACCAAAAATAAATAAAATTTAAAAAAAATTCTATAAACCCAGGCCCTCGGCAGTGAAAGTGCGGACCCCTAACCATTGGGCTACCAGGGAATTCCCTAAACCGATTGTTTTCAATTTCTTTTTTCAGGGCCATAAAACTCTTTGAGAATATGATGAAAACTCCTGCTGTAAGCTGAGAAACTCTCTCTCTTTCCAGTTTGTGTAGGAAACAATCTGACTGATTCTAGGCACAATTTCTGATTATGACAAAGTAGTTTCTCTAGGGCCTCCCCAAGGCCTTACACTGGTTGTTTTCTTTGTCCTGGGTCCTCAGAGCTAGAAATTATTTGAATTAGGCTTTCTTCAAATCAACTTGAGGAAAGTTTGGTTTTCAGGAGATGGGCCAGGCCGGGAGAAAGAGACCTCTTGGTAATAGTCTTGCTGAAGCAGGCAAATGGAGGTGCCCTGCTCTGTCTTTTTACAGTTTTTCCTCCTCCATCCATTCTAGAAGATGGGCACCGTGCATATTTGCACGCCCACACCGGTTCACAGTATAGACCACTCAGACACTTTTATACAACATACATAAAAATAACAAGACAAAGCAAGTTGTCTTCCCTCCTTCAACATACAAAGCTTGCTGTTGCTTTTTTTTTTTTTTTTTTCGGTACACGGGCCTCTCACTGTTGTGGCCTCTCCCGTTGCGGAGCACAGGCTCTGGACACGCAGGCTCAGTGGCCATGGCTCACGGGCCCAGCCGCTCCGTGGCACGCGGGATCTTCCCAGACCGGGGCACGAACCCGCGTCCCCTGAACTGGCAGGCGGACTCTCAACCACTGCGCCACCAGGGAAATCCACTGTTGCTTTTTTATGACCTCTTTTCCCCTTAATGGCTGTCGTTGAATGTTCATCTTTAATTTTTCTTTGGATAAAAAGGAAGAAAAAGGGCTTATGGCCCTTGCCCCCAATGTGTGGTTCTAGTTCCATGTTTAAAGGCAAAGATAGTTCCTCTGGTAAAGTTCCAGTGGCCACGTACTTCCAATCCCATCTTCTAAGCCATTCTTCACACTGTCACCATTATTCAACTGCACTAAGGACCTTATTAGGCCTGTATTAGAAGTACAAAGATGAGAGTCTTGGCTATAATGGAGCTAAAAGTCTACTGCTAGAGAGGTTTCTTTTTGTGTTTGTTGTTTTCTTGACAAATAAAAAAGGTATATATTTAAGGTATACAACGTGATGTTTTAATACATGTATACATTGTAAAATGCTTACCACGATCAAACTATTTAACATATCCATCACCTCCCATAGTTACCGTTTGTGTGTGTGTGTGTGTGTGATGAGAATACTTGAGATCTACTCGTTTAGCAAATTTCAAGTATACATTATTATTAACTATAGTCACAATGCTGTAGATAGGGTCTCTAGAACTCATTCATTTTATAACCAGAGGTTTGTACCCTTTGATCAATAGCTCCCCATTTCCCCACCCCCCCAACCTTTGCTAATCACCACTCTCCTTGGGAGGTATTTTTAAAAAATACCTGTCGGGGCTTCCCTGGTGGCGCAGTGGTTGAGAGTCCGCCTGTCGATGCAGGGGACACGGGTTCGTGCCCCGGTCCGGGAAGATCCCACATGCCGCGGAGCGGCTGGGCCCGTGAGCCATGGCCGCTGGGCCTGTGCGTCCGGAGCCTGTGCTCCACAACGGGAGAGGCCACAACAGTGAGAGGCCCACGTACAGCAAAAAAAAAAAAAAAAAAAAAAAAACCTGTCATTTTTCAGCTCAAAAACCTTCAAAGGCTTGATAATGGCTACAGAATATCCAGGCTTCTTAGCATGCAAATCTAGGTCCACTATGAACTTACCTCCACCTACCTTTTCAGCCTCATCCTCCTTTCTCTCCCTTCATGCACTATCTGCCCAGACACACTGAACTTCAGATCACAGAACATGGTACAAAACTGATGCTTCTTTGCTTATGTGGTTTTCTGACACTGCTCACCTGAATCCTAATCTCAGTAGTACGTACGTAATGGGTGCTCAATAAATATTTGTCAACTGAATGAATGAATACAACAGTGGAGGGGAGGCGGTTTAAGGATTAAGACTAGTGGAAGGGAAGGATAAAACTCAACATTAGGAACTGACCACTGGTATTAAACTCAGGACGATCGGATTTTTATTTGGAGTTTACAGAGTGGAAGAGGATTGAGTTTCTATACTAACATACATCTCACCCATTGTACATTGCAGTATCATCAGAGGAGATCAGATATTATCAGGAAATTATCAGGAAAGAGGGTATGGTTAGACTTAAATATGAATTCATCTGATATTCAACTAGGTAGAAACAGAAAAACTATAATACCGTGCAAAGAGCTAGTGCTTGATAGGCATAGAAACAATTATTTGTTGGTTGTTAATTTCAGAAATATGAAGCATCTGTCACTTGAACTGCAGCTGAAACGGAGCAAAATGTAATTCCCGGGGGGGCACTGCCAAGGTTTGTGAGAGACCCAGGAGGATCTGAGAGAGGAGCTCTCAAACGAAAGTCTCCATCTTTTTCATGCACTGCCCACTGCTCTCACCTCTTTTGGTTCGTCTTTCTCTTCAAGCCTCTGGCGCTGGTGTTGCCATAGTTGCTGTTTCTTTGACTCTGTCTAGCCCCCACCCCTTCCAGTAGTCCAATCACCGCCTATAAATCTTTTCGCTGGCATCCGGGGTCTCTTAGGCAACAATGTGTGGTCTCTTGATTGGCCAGGAGATCCTGGAGGGCTGGCTCCAAAATTGGGCGCATGGATAAAACGAAAAAGTGTGAGCGCCAAGAGGGTGGGAGGGACTGCAATCTCCCAATATAATGCTAGTACGAAGATGCAGCCGATCCCGAAATAAACAGCCTTAAAAGCCCTCATTCAAGACGTGTGTTCCAAATCAGGCCAACCTACTGAGCATGCCCAGTTACATCGTTCTGGTCGCTCCAGGGTTCCAAAATGTCAACTCCATTTCTCCGGGTTTTAAGAGTGGCCAACAGGTAAAAGAAGGTTGGAGGAAAAAGAATTCTAGAGAGGTTCACTGAAAGAATAGCACCTGCACACAGGAAGTGGAAGAACGTGGGAAAACTGCCCAACACACAAACTCGCAAATGCTTCAACATGATTTTTAATCTATTGGACTAAAGAATTCAGGCCGATTGACAGATACACCAGGGAACCAGCAGATGGCATGCCTTAATAAGAATAGCTCCAAATTTGGGAAATTTTAGGATCGGTCTAATTTAATTAAATTTGTGGAGTATCCACCATGTAATGAGAGGCGGAGTGAGAATGCAAGGATTAAAAAAGAAATCTAATGAGGAAGCCTGGAAAATGCAATGTAGAAATAACTACTGTAAGGACCACAGTGATAACTACTGTGATAGAACTATAAACAAGTGTTAGAGAAAAACAAAACATTCAACATTTCAGAACGGAGCTTCTCTGGTAAATGTAAAGCAGTTCTTATGGGCAGCAGCTAAACAAACAAACAAAAAAGACTTTCTCATTATCTAATATTTCCTAAAATAGATAAAAATGTACTCCTATGCAAACAAATGTAAACTCTATGTTTGTAACGTTTCATAGTTTTGAAATAGGCAGCATTTGTATATCTCCCATTTAAAAAGAAAATGAAAAGTGAAGCTCATAGAGGTTGTTGCTTTCCGTGAGTTGACAAAGGATCAGCAAGTGGCCAAACTGAAATTAGAACCTAGGTTGTCTGAATTCCAGCCTAGTGGTTTTTCCGCATGATCAGGTTGTATGTAAAATGAATAAACAAAGCCTTTTTGCAGGGCCAGAGGCCTGGGGGAGGTAGGTAGATGCAATACTAAATTACCGTGTATTACCAGTTAACATGTATGGTTTCAAGACGGGTTCATCCAGAAAGAGACCAGTTTTAACAACATGCTGGGAGAGTGCTGTGTCTCTGTGAAGTTCCCGCTCATTAAAGATTTTCTACTGGTGGTTACAACATTGAATGAAAGAGAGATGGGTTTAAAGAGAGCAGAACACTTTAACCCTGTTAGAGCTGAATATTTTTATCCATGAAAATAAGGTCCCTTTCTTTGATCCTCTCAACCAGCACCCTCTAGACCTGTGTTCATGGTGAGCGCACTGGCTCAACATCCTTGATAATTCAACATTACCTTTAAATGAAACATTTCAACCACAAAGAAAAGTTTAGAGACTTGCCTAAGAAGCACCCTGTCTCCCCACAGAGATTTTTTAAAATGTTAACATTTTGCTTCCTGTGTGTGATTAACAGTTGAAGCCCCTTTTGCATGCTTCTCAGATCTCATTCCCCACCCTGCTTGCCTAGAGGCAACCACTATCATGAAATTAGTGTGTAGCCCACTAGTCCACTTTTTATGCTTACTGTATATACATGGTTGACCTCATAAACAATACGGCGGTTTTAGAGAGCTATCATAATTTACATATCTTGTAGTTTGGTTTTTCCACTCTGTTCTGTTTCTGAGATGTGATCATGTTGATACATTCAGTGATAATTTCTACATCATTCCCACCTCCCGGTGTGAACCAAGATATGTTCTATGCCTGACAGCTTCAATGTGTCCGTGTGTAAATTGCATAAAAAATGTGCTAGCAGCACATCTCCAGAAGATCTGCAGGTACAAGGGATCTGGAAGTACATGAAGCAGGTCCACACAGATTTTCACAAACGCTCTTAGCTGCTTCACTCACCCTCAGTAGAGGCAGTGTTGGCTCCACAGGACACAATGACTTGACAAGAATCAGCCTAAGGATCAATACCACTTTCTTTTTTTTTTTTTAAATGTTACTGCACGAGTAGTTATTTATTAACGAAATTGAAAATGTCTCTTCAGATCTCTTTTATGATGCGCTTTCCCATAGCTCGTCTTCTGACATTCAACTGTATTTATGGCTGTCTCAGCTCAACATTTATTTATCATTTAGGGAACACCTTTAAAAAGATTATGTTAAAATATACGAACCAAAATTTACCATCTTAACCAAGCGTACAGTTATGTTAAGTACATTCATATTGTGGGACAAGATCAAAATATTACTTTAAAAAAAAATTACTTTAAGTCCTGTGTGCTACCACAGATCAAAATGATGCCCGTGAAGTCTAGGTTGAAAACGGACGAAAAGGAAGAGAAAGGTAGGTAAAATAATGTAGGCAAAAGGAGGAACAGTTTTGGCTTGAAATGAATCCAAACTCAGCCATTAAAACGCTGTGTGACTTTGGGTAATTCATTTAACCTTTCTGGACCGTTCTTTTTCGCGTCTGAAAAATGAGAGGTTGGGTTTAGATGACTTCTAAGAAATCTTTCAGTTCTAAAATTACTTATGTAGAAAAAGCGAGGAGAAACGTTTCCTAAGGAGCAAAATATGGGGGAATGCCACCAATCATCCGCAAGCTCCACCTGCCCACTAAGGTGTTGGTAAAGAAGATATAAACTGTTCATGGGCAGGTATCCTGTCTGCTCTGTTGTTTCAGCCTGGAGCTCTGCAACAGGCCAGCTGACTACCTCCACCTGAACCCAGTGCCACCCTGAGCAGCTGGTGACCCGCCTCTTAACCATCTCCAATTCCCGGGTCCCCGGGGGCACACTGGTTCTCAAAACAGGTCCTGGTAGTCTCGCAATACTAGCATCCCAGGGTTGAGAGATGAGAGTCGCCGCGCTGTCTCAGCAGGGACAAGAGGGATGGCTTTGCAAAGGGGGTTATTTAAGAAAAACGCTTCCAGAGCTCGGAACGACACCGCAGGGGGTAGGAGGCGCCAGCGCCACCAGCGGCTCGAAACCGGGAAAAACGAGGCGAGCGGACCGGGTATCAAGCAGCTGGGCTCAAAATGGGAACGCTCGGCCACGCGTGCGCAGCGCGCCTGCGCCGTGCGTGCGCGCGCGCGCTCGCTCCGCTGGCCGCGCGCCGCGGCGCTCGCGAAAGCTCGCGGTCGCTCTGAGGCGCGCGCTGGCGGTCCTCCTTCGCTACGTTTACCTGAGGGACCCGCGCCCACCCACGGCCGGCGCCGCAGCCCCCCTAGGAGCCCGGCCCCGAGGTGTGAGGTGAGTCCCGGAGCGTGTGGCTCCCCCGTCCGGCTCAGCGGGAAGAGGGCTCGGGGAGTGTGGGGACCGAGGAGGTGCTGCCGCGGCTGCCCGCTCCTCTGTCTAACCCTATGCCGAGGAGCCACCAGCAGCCCCGGCAGCTCCTCCTCAGGGATCGTTATTCTCGTCGCGGCCGAAACAAAAGCCTTGGGTGCCGGGCTGTGGCGGGGTGTCTCGGAGCTTCTCGGGGTGGGCGGCGGGCCGGCGGGGCGCGGGGGAGCGGGGTTTGGGGCTGGGGGTTGAGGCGGACAGATGCCCGCGGACAGGATTAACCCTCGCGGTCCCGAGCTCGCGCCGGACAACCTGTGCGAGTGTGGCCCGCGTTCCCTCCGCGCCGACCCCGGCCCAGCCCTTCGCTTCGGTGGGCGCCGCGGGGGCGTGTGGCGCTCCGGGGCCGCCCGGGGCGTGGTGGAGGGCGCGGCCGCCGGCGGGGAGGACAATGCACCGAGGGCTGCGCGTCGGGGCGCGGCGGTCCGCCCGAGACCCGCGTCGAGGCTTCCCCGGGCCCGGGCGGTGTCTCAGCATCTGACCGGCCTCCTGTTTCCAGTCCTAAAAGTTGTTCCCTCCCCGCCCTCCAGTCAGTTCGCAAAGTCTGCTGCTCCCTCCTCGAGGCTTCCCCCGCTGCCCGCTTTGATGCTCCGTGTGTTTGCCCTGGGGTACCGCGGGGCAGTTCATCCAGAGCCTCTGAAATAAAGCTGCTGTTAAAATATTTCAAGACGTTTTAGCAGCTTCCTAGAGGCTTTTGAAGAGTTAGGTGCCTCCTCAATAAGAGAAAGAAAGACGGCTGCTTCTTTTTTTTTCTTTTCTTTCTGTTTTCCTTTTTTTTTTTTTTTTTTTTAGAACAAAAGCACATGCCACTAATTGAGGCATAGGAGTCAACTTAAAGTTGCAAAATATCTGCTGTAGGAAAGAGGTCCGGTTTTTGGCCCATAATTAAAATGAAAATTTGAATTTTGGTTCCCTTCTAAATTTAAAAGGATGGAGCAGCAGAGCAGACTAGCAGCTATGGAAGTGGACAACTGCTATATAAAAACAGCCAAACAAGATCTTATTTTATAGAAGTAGTTCTCATAGACCTGTCATGTTTATTTACAGGAATTGGGTTACTTGGCAAAGCCAGTACCGCAAGAACAAGGAAACAAAGACCTGACATTGGGGATGTTACCTCCCTCTTCAGCCTTCTTTTAGCCTTTAGCGGTGTGCTGACAGTCAAAAGAATAGATAAATCAGTAGTTTTGTTATTAAGAAGCGTTTACTCCTCAAGATAATGCTTTCCATCCGTACTTTTAAGCAAATCAATACCATCTTTTTCCTCCAGGAAAAAAAATAAAAAGCATTTGCTTGAACTACCTACCAAACCACAGCATAGAGGTAATAAGACAGGAAAGTGGTGTAAAAGCTTAAGGGGGCAGGCTTGCAAGGATAGAGCTGAAGATAAAAGATAATTGAGATGCAGCCCTTCTCTTACCGGGTTGCCTTTTATTTAGTGCAATAACATGTTCCTCCTCTACCCCCCAAGGGCTTTGAAACTATCAGGAAAATAAGAAGGTGATTAGTAAAGCCTACCATCCTACCTTCTCTTTCCTCCTACTTTTTTTTTTTTCTCATCCACTAATATTCTCTACCTCCACATCTCTCTTGAATCTACCACAGTGTCCTATTAATAAAAGAAGAAAGGACCGTAGACTCTTTCATTACTTTTTTCATCTTAGCTACTGTATTCCTCTGAGCTTTATTCTGTGCTTTGAACATTTAGGTGGCTTTTTCTTGGGAGTCCTATAATTGAGATATTTGAAATAGGGAGGATTTAGGGGAATATAATAGTAAAGTGCACATTCTTTCTTTGTATAGTACAATGTGAAAGCTTCATCATTGGGCAAAGAGAGGGGAGTCTTTAACTCACAATAAGTCCTCTGTTTCCCACTTGACAGGAAAAAAATGTCTCTCCCCAACTTAAATTTCATATTTGTTAGTAATATGAGATTTTATACTGAAAACTTATTCTGAGCATATTAGTTTGTTGATGTTAGGCTGCTATTGACTTTATTTTCTTTAAGAGACAGGTGGTAGGAAACAGTTCTTACCACATCTTTACCTTCTTTTGCAGGGGAGAGCAGTGTTGGCCTCAGGTTTGTTTTTTTTTAACCCCTAAAACTCTAGAATTAGGGCTGCTTAAAGCTGCAGCTGCCCACGTAAAGAGCAACAGTGCAAATGAAAAGCAAGACTTTGAAATATGTTCGAGAGATTGTTCAGTGTAGGTTTGCGAAAAGATGTGTAGCAGGGTCTTGAGGAAAGAAATGAAGGTTTTTAATAGTGGCTATTTTTTAATAAGGCTAGGGATAAATGTTTGAAGAGTAACAACTCTTCATTGGCTAGGAAGCAATTTTAACTGACTATTGCATCAAAAATGATGGATCTCTCTTTGAATTCCAATTTGTTATACTGAGAACTAGCGACAGTTTTGGTGGATCCAAGGAATGCACTGCAAATGAAGGTTGAGATAAATATAACTAGGCTAGTCGGCTTAAAAAAAAAAATCCTGGTCCCCAAATTTTATCTCACTGAACTAATTTTATAGTCAAAGCATACAACCATGCTAAAGGGAAAACAAAAATCAGGGGCTTGATATTAGACCATTTTCTGAACAAATTTTAATTGAAAAGGGAAGCCAAGGCTGGAATGTCACCTGATTTTTTTTTTTTTTTAGTCCAGAGTATGGCTATCTTTTAACTTTCCAGTTTTGTTTTTAGATTCATTTTAAAAGATCTTCTGCTTTCTCTAGTCTTAAAAGTAATGTATAATTTGTAAAATGGACTGGATTTTGATGCTTACCATTCATTTAAATTTTGAACTTAGATGTATTTGTTTTTCCTGTGTTTGTTTTTCTTTCTAAGCCATATCACTCAGCACACTGGAAGATTAGATTATCCATTGTAATCAGGAGATGACAAGATGAACTTTAAAAATTACAGAGATGAAGTAGGAAGGAGATACTCTGAGATTAATAGGAATCTGGGACCTATGAATTAAATATGGAGCTGCATAAATTTTCTTTTTGCAACCAGGAAACAGTATTTCTAGAATGAATTTATTTTTTAAGTAATAAGATATGGAAAACAAAAGGCCAAAAACCACATGGGTTTTAGGAAAAGGAACCTAACACTTAGAGCAGTGAGTATGCTCTGAATGTATATTTTGCTCTCCAACAAGACCGTAATTTACTTGAGAGAAGAAACTCTTTAGAGGTAGTCATTGCTAATCCTTGTAATGCATTCTTGGAAAACTCCTCCGAAAAAAGACAAGGAATATTTCTCCTGTTCCCATTGTGGCCACCGTGTTTGAGGCAACCTTTAGATGGTATTTCTGAATTGGAAATGCAAAATGTTATCTACATTTATAGAGTGTCAAGAAAATTAAATCTAAACTGAGAATGATGAACCAGATCACTTTCTGTACAGAAAGTGTGAATTGGAATAGAATTGCTGAACATAATCTTTTGTCGTAGGACCCTCTTGACAAGCCCTCAGGGCCCACTGTTGTCATTGTTTCTTCTGGGATTCCGCCTGCTTTCCTCTTCACAGTTGCCATCTCCTGCTTTTCCCACTTGAGTTCTTTGGGTCTGGCTTTGTAGCCAGCCTGGGAAGACAGTCTTCCAAGACTGCATCCCCTTTATTGCTGTTCTTCAGGACAAATACTCAGCTTATTTTAAGGGCTTTTACTTTCTGTCATCAAAAGAAAACTGGTAAATTGGGTAATACCAGATTCCTGATGTTACACATTGATAAAAATTAAAAATTAAAGTGTATGTTTAAATGTATCTATTCCTTTTTGTTTTGTGATGAAATGATAATCAAGTAGCTTAATCTGAAATCAGTTTTCCATGTTATATTGCTCTGTAGAGAAGTGAATGTGCCTCTTTTCTCAGGGTTAGGGCATGAACAACTGTTGCCATATTGCTCACTTTTTACTGGGCCCTGCCTCCTGAGGCTGTTCACTCCAGTTATGTTAATCCAGCAGTTCCCTTTATTCAGCGGAGATTCTGCAGATTCTTATAGTAAAAAAATATAATATCAGTAAGAATGCCAGAAGGACTTTAAACCTTTATTTAATGAGTTGCTATATTTTGGCAGTATCTCTTGGGGTCCCGAATCTTCTCTTTTAAAAAAAAAGTTTTTTTTAAAACTGTGTATAACAACATTTGATTCAGCTGATAAGTGATGTGATTTTTTTCAGTATTGAAAATCAGTTTTTGACTCATACTGTGTTGATCATCAGTTTTTTGCTTTTCTTAGTACTTACAGTAGGACAGGTTTTTTTTTTGTTTGTTTGTTTGTTTTTTTGCGGTACGCGGGCCTCTCACTGTTGTGGCCTCTCCCGTTGCGGAGCACAGGCTCCGGATGCGCAGGCTCAGCGGCCATGGCTCACGGGCCCAGCCGCTCCGTGGCATGTGGGATCTTCCCGGACAGGGGCACGAACCCGCGTCCCCTGCATCGGCAGGCGGACTCTCAACCACTGCGCCACCAGGGAAGCCCAGTAGGACAGTTTTGTGTCCCTTGGCTTGTTGCATAATTAGCAGCCAATAAATCAGTGATTCAGCTAGTATTCTTGTCAGCCAGTCAGCACACATTTATAGATTTAGCAGAGTTAAATTATCCCATACACAAATAATATACGACAGATTTTTAAATAAAATTTTAGCATTTATAATATTTTATTTATAATTTTTTGTTTTTGTTTTTTTGGCCACGAGGCATGCGAGATCTTAGTTCCCCAACCAGGGATGGAACCCTATGCCCCCTGCAGTGGAAGTGTGGACTCCCAACCACTGGACTGCCAGGGAATTCCCTATAATATTTTATTTTTAAACAACTGAAATAGTTTTATTCTGTTCTGTGTATGTATCTTTTTGACAGAAGTGATATATATATATATATATATGCTGTTTTGCAAAACATTTTTAAATTTTATTTTTTACTTATTGTTACTGTCTTACCACGTCAACGTGTACAGATCCTGCTCATCTTTTTTAGTGAGTATATCATGTATTGGTTGTACCATAGTTTAACCAGTTACTTATTGGTAGACTTATAGGTTGCCTCTGGTTTTTATTTTATAAACAATGTTGCACTAACATTTTGGTTATACATCATGTGTACTTGTGTTTACTTTTTTTTTTTAATTTATTTTTGGCCGCATGGGTCTTTGTTGCTGTGCGCGGGCTTTCTCTAGTTGTGGCGAGCGGGGGCTGCTCTTTGTTGCGGTGCACGGGCTTCTCATTGTGGTGGCTTCTCTTGTTGTGGAGCACAGGCTCTAGGGTACGCAGGCTCAGTAGTTGCGGTGCACGGGCTTAGTTGCTCTGCAGCATGTGGGTTCTTCCCAGACCAGGGATCAAACCTGTGTCCCCTGCACTGGCAGGCAGATTCTTAACCACTGCGCCACCAGGGAAGTCCCTGTGTTTACTCTCTTAGAATAAATTATAGAATAGGTTTTCTGGATCAGATTGTACACATTTTAAGGGCTTTTGATGTACGTAGCTGTTTTTTTTGAAATACCAACTAGTTTACATTCCCACCAGTAGTATTTGAAAGTGGGGAATTCCCTGGCAGTCCAGAGGTTAGGCACTTTCACTACCATGGCCTGGACTCAATCCCTGGTGGGGGAACTAAGATCCCGCAAGCCACACGGCCAAAAAAAAACCTATAGTATTTGAAAGTGTTGGAATGTTGAAAATGTTCTTTTCCCTGCACCCTCTACTATACTGTGTTCTGTTATTCTTATTTTGCCTATCTGATTGGAAAAAATGTTATATATCATGTTCACATGTTTTTAGTAGTAAAGTTGAATATCTTTTCATGTGTTTGTTGGCTATTTATATTTCTTTTGTAAATTTATGTCTTTTTCCCATTTTTCTATTAAAGTATTCTTTACTTGCTTTTTAAAATATTCATTTTATGTATTACTTTTGCTAAGCACACAATTATGTACAAATATCCTATACTGTTAAATTACTCTATTTTAGGATAGCATTTCTCAAAATATGATTTATAGATCACCTGTAATAGAACCTGAGATAATCATTAGAATGCATATCATTTTCCAGAGGTTCCAATTTCTTAGACTTATGGGGGAATCTATGAATCTGCTACACATTAAGATTAGGGCACCTCTGATTTGGGGGAAATATACATTCTTTAAGATTTTTACTATTCCTATTTTTCTTTTTGTCTCACGGCATTCCACTGGTTTTTTTTCTTATTTATTTTAATAATCATAAACTACTCTTGATGTATTAAGATTATACCCCAGCCTAACATAATAATTTTACAAAAATGTTTTGATATGTGGAAATTTTTATTTTTTATTTTTTGGCTGTGTTGGGTCTTTGTTGCTGTGCGTGGGCTTTCTCTGGTTGTGGCGAGTAGGGGCTACTCTTTGTTGCAATGCGCAGGCTTCTCATTGTGGTGGCTTCTCTTGTTGCAGAGCACGGGCTCTAGGTGAATGGGTTTCAGTAGTTGCAGCATGTGGGCTCAGTAGTTGGGACACGCAGGCCCTAGAGTGCAGGCTCAGTAGTTGTGGCGCATGGGATTAGTTGCTCCATGGCATGTGGAATCTTCCCGGACCAGGGATCAAACCTGGTGTCCCCTGCATTGGCGGGCGGATTCTTAACCACTGTGCCACCAGGGATGTCCTGATACATGAAAATTTGAATGTCGTAGTACATAAAGGAAAGCACTTTTGTAAGGTGGTGGGGAGCCTTGCTTGTAAATGAGGCAAAAGGAATAATTGAGAGAAAAACAAGTAAATAGAGTAGGCAGAAGTATAAGGGGGTTTCTCATCTAGTTTCAAAAACCCAATGAGCTATTACTTAGTTTCTTCCTCAAGTTTTATGTGGTAGTCTTCTTTGAACCATATATTTGAAACCCATACTGCTTGAAAAATAGATTAGTCTAAGTGAAATTTTTGAAATTTTTATTGTTATATACATATTCAGTAGGGAGCAATGTTCCCTTTAACTTTTTTCTTTTTCTTTTTTTTTGCGGTACGCGGGCCTCTCACTGTTGTGGCCTCTCCCAATGCGGAGCACAAGCTCCGGACGCACAGGCTCAGCGGCCATAGCTCACGGGCCCAGCTGCTCTGCGGCATGTGGGATCTTCCCGGACCGGGGCACGAACCTGTGTCCCCTGCATCGGCAGGCGGACTCTCAACCACTGTGCCACCAGGGAAGCCCCCCTTTAACTTTTTTTAATTGCAAGCAGATGAACATGCTACATAAGCAGCAAACTACAAAGATGGAACTTATATGGATGTTTTAATACTGTAACCAAATAAAGCTTTCAGTGGTTGACACATTTAATGATATGCATAATTGTTACTGTGCTGCATGGTAATTAAGCTTAAATATAAATGACTGTGTTTATTATCAGTTTTCTTTAGCCAGACATCACAGTTTTGGGACCAACTTGAAGGAGGAAAAAATATGGCAGGCCCAGAAGCTTTTGCAAATATTTCTGGTTTAGAGATGTAAGTATTAGAGAGATTTGATGTTTGGGGACAGGTTTGCTCGTATCTTTAGTGTTCCTAATTCTGGAGGCCACAGACTTTCCTTTTCCCGTCCACTACTCAAGACCAAATACTAGGGGGAGAAATTGGGAAGATTCAGCCATTGCTTTACTTTCTCCAAATAGTTTTTTCTGCCTAGTAATTAAAGCTTGGGATGCAGAGGTCCCAGTCATTGATAGTCAGTGGACAGAGGACAGTTCCTTCCCTGCTTAAGCCAACCCAGTTCCAGGTCTCAAGGTCTAAGCTGTCACGGGCCCTAGTATATATTTAAGTTGTCTGTTAACCCGGGTCTCTGAGAATTTCTGAACCTGTCTTTTTCATGTTTTCTCAATCTAGGCTGACTACCGCAAACAAATATCTAATATCTGTGAAACAAAATGAAATAAAAGCAAATTTAACATCATTATGAAACCAAATGAAAGTATGATAGCTTAGTATATGCTTTTTTCCTGCCAGACCTGCCTTCCACTCCACCTATACCCTTCCAGCCCCAAATGAGATGCATATTTTTACCCCTGGAAAAGTAGTGTCAAGTCAAAGATTCTACAACTTGGAAGAAACTATAACTGGGAATCATTCCTATTCCTGCTATAACTTTCTAGGGATGATTTCTAGTCTCTGCAACTTGGCTGTGTGTAATGAAGCATTTGTTGGTCAAATGTTTCTACATCTATGGTACTAAATTTTTGTACTGTCTAAAAGGATGAAGTAATATTGGGAAAATGTCCTGATACTACTTTTAGAATCTTCTGTTTGCCAGTTCATTATTGGTTGATAGTAGTCTTGTATCAGCTGTTATTCAGCAATAAACCTACCTAATGTTTGATGTTGCTTTACCTTTTATAGAGTACTTTTACATGTATTACTTCATAATTCACTCATAAATCATCTTTGTTAGGGAGGTGCTATTTTCAGGAAGGAAAGTTCTGAGTTCAGAGAAGTGAAGTGACTCAAAGAGCTATAAAGAGGCTTGAATCCATATCTTTCTATTTATTTATATTTTACATCTTTCACAGATACCATCTGCCAAATCATTTAATGTAAAAACTGCACTATTAATGATTAAAACACATATAATAAAATTTAAATGAAATAACTTAGGTTATAAGCGTGGCAGATATTTAAATAAAGTTTAGGACAACGGCATACAGATTTTTCAAAATGGATCAATTATGTCTTGTGACAAATGAAAAATTGCCATCATAGATGGGAAATTAAACGATATGTTATATAGGTAACTGAGGGAAGAAAATTTGCCTTTGAATGCTGTTTATGTATTATGTTAGTATATCTGTACCATAAATGATAAAGTAGGAAAACTATACTATATGAAATACCCATGTATTTTATCTATTAGGTCAGTATTATATCTCTCATCAAAGATTTTTTTTTTTTTCAATTTCTCTTTCTGGTAGTTCATTGTTAGTGTATAGAAACGCAACTGATTTTTGTATACTGATTTTGTATCCTGAAACTTTACTGAGCTAATCAAAGATTTTAATATCAAGTCGATAATATTTTGAGAGGAAATGACTAATTTCTCCCATTTTTAAAAAATTTCTTTTCAGATATTTCAGTCAAGGGAAGAAATAGCTCTTCTCCTAAGATGGAATCTGTTGTTTGGGAATGTGGTTGATCAACTTGATCTGTTGGCCAAGTGGTGCCCTATGTAATAAAATGAAAAGAAGAGGCAAGATGATGTCATTTTCCCATATTGTGAAACCAAAAACAAATGCCTTTTGTGAGACCAAGTTAACAAACCTCTGACGGTGCAAAGAGTATTTCTGTTTGAAGAACTTAACAGAAAGATCGAAGAAGTACTTTCAAGCTGAGACCTGCAAGTGTACAGAGATCTAACATACATATTGAGTAGGCCTGATCATCTGATTCTCATTCAGTCAAGGAAGCATGGCTGTGAGTTGGATCGTCTTCATTCTGTGGCCCTTGACTTTGTTTGTGAGGCATATAGGTGGGCACAGTTTGTTTTCTTGTGAACCTATTACCTTGAGGATGTGCCAAGATTTGCCTTATAATACTACCTTCATGCCTAATCTTCTGAATCATTATGACCAACAGACAGCAGCTTTAGCAATGGAGGTAAGACTTGATCTATTATTTGACATGTCGTAGAAAATGATTCTTGTATTACCCTGTTTAACCAAGCTAATGAATGTGTCTGATAGACAACAGGAAAATAATGTTGTTTTTAACTACATCTTGTATGTTAAAAAGTTATGTATTTAGGTTCAAACTCTAATGGATTGAAGATTTCATGTTTGGGGAATGTTACTCATCTTAGTTTTCAGACATTATTTTATAAAGAAATTTGAAGCACTGGAACTTGGGAGATAATAGCCATTCAGAAGTTTAAAATTGTCCAAGTTATGATATGATTACATCTTTTCTGTTTTTGCTAATAAAACTTTAAAGAACAGACTATACTAATAGTACTCATAATTCAGTTACTAAATATTGAAGGGAACATGACTTTGAAAATGGGTTCTTTTGTTCAGCCTTAGGCTGGTGGTTTACAGTATCTGAATTTTCTTAAATAGTTAAAGTGATTTCCTGGTCTTACCATGCCCTTCTGCATGTGGGATCTTAGTTCCCCGACCAGGGATCAAACCCGTGTCCCCTGCATTAGAAGGCGGAGTCTTAACCACTGGACCGACCAGACCACCAGGGAAGTCCCTCCCTGTAACTTTTTATTATGGAAAATTTCAGTTATATATTGATAGAAATGTATGGAGTGATATAATGAACACCATATACCCATCATCCAGCTTCAAAAGTTATCAACACATAGCTAGTCTTGTTTCATTTATGACTGCACACCCACCTGGGTTGCTTTAAAGCAAATCCCAAACACCATAATTTCATCCATAAATATTTCCGTATATATCTCTATAAAGTAACGACTCTTTCAAAATATGTAAACATCGTACCTGTATCATCAAATATACAATTAATGTTTAAATTACTCTTAGAAGTTCACAGTTTATTTTATAGTTGACTTTTCAAATCAGAGTTCATGCAATGCATTCAATTGATGTCACAGTTTATAGTTTCTCCTTCCCTTACCCCTCTCCCTTTTTTCTTGTAGTATGTTTGCCCTATTTCTCATAGTTTTATTTTGCAGACTGCATCCCTGTGATGTTATTTACCATGTTCCTCTGTCTCTGTTTTTGTTTTGAAAGAATACTTCGTAGGCATGTAATGTCTGCTTGTTACTCTTTGTAATTTTAGCAGCCATCGATCATCTCTTTGGTCAATAATTTTATTAGGGGTTTGCAAAATGGTGATATTCTAGTTCTGTCATTCTTCATTTCTCAACCAGACTACTTTATAAACAGAAACTTCTTCTTTTTGACTATTGGACTATTAAGTTACTCTTGTGTTCAGTTTTTATAAGAAAGGATAAATACTTGATTGTTTTCCTTTGTTTATTAGTTTTTAGGATAATAAATTGATTCACAAGAATCTTTCAAAAGTGACTAATGAGGTCTTTTTTCTTTTTTTTCTTTTTAAGTATCATTATGAACTCATGGATTTTTACCATATTTGATGTGTTTCAGTCCATTGCAGTTATTATTTTATTAGGGCTCAAATTGTTCTGTCTTTGGTAGTGGGAGCTGCTTCAAGGTAGCTCCTAAGTGTATTTGACACTACCCTAGTGGTTTCTAATAGCTTCCTTGCTTTCTGGTATGATCTAACCTCATTTCATAAAATTCTGCCTTAGACCTTGAATTATCAGGTTTTTTAGGGAGCACTAGTTCCTTTTAGTTGGAAAGGATTTTCACGGACTGCTATCTGGGTGTTACGCTTATTGATACTAGGTTAGTCATTTTTAGGCCTTTTCATAGACAGAGCTAGGAAGTACTTTTTTTAAAAAGAAAGTACATCATGAGTTTATACTGATACTTGCAATTAAATCATATTGCAGAGTTTTTATTTAACAGTTTAAAATTTTAGTTTTGTTTTTCTCTTATACTGAAACCTTATTATATAGAGACATTATATAATTTCAGAATAATAGCAGTATTATTACTAACAATGTAATTACTGAAAGCAGTTTTAGATTTCTTTCTACTTCTTTTAGTCCTGAGGGATGTATTTCACCAAGGATGTACAGTCAGATTACTGTGTTTTAAGTTACTTAAGTACTTCTCTGTTTGGTTTAATTCAATACACAGTTCAGGTTTGTGTTTCATTTTGATTTTAAAGAATGACTTAAAATTTTTTTTTTTGCTTAAGTTTGTTTTATAATTATGTTTCAGAACTTTATATATAGGACAAGGTACAATCAGAGAAGTCTAGTTTCTGGCCCTCTCCCCTCCACCTTATTCTTTCCTTCCCTTAGGGGGTAGTCTTTTTTTAAAGTTTTTTTGTTTATTCTTCCATTAAAAATTATAAATATAATATAACAATTATATAAAATGTTTATACAGTATCTGTCTATATTTATATATTCTTTCACTTTCCTTTGATATAGTGTCATACTGTTTGTTTTCTCTACCTTGCTTTTTTCACTGAACAGTATATCCTGGATATTCCATAGTAGCGTTTATAGATATTCCTCAAAAAGATTTCTTTAATTATGGCAGAATATACATAACATAAAATTTACCATTCCAATCTTTTTTGGGTTTTTTTGGCCGCACCGTGCGGCCTGCAGGATCTTAGTTCCCTGACCAGGGATTGAACCCCTTCCCTTGGCAGTGAAAGCACAGCGTCCTAACCACTGGACCACCAGGGAATTCCCCCATCCTAACAATTTTTAAGTGTGCAGTTCAGTGGCATTAAGAACAGTTGCCTTGGTATGTCATCACACTATCCTTCTGCAGCACTTTTTCAGCTTCCAAAACTAAAATTCTGTACCCATTAAACAATAATTTCCCATTCTTCCATTCCCCAGTCCCTGGCAACCACCATTCTTTCTTTCTTTTTTTCTTTCTCTCTGGATTTGACTACTCCAGGGAACTCCCCAGTGGTCCAGTGGTTAGGACTTCGCGCTTTCACTGCTGCGAGCCCAGGTTCAGTCCCTGGTCGCAGAACTAAGATCCCACAAGCTGGGCCGCTTGGCCAAAAACAAAAAGAAATTGACTACTCCAGTACCTCATTTAAGTGGAATCATACAATATTTGTCCTTTTGTGATTGGCTTATTTCACTTAGCATAATGTCTTCAAGATTCATCCACGTTGTAGCACGTGTCAGAATTTCCTTCCTTTTTAAGGCTGAATAATATTTCATTGTATGTATATACAAAACATTTAGTTTAACCATTAATTCATCAGACAGTTGGGTTGCTTCCACTTTTTTGGCTGTTGTGAATATAGCTGCTATGAATATGGATGTATAAATATCTGTTTCTCTGCTTTAAACTTTTTCTGGGTATACACGCAGAAGTGAAATTTCAGGATAATATGATAATTCTATGTTTAATTTTTTGAGGAACCACCACAGTTTTGCATAGCAGCTGCTCCATTTTACATTTCTACCAACAGTGCACGAGGGTTCCAATATCTCTATATCCTTAACAGTGCTAGTTATTTTCTGGGTTTTTTGTTTGTTTGTTTTGTCTTGGAATAATAGCCATTCTAATGGGTACGAGATTGTCCTCATTTTTTTTTATATAAATTTATTTTATTTATTTATTTTATTTTTGGCTGCATTGGGTCTTTGTTGCTGCACACGGTCTTTCTTTAGTTGTGGCAAGCGGGGGCTACTCTTCATTGTGGTGCGCAGGCTTCTCATTGCAGTGGCTTCTCTTGTTGCAGAGCACGGGCTCTAGGTGCCTGGGCTCAGTAGTTGTGGCTCGCGGGCTCTAGAGCATAGGCTCAGTTAGTGTGGTGCATGGGCTTAGTTACTTCGCGGCATGTGGGATCTTCCCAGACCAGGAATCGAACTCGTGTCCCCTGCATTGGCAGGTGGATTCTTAACCACTGCGCCACCAGGGAAGCCCCTGTCTTCATTTTTTAAATTCAGTTCTTACTGAAGGACATTTGCTTTTGAAAGCAGAGCTTGCTGTTGATGTCCTTATTCATCTTTGTAGGGCCAGCAGCTAACATAGTGCCTAACACATAATAATTGCTAAAGAAATGTTTGAGTGAGTTAATGAACTTTATAAACTGTGTCTTCCGAAGGGGTGGTGGTAGTCATGGTTGTGGTTATAGTGCTGTACCTAAGCACTTAATCTCTTGAAGTTGTAATTGATAAATAGTGATGGGCTTTTTGGCGATGGTAATGGTAATCCTCTTACCAATACCAAAGATACCACTTTCCTGTGAACACTAATATTTTACTTTGCCCTTTTTTGGCAGGAGGTGGGGGGAGTGGAGATCAAAATGACTTGAAGCTTTCAACATTTTGTTTACACTTATAAGTGGGGTAATTAAGAAAAAAAATAAAGCAAACCAACTCTCATCTCTAGACCTCTCATGTTCTTTCTGCCTTAATAGTCTCATCTCCATCTTTGCCTGTCATATTCTAATGGTTGTACTTGATGCATTAATAAGTAGAAAAAAAAGGAGTGGATAATAAAACATTTCGTGTAGTATCATCCTGTTTTAGTTGAAGAAAAAAAAGCATGTTCATGTAGAGTAAGTGATCTGGAGAGATTTTTGCCAAGGCCAACAGTGATTGTTCCTGAATTAGCACAATTTATTTGTGTTTTCTATGTTTTTCATTTAGTGTTTGTATCAGTATTTTCTGATTTTTCTGTAAGAAACACATTGTGTTTTCAAAATAGTAAAATTAGTACAGAAACTTTATTTTTAAAAATCTCAGCTGTCCTTTTTTGTCTACCTCCCAGTTGCAGTGTCTAAGACTTGGTATTTATTAAGTGTATTAGATTGAATGACTGAAACTTAAGGAAGAACTTGGTAAATGCCATAAATAGGCATAAAGTGCTAAGAGGATTCAAAAGAGAGAAGGATCATATGTAGAAGAGATAGCTGCAGATCATATTTGAATTAACCTTGAAAGACAGGTGGATTTTCTGTTTGTTTTTAAGAGAATAATATACCCCTTTCTACCAGTAATATTTTGTGGATAGGCTTCTTAGGAAATGAAATTTCTTTCATTATGTTTATTCTTGAAATTCATTGCTTATATCTTTAGAATATATGCATTATCCAGCAGATTTACCTCTCTTATTATCTTTTGTTTAGGTTAATATTAATAAGGTAGTTTTCCCTAAGCAAACAACAATCTAGTGAATTGGATTGAGAAGCCTATTGTGTGACAGGGAAACCAACCAGGAATTAAGAAACTTCTAAATTGAAAAATGTACACACAAGTAGTGGAGAGTTAATTGCATTTAGTTATTTCTGACTATAGGAAAAAAATAGCTTTTAAATTTTTAATTGATTTTCTTGTGTGACAAATCACTTTAAAAGAATGCCTTAAAAATACTTTTTTTTTGTTTGTGTGTTTTTGTTTTTGCGGTACGCGGGCCTCTCACTGTTGTGGCCTCTCCCGTTGCGGAGCACAGGCTCCGGACGCGCAGGCTCGGCGGCCATGGCTCACGGGCCCCAGCCACTCCGCGGCACGTGGGATCTTCCCGGACCGGGGCACGAACCCGTGTCCCCTGCATCGGCTGGCGGACTCTCAACCACTGCGCCACCAGGGAAGCCCCAAAAATACTTATTTTAAATTAAATTACTTAGTGTGATGGAATTTGGTTTGTGAAGTTTTATCTTTTGAGACAGACCAAAATTTACAACTGTTCATGATATTTGAAAAAAGTTTACTTTCTGAAGAAAAGTCAGATTTTATGGGCAGGGCTTCCCTGGTGGCGCAGTGGTTGAGAGTCCGCCTGCCGATGGAGGGTACGCGGGTTCGTGCCCTGGTCCGGGAAGATCCCGCGTGCCGCGGAGCGCCTGGGCCTGTGAGCCATGGCCGCTGAGCCTGCGCGTCCGGAGCCTGTGCTCCGCAACGGGAGAACCCACAGCAGTGAGAGGCCCGCGTATCGCAAAAAAAAAAAAAAAAACAAAATTTTATGGGCAGCTCTGGAAACTCCCACTTGACTTAAGAAGATAAATATAGGCCTGTGATAATGTCATCTTTCTGCAAACCAACGCACTGAAAGAATATTGGAAAGTATTTAATATGCTGTCATAAGACATTTAAAAAGTAAGATTTGTAAAAGAAAAGCAGATCTGTGGGATTAAAGGTATTTTGTTGCAGACCTAGAATTTTTTTAATATGTATATATAAAGTATAATTCTTAAAGTTTTAGACCTTTTCTCATTAGGAATTTTATTATTACAAAAAGGTTTTTAAAAGGTCTTATTTTTAATCATTTAAAATTATTCTAAAAAGTTGTTTTTTAATAATTTCTCACTCTAATTTGGATCTGAAATAGAATGAATACCATTTTTGAATTTTTAATGCCATTCCACATTTGGTTTCACATTTAGTGAATTTAGTCATAATATTCCCAAACCTAGTAGGATACAGTTTCTATGGTTATCAGACCCTTTGTAGAGTGACAAAGATTGGAATTCTGATTCTCTTGAGTCAAATTTTGGCCTTTGACTCTGTCCCCTTTTCACACTCCTTGCTAAGCTTAGGCTGTTGCTATGCTTGAGGGCTTGTCAGCTAGAAGGTTCCTATGGTAACAGGAATGGAAATTTCAAAGAAGAAAGAGAATGAGAGCACAAAGGCTTGGTTGATTTGAATCTGAACAAAGAATAGAAGGTTCCATGTCTTGTACCTTCGTTGAAGAAAGCAGAAATTTAATTTTAGAAAGTTACTTTTCAGTTTGTAAACTTTGTATACCCTGGTCTTAATTTAGTGAATAAAAGTATTACTGCTTAGGGGAGTACTCAGTAAGAATCTTTTAAAAATTTAATCAGCTAAAGTTCCTTTTTTCTCCTTTATAGAGCTTTGATAGTATTCCTTATCTTAACATATTCTCAACTTTGCAGTATTCAGCCTAGCTCATTTAATTTTGATTTTGCTGAGGTTAAAAATTGTTAGGGTTAAAATCAAGGCAGTTTGCTTATTTGAAAATATTAATTTTTTTTGTTTTTATGTAACAGCTTTATTGAGGTATAATTTGTGTACAATAAATTGCACCCATTTAAAGTGTTCAATTTGATGAGTTTTGACAGATGTATACATCCATGAAACCATCACCACTATCAAGATATAAAACATTTCCATCACCTCAAAAGCTTCCTTGTGTCCCTTTGTAGTCCACCTCCCTGAGTTGGCTCCCTGTTCCAAGCAACCACTGATCTGCTTTCTGTCATCATGGATTAGTTTTCATTTTCTGAGTTTTATATAAATGTAATTAATATAGTATCTACTTTCTTATGTCTGGTTTCTTTCACCCAGCATAGTGATTTAGAGATTCATGCATGTTTTGTTTTGCTTTTTAAAAACACCATTCCAATTGACAATTGACTTTCTCACTTGGGAGTTGAGAATGGGAAATCAGCAGGGTTCCTCATGCCCATCAGATAGGCCTTCTGCGGCTCTATTAATTTGCAACTCTTTCCTAATCTCCTTTTAAAATGTCTTTTACTGGGTTCTGTACTCTTTTTTTTTTTTTTTTTTTTTTGCGGTATGCGGGCCTCTCACTGTTGTGGCCTCTCCCCTTGCGGAGCACAGGCTCCGGACGCGCAGGCTCAGCGGCCATGGCTCACGGGCCCAGCCACTCCATGGCATGTGGGATCTTCCCGGACCGGGGCACGAACCCGCGTCCCCTGCATCGGCAGGCAGACTCTCAACCACTGCGCCACCAGGGAAGCCCTGTACTCTATTTTTAAATTTAATTTAATTTTTAAAAATTTTTTTAAAATTTTTGGCTGCATTGGGTCTTTGTTGCTGCATGCGGGCTTCCTTTACTTGCGGTGAGCGGGGGCTACTCTTCGTTGTGGTGCATGGGCTTCTCATTGCGGTGGCTTCTCTTTGTTGCAGAGCACGGGCTCTAGGCGCGCGGGCTTCAGTAGTTGTGGCACTGAGGCTCCATAGTTGTGACTTGTGGGCTCTAGAGCACAGGCTCAGTGGCACACGGGCTTAGTTGCTCCGTGGCATGTGGGATCTTCCCGGACCAGGGCTCGAACCCGTGTCCCCTGCATTGGCAGATGGATTCTTAACCACTGCACCACCAACGAAGTCCCTATTCTTATTTGTATGTAATAAGACCATTTTACAGAGGAAAAACATGAAATTTACAGAGATTACATAGAACACATTGGTTAAGCTCAAGGCCTCTGGGTAAGAATGCAGAGGTTTAACTCTTGGGGCTGTCTTTGTAGTTATGTGATCTTGGGCAAGCTACGTAACTTTCTGTGTCTCATTGTTTTTCACGTGTATTATAAAATGGGATGACTAATGATAGTACCTACCTTATGGGATTGTTGAGAAGATTAAAAAAGATGTGTGAGGCACTTACAACACTGCCTAGCCTATAGTAAGTGTCAGTAAATGCTAGCTGAGATACAGCACAAGGTACTTACAGCTAACAAGTGGCAGAAGCATAAACTTATAGCTTTAGACTCAGTGCAAGCAGCACAAAATAGTCACTCAAGTCAATTTTATAATTCATGATGGGGCTCACAAATGAAGGTTTTACTAACATAGTAACATCACGATATTGGATTAGTTGGTATTGTATGCATTGCTGAGGACCACGCAAGTTTGAGACTCACTTAAGGCATACATATGCATATATGTGTGATGTATGTACATACATCAAAATAGTGCAGAGAGAGTCTTTGTACTGTACCTAGTTTTCCCCCAGTCTTCCTATCTTATATAACTATTATGCAGTATCAAAACCTGGAAGTTAACATTGGTACAATCTATAGCCCTTATCATATTTCACCAGTTTTTACATGTAGTCATTTTTGTGTCTGTGAATGCACATGTACATGTGTGTATATTGTCTTTGCAGTTCTATCACACGTATAAATTTGTGTAGCCATCACTTTGGTTAAGATACAGAACTGTTTTAGTGCCACCGAGGAACTCCCTTGTGCTTCCTTTCTCCCTCCCCCCTTTCCTATTTCCAAGTAACCATTAATTTGTTCTCTAGCCCTATAATTTTGTCAGTTCAAGAATTTATATAAATAGAATCATACAGTATATATAATCTTTTGAGATTGGCTTTTTTTAATTTAGCATAATACCCTTGAGATCCATCCAAGTTGTTGCATGTATCAGTAGTCATTGTTTTCAATTGCTTAGTAGTATTCCATTATATAGATGTCCTGCAATTTGTTTAATCATCCATTGACAGATACTGAGTTTTTTCCAGCTCTTTGCTATTACAAATAAAGCTGTTATGAACATTCCTGTACAGGTTTTTGTGCAGACATAAGTTTTCCTTTTGGGGGGATAAATGCCCAGCAGTGTGATTGCTGGATCATATGATAAGCATATGTTTGGATTTTTAAGAAACTGCTCAGCTATTTTCCATAGCAGGTGTACCATTGTACATTCCCACCAGCAGTATATGAGAGATCTACTTTCTCAGCATTCTTACCACCATTTACTATTTTCACTATTTTTTATTCAGCTTTTATAATATGATGTGGTATCTCATGTGGTTTTAATTTGTATTTTCCTCATGTCTAATGATATTGAACATCTTTTCATATGCCATTCATATATTCTCTTTGATAAAATGTTCATGTCTTTAGTTCATTTTTCAATTGATTTGTTTTTTACTTTTGAGTTTTGAGAGTTCTTTATAAATTCTAGATACAAATCCTTTGTTTGATATGTGGTTTGTAAATAGTTTATCCTGGTCTATAGCTTGCCTTTTCATCCTTTTAACAAGGTCTTTAGGAAAACAGAAGTCTTAAATTTTAATGAAGTTCTATTTACCAATTTCTTTTCCCTCTTACGGACTGTGATTTTGGTGTCATTTCTAAGAACTCTTCAGCCTGGGTCTGGAAGATTCTCTCTCTTTTAAGTTTTATAGCTTTATGTCTTACGTTTAAATCCATGATCAATTTTGAGTTAATTTGTGTAAAGTAAGTTTCATTTTTTTGGCTGTGAATATCCACTAGCTTTAGCACTATTTGTTGAACAGACTATCTATCCTTCCACCATTGAATTGCTTTTGCTTCTTTGTGAAAAATGAGTTGGTTATTCTTGTGTGGATTTATATCTGTGTTCTCTATTCTGTCCTGTTTTATCTTTGTGTCTATTTTACCACCAATACCACAGTGTCTTGATTACTGTTAGCTATATAGTAAGTCTTAAAATTGGAGAGCATGATTTTTCCCACTTTCTTTTTCAAAATTGTTTCAGTTATTCTACTTCTTTTGTTTTTTAAATATAAATTTTAGAATAAGCTTGTCTTTAGCTACTAAAAGCATGCTGGCTTTTGACAGAAATTTCATTAAGTCTAAGGACCATTTGGGGGAAGATTGACACCCTTACATGTTGAGTCTCCAGTCCATGAACAGTGTTGTTATGGATTGACTTGAGTCCCCCTAATAAGCCCTAACCCCCAGTACCTCAGAATGTGACCTTGTTTGGAAATAGCGTCTGGAGTAGTGGAGTACTGAGGTACTTCTACTCCAGTATGACTGGTGTCCTTATAAAAGGGAATTTTGGACACAGGCACACATAGAGGGAAGATATGTGAAGAGGCACAGGGGGAATGCTGTGTGAAGATCGGATTTATGCTGCCACAAGCCAAGGAACTACTAGAAGCTAGGAGAGATACCTGGAACAGATCCTTCCCTAGCACCTTTAGGGGGAGCATGGCTCTGCCAACACCTTGATCTCAGACTTTTAGCTTCCAGAAATGTGAGACAATGAATTTCTGTTGTTTAAGCCACACAGTTTGTGGGACTTTGTTGCAGCAGCCCTAGCAAACCAGTGTAACTGTATATCTGTCCATTTATTTGTATCTTCCTTGATTTCATCAGCATTTTATAATTTTCAGCATACAAGCCCTATACATGTCTTGTTGGACATTTACCCAGGTGTTTCTTTTTTTAAAAATAAATGTGATTATAAATATATTGTTTTAACTTAGTTTCTACATGCTCATTATATATAAAAATGCAATTGTATATAGAAATACAATTTTTTGGTATGTTTTTCTTGTATTCTGCAACCTTGTTGAACTTATTAATTCTAGGACGAATACTTTTTTCTTTAAACTAATTTAAAAGTGTTTTTTGAGATTCCTTGAGGTATTCTATGTAGATAGTAATGTCATCTGCAAATAGGGACATTTTTCTTTTTCCAATCTCTACACTTTTTATTTCCTTTTCTTGTTTTTGTTTTTTTTTATATATTTATTTATTTATTTTTGGCTGTGTTGGGTCTTCGTTTCTGTGCGAGGGTGGCATGCGGGGGCCAGTCTTCATCGCGGTGCGCGGGCCTCTGACTATCGCGGCCTCTCTTGTTGAGGAGCACAGGCTCCAGACGCGCAGGCTCAGTAGTCGTGGCTCACGGGCCTAGTTGCTCCGTGGCATGTGGGATCTTCCCAAACCAGGGCTCGAACCCATGTCCCCAGCATTAGCAGGCAGACTCTCAACCACTGCGCCACCAGGGAAGCCCCTCCTTTTCTTGTTTTATTGTGCTGATAGGACTTCCAGTACTATGCTGAGTAAGAGTGGTGAGAGCAGGCATTCTTCCCTTGTTTCCAATCTTAAAGGTAGGAATCCAGTGTTTCACCACAAAGTATGATGTTAACTGTAGGGTTTTTGTATATGTACTTTATCAAGTTGAGGCAGTTACTTTCTGTATGTACTTTGCTGGAAACTTTTGAAAATCATGAATGCTTTTTCTGCATCATTTGGTATGATCATGTGATTTTTTTCTTTGTTATTAGCCTGTTGATTTGGTAGATTACATTGATTGATTTTTGAATATGGAACCAGCTTTGGATTTCTGGAACAAACCCTACTAGGTTGTGGTATATAATGCTTTTAATATATTTTTGGACTTGATTTGCTACTATTTTGTTAAGGATTTTTGCATTTTGTTCACTGGGGGTATTGATCTGTAGTTTTCTTCCTTTGTATTATCTTTGGCTTTAATATTAAGTAATCCTGACTTCATAGAATTTGTTGGGATTAGTTCTCTGCTATTTTCTGGAAGAGATTCTGTAGAATTAGTATTCTTTTAAAATTGTTAGTTAGATTTTACCAGTGAAACCATCTGGCCTGGATATCTTTTTTAGGAGGTTTTAAAATACAGATTCAATTTCTTGAATAGTTAGAAGACTATTCAGATTATCAGTTTCATCTTGGGTGAGTTTTGGTAGTCTGGCTTCTGAGGAATTGGTCCACTTCATCTAGTTTACGTGCATAGAGTTGTTTGTAATATTCCTTATTGTATTTTTAATGTCGGCAGTCTCTAGTGATATCCTCTTTCATTCTTGATATTGGTAAGTTGTGTTCCTTTCTCTCATTCTTTTTTTAATCATTGTTACTAGAAGCCTATCAATTTTACAGATATTTTCAAAGAACCAGCTCTTGGGTTGAGTGATTTTTTTTTTTTTTTTCCTATTGCCCTTCTTTGTTTTCAGTGTCATTGATTTCTATTCTTTATTATTTCCTTCCCTTTGCTTTTGGTTTATTTTGCTCTTTTTGGTTATTATGAATAATGCTACTCTGATATGAACATTCATATACAAATTTTTGCTTGAACATGATTTTAAATTATTTTGGATATATTCCTAGGAGTGGAATTGCTGGATCATGTGGTAATTTTATGTTTAACTTCTTGAGGAGTCACCAAACTGTTTTCTCTAGTGGTTGCCTTATTTTACATTCCCATCAGCAAATGTATGGGGGTTCTGATTTCTTACCAACACTTGTTATTTTCTGTTTTTTAGATGGGGTTGTGGGTGTGATGTTGTATCTCATTGTGGTTTTGATTTGCGTTTCCTAATGACTAATGACATTGATCATCTTTTCATGTGCTTATTTGGTCATTGCATGACTCCTTTGGAGAAATGTTTGTTCAGGTGTTTTTGCCCATCTAAAAAATTGGGTTTTTTTTTTTTGAGTTACAGGAATTCTTTATGTATTCTGGACACTAGACCCTTATCAGATATATGATTTGCAAATATTTTTCACTGTGTGGATTGTCTTGTTCACCCTGCTTCTGATAGTGTCCTTTAATACACAAGAGCTTTTACTTTTGATGAAGTCCAATTTATTTTTTCTTTTGTGCTTGTGTTTTTGGTGTTTAAGAAACCATTGACAAAGCCAGGGTCATGAAGATTTACCCTTATGCTTTCTTCTACAGGTTTCATAGATTTTGCTCTTACATTTAGGCCTTTGATCCATTTTGAGTTAATTTGGATGTGATGTGAGGCAATCAGCCAATTTTATTCTTATGCATGTGAATACTCAGTTGTCTCAGCACCATTTGTTGAAGAGACTATTGGTACCTTTAGGTACCAGGTGGTCTTGGTACCTTTGTGAAAATTAATTGACACACATGTGAAGGTTTATTTCTGTATTCCCAGTTGTATTCCATTGGTCTGTATGTCTAGCATTATGCTGGTACCATACTGTTTTGGTTGCTATATCTTTGTAATAAGTTTTAAAGTGGGAACGTTTTGTTCTTTATTTTCAAGGTTGTTTTGACTGTTCGGAGTTTCTTGCATTCCGTATGAATTTCAGGATCCGCTTCTCCATTTTGGCAAAAAAAGGCCATTGGGAGCTTTGAAGGGACTACATTGAATCTGTAGATCAGTTTATGGAGTATTGCCATTTTAACAACATTAAGTCTTCCAATCCATGAATATGGGAATTTTTTATGTTTATTAGGTCTTCTTTGATTTCTTTCAACAGTATTTTGTAGTTTTCTGTTTTGCATCACATTGGTTAAATTTATTCCTAAGTACTTATTCTTTTTAATGCTCTTATAAATGGAATTGTTTTTTAATTTCCTCTTCTTTTGGCTTTTTTTGAAGTTTATTTTTAATGTATTTACTACAGTTATATTTCTATCAACTGTAGAAATACAGTTGATTTTTTTTTTCTATATTGACTTTGTATCCAGTGACTCTAAATTTATTTATTTGATGGTTTATAGATTACTTTAGATTTTCTTTGTAACAACCATGTTTTGTTAATCTGGTTCAATTAGGAGACAGAACCACTCAGTGATTTAAACAAGGGAAGTGTAATATGAATAATTAATAAACTATTAAAGAAGAATAATTATAAGATATATAGAGAGCTCTACAGGGTTCTCTAGGGCTGAGGGACAATCTTAGAAGGGGCCCCCACCCCAAGGCTAAGACCTTAGTTGTACAGGATATAGTTACAGCTCACTAGGTAGCAGAGAACATCACAGGGTTGCTTGGGCCAGAGCTGGTCCACAGTTACCAGGCAAGCAGGACGCAACCCTTCAGGGCATAGGCAACTATTGGGTAAATAGAGAGAGTCAGGGCACTGCTGCAGGCAGGAGGCCTTGAGCCTACAGTGTCTATTTTGGGAGGGCTACAGGAAGGTGTTTACTAGGCTGGGCTGGGACTGTGAGGTTGATGAAGGATCATTCTAGGCACATGGGCATAGATTTCCTCACATTTACACTGCTGACTATGCAGCAGCCCCAACCAACAAGAGAAGCCCCCTTCATCCTGCAGTATTTCTCCAACACTATTGAGACAGTTTAAAATCATGTTCAATGTAAAGAAGAAATGATGAAAGGAATCCCATCCATTATCACAGAGCATGTGTTGAAGGGTGAGTTTGGAACAGAGATACAAATTTGGTAACTGGAGCACATGTCATCTGTGTATAATGACAGTTTCTTTCCAGTTCATATACCTTTTATTTCTTCTTTCTTTCTTTCTTTTTTTTTTTCCCTGACAAAGCAAGAGACTTTATTAGGAAGGGGCTCCTGGGTGGAGAACAGCAGGGTAAGGGAACCCAGAAGAACTGCTCTCTGTATTTCTTTCCTTCTAATCCTTTACCTTTTATTTCTTCTTGATGCTCTAGCGAGGACTTCCAATACAGTGTTTAATAGGTGATAACAGGTACTTTTGCCTCATCTTTGATCTCAGGGGACGCTTTCAGTCATTTACTACAAGGTATGAGGTTTGCTATGGTTTGATGTATATGCTTTCTATAGG
This sequence comes from Delphinus delphis, assembly GCF_949987515.2. Taxonomy (NCBI): domain Eukaryota; kingdom Metazoa; phylum Chordata; class Mammalia; order Artiodactyla; family Delphinidae; genus Delphinus; species Delphinus delphis. The sequence goes on from NC_082688.1 coordinate 104,881,593, forward strand.
ATTGAGGAAATTCCCTTCTTAGTCTGTTAAGAGTTTTCATAATAAATGGGTGTTGGATTTCATCAAATGCTTTTATTGCCTCTGTTGAATAGATTGTGTGATTTCCTGCCCTTTTTCTGTGAATGCCATTAATTGCATTAACTGATTTTTCAAATGTTAACCAGCATTGTATCCTTGGAACAAAACTTTATTTGGTGTGATATATTATTCTTTTTTATATTGTTCTGGATTAATTTACTAATTTGGGATATGATTTTTACATCTATGGTCATGAAATGTGATTTTCCTTTCTTATATAGTCCCTGTTGGGTTTTGTTATAAAAATTATGCTGGTTTTGTGAGTTGAGAAAGTTTCCTTTTTTGGGGAAGAGTTTGTATATGATTGCTGTAACTTTTTCCTTAAACGTTTGATAAATTTTTTCTAGTGAAACCATCTTGGCTTGGAGTTTTTTTGGGGGGATAGTTTCTAATGGTGGCTTAAATTTCTTCATAAATGTTGATAGAAAACTAGATTTTATATTTCTTCTTTTATGATTTTTGGTAAATTGTGATCTTTTTCCAAGGAATTAGTTCATGTCATCCTAACATGTCGAATTTATTATTTATAGTATCCTCATTATATTTGTAGTAATTTTCTGTCCTTCATTCCTGATATTGGTAATTTGTGGGTTTTTTCCTCTTTTACTAATTATTGCCTTTTTTCTACTTTCTCTAGGTTTGATTGGCCATTCTTTTTCCAGCTTCTTGAGATGGAGCTTACCATTGGTTGTTTTTCAGGCTTTCTTATTTTCTGACATACGCATATCAGGTTATAAATTTCCTCTGAGTATAGCTTTTGCTGACATTTTACTTATTGTCTTTACTACTTAATTCTAAATGTAGATTATACATATATATAAACATTAAAATGTAATATATATAATTATATACAATTTAAATTTCAATTATGATTTCCTTTGTTGATTATGAGTTATTTAGAAGTTTTTTTGTCTAATTTCCAAACAGCCAAACAGTTGGGTATTTTCTAGGGTTCTTTTTGTAATTGATATCTACCTTAATTCCATTTTAGTCATAGAACAGTCTGAATGGTTTTAGTACTAAGAAGTTTTTTGTGGCTTATTTTAGGACTTACAATATGGCCAGTTTTGGTAAAGATTCCATGTGTATGTTAAATAGGTTCCACTCATTGTTGGGTGCCATGATTATAAATATGTTGTTTAGGTCAAGTTTCTAATTGACTTGTTTAGATTTTCTGTATTCTCATAGAATTTTTGTCTCACTCTTCTTATTGAGAGAAGTGTATCAAACTCACTCTGATTGTGGATTTGTGTATGTCCCATTTTACTTCTGTTTTTTATTAAAATAATTTAAAGCTGTGTTAAGTGGTACATATATGTTTAGATTTACTTTTTAGTCATGGTGAATTGATTCTTTTATTTTGTCTTTAAGAAATGACCTTCTTTATCTCTGGGAACACTCCTTGTCATAAAGTGTGGTCTTGTTTTTGGTTGGTTCTTTCATTGTTTATTGTTTGCCGTCTTTTTAGTTTTAACCTATCTCTATCCTTATATTGAAAAACGTGTCTTTGTAAACGGCATAGGGTTTTTTTTGTTTTGTTTTGATTTGATTTGTACCTAGTCAAACAACTTTACTCTTTTACATAGTCTTTAGGCCATTTATATATAATGCAATTAGTGATGTACTTGGGTTAATATCTACTATCTTATTACTTGATTTCAATTTTTCCAAACTGTTTTGTATTCTTTTTTCTCTGCTGTCTTGACTTCTTTTGTATTGTTCTATTTCTCTTTATTACCTTGTTAGTTGTGCATTCTTTTATTGCTTACCCTAGAAATTATATGTACCCTTGACTTATAGTATTATAGTAAAAATAATAACTTCGATCACTCTCCCATTAGTCTTCCTCTGACCCCCATCTTTATCATTTTATTATTACACATATTAATTTACATGTATTTTGTATGTATTTTAAGACATTATTTTCATTTGTTTATTTTTTAAACTTTTCATATTTTTGTCTCTGCATTGGGTTTTTTAAAAAATTATTTTATTTATTTATTTATTTTTGGCTGCGTTGGGTCTTTGTTGCTGCATGCGGGCTTTTTCTAGTTGCAGTGAGCAGGGACCATTCTTCATTGCGGTGCACAGACTTCTCATTGCAGTGCGCGGGCTTCTCATTGCAGTGGCTTCTCTTGTTGCAGAGCATGATCTCTAGGCTCACAGGCTTCAGTAGTTGTGGCTTGCAGACTCCAGAGCGCAGGCTCAGCAGTTGTGGTGCATGGGCTTAGTTGCTCCGCAGCATGTGGGATCTTCCTGGACCAGGGCTCGAACCCATGTCCCCTACATTGGCAGGCGGATTCTTAACCACTGTGCCACCAGGGAAGCCTCCATTATTGTTTGTTTATACAGAGAATATTTATATTTTCCCACATATTCACCTCTTTTGTTGCTTTTAATTCCTTTTGAATTTTCATCTTAGATTATTTTTCTTTTGTCTTCTAGTGCAGGTTTGCTAGTGACTAGTTTTCTCAGTTTTTTGTCTGTCTGAAGATGTCTTTACTTTGCCTTCACTTATAAAGGGTATTTTTGCTGGCCATAGAGTTATGGTGAGCAGTTGTTTTCTCTCAGCTCTTTAAGTAGTCATTCTGTTGTTTTATAGTATTCTAAAGTCCAACAACAGTTGTTCTGTTGAAGGTAAGGTGTCTTTTTTCCCACTGGCTGCTTTTAAGATGTTTTTCTTTGGTTTTCAGCAATTTAAATGAGATATGCTTAGGTGTCTTTTTTTAATTATATTTATTCTTCTGGGGATTTGCAGAACTTTTTGAATCTGTGGGTTGTTGTCTTTAATCAGTTTTGACAAATCCTTGGCCATCATCTTTTAATATATTGCCTCTGCTCATTCCCTCTTTCCTCTTTTGAGGTTTCAGTTATGCATATTTTAGATTTTTTTCATGTGTTTTACGTGTCTGTTATGCTCTTTTCTGTATGTTTCAGTATTTTTTGATCTGTGTGCTTCCGTTTGGATATTTCCTATTGCCTTGTTTTCCATTCTTCCAGTTCTATCTTCTGACATATCTAATAAGTTCTTAATTTCAGCATTTATGTATTGCACTTATAAAATTTCTCTTTGGTTCCTCTTATGATAGATTCCAATTTTCTGGAATTCTTCATCTTTTATTTTCTTGAACATATTTCTTATATACAGTCTTGTCTACTAAGTCCAATAGCTGGGATTACCAAAACACTGTAATTTTTTCTTTTGTTTTTCAGTCATATGGTCCTGTCTCTTGGAATGCCTAGTATTTTTTATTGAGTAGTAGACATTACAAAATATTGGTGAGCTTCTACATGATGTTATATTACTACTCCAGAGAAAGCTCACCCTTTCTTCTGCTTAGCAGATAAATGGGGGCTGATCACCTTAATTCAGTGAGGGACTGAGCTGAGTTGAGGCTGGGTTTCATTTTTCATAGGTCTCTGCCTCCCTGTCATTTGCCCTTGCTACTGAAGTGTAGTCACTCAGGGGCTTCCAGCTGAGAGTGTGGTATGTTCATTTCCCACTTCCCCTGGCAAGACTTGAACCTCTAATTCATGTTTCCTCATACTGATAAAACTTCCAAAATCTCCACTCTGCTTTTCAGAGCTTTCTTCTTAGCTTCCTAGCCTCCTTCCCTGTGTAGCTTCAGAATTTTCAAATATCTTGAAGGGAAAACTGGCTCTTTGTCAGGCCCAATTCTAGGTACTTCCCCTTCTCACCCATCTGTTCCTTTTGTTTCTCATTTTGTCTGTAGTCTTTTTTTTTTAATTGGAGCATAGTTGATTAACAATGTTGTGTTAGTTTCAGGTGTATAGCAAAGTGATTCAGTTATACATATACATGTATTATTTCTAGTCTTGCAAGACTACCAGAGCTCTGCTGGTTTCTTGGTTCTCTAGCACCAGCCTAGGCTTGATTCTCAGCTTCTTGCCTTATACCCAGATTCAACAGATACCTCCTTGGAAAAGTGGCTGCACTTATCAGGCCACCACTCCATGCTTCCGAGCTCTCTAGATTCTTGGTCTGTCTAGTTCTTTTCCTTCACTACTTCTCTAATAGCTTTAAGTAGGTATTTTTAAAACTTTCTTTCCTGTATTTTGAAGTTGTTCTTGATGGAAACATTGATTTAACACAAATTACCTGTTCATACTTGGAAGTGATAGTCACATATAGTTTATCGTTATATATCAGTTATCACATCCATTATAGTTAACTTCTTTGACACCAGTTTGTTTAAGAGACTTGGTTTTCTGACTGTGTTGTGTATAGAAGGACTCTGGAAAATGTTTTATATCGATGTAGAAATAAGTTGATTGAGTCTTAATGGAAAGGCCTGGTGGTGAGAACATCTGTTATCAGTTCAAAATCAGCAGTGACTCTGAAACTGTTATATAAACAAGTGGAAAAGATATTTGGTAGTCAAAAGCCTAGATGCACATTTCTTGGGATAATTGATCTATTCCTATGGTTATAATGATGATTTTAGTATGGTGTTATGTTTGGGGCCACTGTTTTTTCTTTTTGTTTCCTTAATATCAGCTTAACATTGTGAGCTCTGTTTACATCATGTGATTTCAGAGTTGAAAGAACTCCCGTTTTTTAAAAAGAATTTTTTTAATGTACAAAGAAAAAGAAAATGTAAGACCAAAGTGAGATCTCTTACTACCTCCCACCCTCAAAATATGTACTGCTGTGTATAACTACTTCTCTTCCTCCCCCACCCTTTCCTTTCACTTCTTGTCCTCTCTCTCCTATTGATACACGTCAATTGAAGAAAATATAGAAATTGAAATACATAAAAAGAAGAAAATTTAAATCTCTTGTAATCCTATCACCAAGCACTAATCACACTTCTGAGCGTTTGACACATATCTTTTGTGGATTTTTCTGTGTAAAATGCATCATATTGTTGTTAATGGTTCTCAGCCAGGCCTTTTCATTAATATCACCTGTAACAATTAAAATATGTATAGATTCTGGGATACACCTCATACTTAACCAAATCAGAATCTCCAGGGATAGGGCTAAGAGGGTTTCGTTGAAAAAAACAAACTCCCTCCCCTTTAGAAAATTTTAATTGCCTTCAGAAATCTTCTAAAACAGATTAAAAAAAAAAAGAATATTGCCGTATTATATGTAGAAAACTTTAACTTGTATGCAACTCTTTATCTAATGATTTGATTTTAACTTTCTCCTAGCCATTCCACCCTATGGTGAATTTGGATTGTTCTCGGGATTTCCGGCCATTTCTTTGTGCACTCTACGCTCCTATTTGTATGGAATACGGACGTGTCACACTTCCCTGCCGTAGGCTCTGTCAACGGGCTTACAGTGAGTGTTCGAAGCTCATGGAGATGTTTGGTGTTCCTTGGCCTGAAGATATGGAATGCAGTAGGTGCGAAAATCATAGATTTTCATGGACCATTACTTATGTTGCAGTATATTTAAAATTATTTGTCTTCTGGTTCATCAGTTTTTAAGAACTTTTTTGAAGTGTGTATATTAGTCATAATTGTGAACAGCAGTTTCATGGCCTCAGAGCTGTTCATTTCCTTAGGAATTTGGAAGCACTAAATGAAAAAGGTGGGAAAAGAAAAACATTCTATGAAGAAATTTTTTAAATAATCAAATTAAGAAAAACATAATCAAGATATTGCTTGTTGATTTCTCTCCCTTACAGATTTTTTCTGGTTATAAAAGTAATGCCATTTATTAAAAAATTAGAAAATATAGAGAATATAATCATTTGTTACCTCATTATTAAATATGTTTAATGATTTTAATGGGACTCAAATATCTTTATGATTTAAATGTGTTAATGACTACAGTAGTCCTGTCAGTTCCGTTTTTGTCATGTATTAATATACCCAGACCCAGAAAATGTCAGATACTTTTCAAATCACTTCCAATATATAGATTGTAAGCATTTCCTAAAGGTTTGAGGATATTTACCAGACAGTGTTATAGATTGGTACGAGAGAACATTATTATTAGTAATAACATATACAGTAGTAATACTGTATTTCTTGTATAATAATGTTCTGCCTTTTGTATTCTTAGAGTTTCAAGGATAAAGAATAAGATGAACACTTATATAACTCTTATTACCTAGCTTTGTCCAATCTTACTATTTTGCAATGTTTGTTTCAGATTTTCCTTTTTTTTTTTGGCTGCACCACATGACTTTTGGGATCTTAGATCCCCAACCAGGGATTGAACCCAGGGCCCTGTCAGTGAGAGCACCGAGTCCTAACCACTGGACTGCCAGGGAAGTCCCCAGATTTCTTTTTTTAAGAAATAAAACAGTACAGATAGAGTTGAAGTTTCCTTTCTTAGTACCCATCTTGATTGCATTTCCTTCTTCTCTCCCCAGAGATGAGATAATCATTATGTTGAATTTGTTGTTAATCATTCCTATCTTTGTTTTTATACTCTTACTACACATATACATATCCATAAACAACACTAAATTTTTTTTACATGTATCTGTGTTTATATCTGTAACTCTGGTTCATTCCTCTTAATTGCTGTATAATGGCCAATTGTATTACCATCCTATAGTTATTTAGCCATCTCCTACTGATGGTCATTTAAGTTACTTCTAGGTTTTTGCTATTATGGGCAGTGCTGCACAGAACACTTTTTTCTCCTTCATGTTTAAAATTAATTTGTTTATCATATGACAGTAGCCCTTGGAGACAGGTGAAAGGCACATGTTGTTACTCTCATTTGACAGATGGAAGAACTTAATAAAACATGTATTAGTTACTTGTAGTCAGTTCACTGGCATTTTGCTTTCTCATATTTGTCTGCTCTATTTCCCACCTATTTAACACACTCTCTTATCTACCCCATCAAACCCTTCATCCACTTTCTCCCCAAAACCTGGTAATATTTATAGTCCCGCTTTCAGAAGTTTGTAGATTTCTTGGTATTTATAACAACAGTTATGAATTACCTGGGCAGGAACCCTATTTTATGTTTTTTGTATCTAACTCCTATTGTTTAGTGGTCTTTTTATTTTAATAAGTTTTATACAAGTATAGAAGTGTCATTATGATCTATGTTTATTTGTTTTGATAGGGTTAAATCTGTTTTATGTCCTCAGTATTGCCTGGGATTGTCTAACTTAAATTCTGGCAAACCAATCTTTCATAATAACATTTCATTCTTCCACATCTCTCATATCCTTGTTCCTACTGTACCTGTTTTTCAACTTCATGGACACCCTCAGACTTTTGGGTTCTCCCCCACGCCCCTTATAGCTCCCTTCTTGATCTTACTTATTTTCTTACTTAGGTTAAGCTTTGTGGTCCATCACATAAAGTAATACTTTTGCTAGCAGTTTCAACTTATTCCTTCCACTGTACTTGTTCAGATCTCCAGCTCAACTAATTTCTTACAAATTAATTATGCTGCATAATGATTTAAACCATAGCAACTTTTTTTTTTAACTACCCCAGATCTTTACCATTGTTTTATTATGTTTGCTTTTCACATTTGTCCATCCCTCTATTGATCCATTAATCTACCTTATTCTTTGTATTTCAAAGTAAATTAGAGACAACAGTTATTGCCCTCACAAATATTTTATCAGGTCTTTCACTAACTAGAATTCAACATTTGTCTACAGTTTTTTCTTTCAGTTTAAAACTTTACAAGGAAATGCACAAATCTAAAGATATCTGAGTTTTGACAAGTGCCTGCACCTGAGTAAGCCAAATCCTCAGAAAGATGTAGAACATCATCATTACCATTACCTCATGCCCTCATGCTCCTTGATGGTCAATCCTTGTCTATACCATCCTCTGGAAGAAACTACTGTTTAACATCCTTCCAAAGTATCAATAATTACTTTGTCTATTCTAGAACTTCATACAAATGGAGTCATACAATATGTACTTGTTGTGTAACTCTTCTTTTGCTCAGGTTGAGATTGCCCTTCTTTGCTCTATTTTCAAGACTCATTAATATGTTCTTGTGTTCATCAGTAGTGCTTTTTCTTGCTGAGTAGTCTTCCATTGTATAAATATACTGTATTTTGCTTATCCATTTTCCTATTGATAGACATTTTAAACCATAGCAACTCTATTTGCTCTTTGTCTTTGGTCAGTTTCCAATTTGGTCAACAAGAAAATTTCTGTTCATTCTCCTCAGCACTTATGCCAAATCTATGTCACTCATTTCAAACCCATATTTCACCTTTATTCTGTATTTGACCCGTATTCCCCTCAACCTTAGCCTGTCCTCCTTTCCTGAAAATCCATTAGGCCATTTTGCGTGAACTGTTGTGGTCTGCTACATCTCAGACCAGTCCTTTTCAATTTATTTTCTTGCATCCTCTTCCTCTTTCTGGTGTTTCTTAGAGTTCTGTTCCTGTTTTTTTTGATTCTGCATGCTTTCCCTGGATAATCCCATCTCACTGATTTTAATTCTTATTCATATGCTGATGGATCCTAAGTCTAAGTCTGTAGCCTTGGCGTCTTTCTGCTAAGTTCCAAATCTGCATATCCAGCAGCCACTGGTAACCTGAATTTGTCTCAAATACCTCAATTTTAACATGTCGAAAATTGATTTTACTCCTTGCTCATTTTTTTTTTTTATTCCTTGAAGGCATAGTCCTCCTTCATTGACCTAAGCTCCCACATCCAGTCAGTTATAAATTCTGTTGCTTTTATCTAAATAATTTCATAGCTGTCTCATTCTCACTGCCTTATCTGGTTTTAGTTATGGCTCAACTGATATCTCTGCTCTCATTTGTGCCCAGCTCAAGTGTCTTCCACACTCCTTCTAGTCATCTTTCTAATTACTTGGTGAGGGCTATATGAATATATTTATTCAACTATATGAGGGCTATATGATAAATTTATTCAATTTATCATCAATTCAGCAAATATTAATTGGATGTCTTCTGTGTGCTAGACACTATTCTAGATAGCGAAGGTGAGTAGTGAACAAAACGTAGTCTCTGTTCTTATGGAGCTAAAATTCTAGTTGTGGTGGTAGTAGTAGGAGATAAATAAATAGATAATGTCAGATGGTCATGAATGTTAATAAGAAAGAATAGAGTTAGGTGATAGTGATACAATATGGGAAAGCAGAAGGACTCTATTTTCTATGGAGATGTTGAGGAAGTCCTTTTCAATAAGGAGGCAGTGAGACAGGAATCTGAATGAAATGAGAGAACAGGTTATATAGATATCTAGGGAAGAACAGTCCAGGCAGAAGAAGCAGAGCAACAAGTGCAAAGGCTCTGAAGTGGAAGCATGCTGGTATATTCACAGGACACCAAAGAGGCTGGAGCCAAGTGAGTAAGGGAGAAGAGAAGGAAATAAGATCAGAAAAGGACTGGGGGTGGGTCTTTAGAGCTCTCTTACGGAATTTGGATTTGACTGAGTGAGAAGGGAAGCCATTAGAATTTTGAGCAGAAGAGACATGATCATGAACACAGGAGTGACATGTCTTTACAGGCTCACTCTGGCTCTTGTGTGGAGTTGGAGATAAACTGGAAACCACTCCAGAAGTCCAGGGATGAGGTACTAATGGCTCAGACTGGGTGGCCGCAGTAGATGAAATGGAAAGTGGTCAGATTCTGGAAACATCGCAAAGTAGAATGACAGGAAGTGCTGGTAGGTTGTGAGGTGGATATGAGGGAGAAGGGATTTCAAGGAGGACTGTAAGGTTTTTGGCCTGAGCGACTAGAAGAATGGGATTACCATTTGTGGAAATGGAGAAACTAAGGAGTGGAAATCAAGAGTTTGGTTTTGGGAGGGTTAAAGAGTGAGGGGTGTGTATATGGTGAATTGGCAGTTGGATATACAGATACAGCCATTGATATATTTATATCAATGTTTATACATACATACATACACACACATGCACATATATTTCTGGAATGTGCTTACCTCTCTAAACCTTATCTCCTGTCACAATTCATGCACTCCTAATGCTCCAGCAATGCTAAACACACCCTGTTCAAACCTCCGTGCCTTTGTTCCCGTTTCTTGCTAGAATACTGATTGCCATACTGCCAATACTGGCAAATACTGATTCAGAGATCCTGTGTTGAGGGTCTTACTCTATGAAGTCTTTCATAACCTCTTCCCCTGAAATAATTAATCCTTCTTTATATCATTTTTATATTTTATATAAGTTTTGATTGCTTCATATATCACACTGCTGTATTTTGTGTTGTGTTTACAAGTTTTTGCCTCCTTTTGGACTCAAGGATAGAGATCCTGGGTTTTGGGGTCTTTTTCTGTTAAAGCCCTGGCATACTGTAGAATTCCAGTAAATGCCTGCATGCAGTAAGTTTCTGTCATTTGGCTTTATAATCCAAGCCCTGTGAAGAAAATGGTTTGTATTAGAAAATAAAAGATTAATCAGCTTCAGTGTAAGGTTATACATATATATGGCAAACTTAATATCAGTGATAGTTTCTTGGAAACTATTTGATGCATATAACTGCTAAATATCTAGTTGGTGGGGAGTCTGAAGGCTTAGAAACTGATGCTGGCAGGAAAATTGAAGATGCAGGAAGTTCATGAGAATAGTACTCTCAATAGTGTATGTCTGCAGCACAGCCCTGTTTTTTCTGTACTATGGTTATGACGCTTTCTCAAGTCTGGAAAATTGTCAAAATGCAGATTTCTTTGGCCCTAACACAGGCATACTGAAATAAGATTTGAGGTGGTGAGGACCAAGAATTTGTATTTTAAAATGACCTTAAGTTTTTCTCATGCACGTCAGTGCTTGAGAATAACTGGAATAGAGAATGCAGTGGATTGGAGAGACATTAGTAGTGGTAGGAAAGAACTAGTTGACATTAGAGACCTTAGGAGGACTTTAATTAACCAATATGGTAAGCAGAGAGTGAATTTTAAATGGGAAGAAAAGATCTAAAACTAAGCCACTTGTAAGGATTTTTAGTGCTAATCTAACTCAAAACACTTTGGGCCATGCAATTAGGGAAGATTTTTAACACTTATTTTTAAGAAAGTTCTATTTGAGTCTAGGGTAAATTGAGGACTATATTGTAATTAAACTTTAGAAAGAAGTAACTTTTAGCTACTATTCTGTTGGAGCTTTTTTTTAATGTATATTTATTATATATATATATTTTTTTTTTAATTTATATTTTGAAATCTTACTCTAAACTGTGTGTCCTAAATAAATAGTATGTAAATACACTATTTATTGATGGCTATGCCTGACTACTTTAATAAAGAGTAATCTTTTTGAAGCCAAAACAAAATTAAGTATAAATTTTTCATTTTTTTTTGTCAGCTGTGTAAAATCTAGTTTTATGACCCACAAACAAAATATGACCATTTGCATTATTTCTTCCACTTAATTGTAATGTGCTCCAAGGACATAAGAATACACCACAGGTGCTAAATTTGGAAATCCAGATCATTAGGTTCCCAATAAGTAAAAATGGTTCTCGTCTTGTATTTTTAGGTTCCCAGATTGTGATGAGCCGTATCCTCGACTTGTGGATCTGAATTTAGCTGGAGATCCTACTGAAGGAGCCCCAGTGGCAGTGCAGAGGGACTATGGTTTTTGGTGTCCCCGAGAGTTGAAAATTGATCCTGATCTTGGCTATTCTTTTTTGCACGTGCGTGATTGTTCACCTCCTTGTCCAAATATGTACTTTAGGAGAGAAGAACTTTCATTTGCTCGATATTTCATAGGATTGATTTCAATCATTTGCCTCTCTGCCACATTATTTACTTTTTTAACTTTTTTGATTGATGTCACAAGATTCCGTTATCCTGAAAGACCTATTATATTTTATGCAGTCTGCTACATGATGGTATCGTTAATTTTCTTTATTGGGTTTTTGCTTGAGGACCGAGTAGCCTGCAATGCATCTAGCCCTGCACAATATAAGGCTTCCACAGTGACACAAGGATCTCATAATAAAGCCTGTACCATGCTTTTTATGGTACTCTATTTTTTTACTATGGCTGGCAGCGTTTGGTGGGTAATTCTTACCATCACGTGGTTCTTGGCAGCTGTGCCAAAGTGGGGTAGTGAAGCTATTGAGAAGAAGGCATTGCTATTTCACGCCAGCGCGTGGGGCATCCCTGGAACTCTAACTATCATCCTTTTAGCGATGAATAAAATTGAAGGTGACAATATCAGTGGCGTGTGTTTTGTTGGCCTCTACGATGTTGATTCATTGAGGTATTTTGTTCTTGCACCCCTCTGCCTGTATGTGGTAGTTGGGGTTTCACTTCTCTTAGCCGGCATCATATCCCTAAACAGAGTTCGAATTGAGATTCCATTAGAAAAGGAGAACCAAGATAAACTGGTGAAGTTTATGATCCGGATTGGTGTTTTCAGCATTCTTTATCTTGTACCACTCTTGGTTGTAATTGGATGCTACTTTTATGAGCAAGCTTACCGTGGCATCTGGGAAACAACATGGATACAAGAACGCTGCAGAGAATATCACATTCCATGTCCATATCAGGTAAGGGAAACCTTGTTCTAAATTTCAGAATATGTGACAGTGAAAAGAGCTAATCTTAGCTAATTGTTTTTTTGTTGTTGTTATTTTGTTTTTTTTTTAACTCTTCATGAACGACCTGTACATTAAAATTTTAAAGTGAAGATAATGAACAAATTTACTGTAGTAAGAATGTCATACACATGTTTCTATAAACATTTTCCTTTTAAAAGATGACTTTTACAAGTCCAAGCTGTGGGCTTTTAAGCACTTTACTTCTGTTATCCCAAAATAGTTGCTTGTTGATTATTTAGAAGTCTGCAGGTTTGAGGGGAAGTTGTTGATTAAAAGGCAGTGTCTTTCTGTGGAAATTTTACTGATATTCAGAATAAGGATTGTTTTAACAGTTTTGCAAAAAAAAAAAAATAGGACACAGTTGTACAAACAAGTTCATCTCTTAAATAGTCTTGGTTTTTCTTTTTGGCATACTGAAGTGTTTTACCTTTGAGTTTAAAGAGATCAAATAATCATAGAATCATAGAATTTTAGATCTAGAGAGGACTTTAGAGATCATTTATTCAGGTTCCCTCTATAATTTAGAGTTCTTAAACATCTGTCTCATTTGAGGCTTAGAATTACTAAGTGACTTGTTCACCCTCCGCTTGGATTTAGTTCTAGGAGAGGAGTGGAACAAGGAAAGCAGTTTAGAGGGATTGATGCTAAGTATTTATCTCTCTCATCTTAAAACCTCTCTAGAACCTATGCTCCTAGCTATTACCCTCTCTTCTTTCTTTTAAGACAAGTTTTCTTGAAAGAATTGCCTCCACTTGGTGTCTCATGTTCGTTGTGCTCCAGCTTCCCTGTTCTCAAAGTGCACCAGCCACCCTTTCATCTCCCCCAACCCTTACGTTTCTCTAATACCTTTTAAATACCTTTATTAGAGTACTTATGCATTATAGATAACTTACGTTTACTTGTCTCTTTTCCCTACTAGACAGTGAACTCTTTGAAAGCAAGAACTTCTTTTTCATATTTTTTGAAAGCACGTTCTGTAGGTTAGTAGATGATGGCATTGAGAATGTGAATGTGTAGATTGAGAAGCAAAGACTTTTTAAAAATAAATTTATTTATTTCATTTATTTATTTTTGGCTGTGTTGGGTCTTTGTTGCTGCACGCGCGCCTTCTGTTGTGGCAAGCGAGGGCTACTCTTCGTTGCAGTGCACAGGCTTCTCATTGTGGTGGCTTCTTTTGTTGCGGAGCACGGGCTCTAGGCTCGTGGGCTGAGTACTTGTGGCTTGCAGGCTCTAGACCCGCAGGCTCAGTAGTTGTGGCGCACGGGCTTAGTTGCTTCATGGCATGTGGGATCTCCCTGGACCAGGGTTCAAACCCGTGTCCCCTGCGTTGGTGGGCAGATTCTTAACCACTGCACCACCAGGGAAGTTTGAAAAGACTTTTTTTTTTAAATACATATATTATTTTTATAAATTTATTTGTTTTCATTTTTGGCTGTGTTGGGTCTTCTTTGCTGTGCGTGGGCTTTCTCTAGTTGTGGCGAGCGGGGGCCACTCTTCGTTGTGGTGCGTGGGCTTCTCATTGTCATGGCTTCTCCTGTCACGGAGAGCACGGGCTCTAGACACACGGGCTTCAGTAGTTGTGGCACGTGGGCTCAGTAGTTGTGGCTCGTAGGCTCTACAGCACAAGCTCAGTAGTTGTGGTGCATGGGCTTAGTTGCTCTGTGGCATGTGGGATCTTCGCGGACCAGGGCTCGAACCCGTGTCCCCTGCATTGGCAGGCGGATTCTTAACCACTGCACCACCAGGGAAGCCCCAACCTATCCAAATTCTTACAGTAAGTGCTAGAGCTGGGGTGTGAATTGTATTTCTGATTCCAGAGACTACTAACCACCTACCTGATCATGTCAAATGTGAAATCTTCCATTTTATTTCCTCTACTGAATCACAAACATTCTGTCAGTGACTTTTTAAGCTGTGTTAAGGTCATTGAGTTCATTAATATTGTAAGTTCGCTGAAGAAAGAGCTAAGAAGTTTGTCTTAAAGTAGAACATTAAGAAAATAATAAAATACACTCAGGTTTCTTCAGACAATATGACTTCTGACAATAAGTCTGAATAGGAGCATCAACAATTAAAGTCTGAACCAGTAAAATCTGGAAAGAACACACTCTTTGAGGCATCACAGGTCTTACATACTCTTTGGGAAGATCTCCAAAGAGTCCTCCAGTTCAAAAATTATTATGAATTGGAACCAGCACAATAAGGAGCTAGGGCTCGTCAAACAGAGTCAATTAGGTGGATGAGACGGGAAAAGTAACTGAAGTGTGTTTGCTAACGGTGGCGGAAGTTGAGACTTGGGCCAGCTGGGAAGTTGAGAAAGGGAGCCAGAACTCCCTTGCTAGCCTAAATCATCAGAGTCATAGGCTGAAGTCTTTGCAGGTTAGTTGTACCTACTGGCAATCAGCTGGAACAAATTCTTTCTCCAGGATTCCCACTGACTGATTAACCAAATAGCTCACAAAATAAAGACACCAAATACATGAGAAAACAAGCCACTATAACTGAGAGTCATTGGATATAGCAACATCAAACTTAGAACTGTAGATACTGAAATTGTCAAAACTGAGTAATAGATAAGTGTGTAACATTTATGGAAATAACAGATACAGTCACAAAGATTACAGATCTACAAGAAACTACTTGGAATAGAAGACTTTTAAAAACTTAAGCATCTAGAAAGATAATTTTTGAAATATACTCAATTGATGAATTTCTGAAATATAAAACAGCAGTTTAGACTGCTGTTTGAAGAGAAATTTAATGAACTAGTAGTAGGTGAAAATAAAGGTATCCAGAATGCAGTAAGAGAGACAAGGAAAATATGAAAGTGATGTTAAGAGAAATGGAGGACAGAATGAGAAGGCCTAATAGGAATATAATTAGAGTCCCAGGAGGGAGTTCCAGGAGGAGGGAATTGAGAAAATGTAGGAGAGACAATATTTCAAGAGATAATGGCTGCAAATATTCCACAACTGCTAAACCTGTGCATTCACAGACCAAGGAGGTTCTATATACCACTAGCAGGATAAATAAAAAGAAATCCACACTTCAGTGAAACTGTAGAATGCCAAAGATAGGAATCTTGAAAACAGTCTCAAAAAAGGACAGATCATCTAAAAAAGACCAACAGGTAGAATGACAACAGAGTCCTTAACAATAACAGTGAAAGCCAGAAGACGATATGTTATCTTTTAAATGTTGAGATAAAAAAACTTTTCAGGGACTTCCCTGGTGGCTTAGTGGATAAGACCCCACACTCCCAATGCAGGGGGCCTGGGTTCGATCCCTGGTCAGGGGACTAGATCCCACATGCATGCCGCAACTAAGGAACCTGCCTGCCGCAACTAAGACCTGGTGCAACCAAATAAATAAATATTTAAACAAAAACAAACTTTTCAACCAGAATTTTGTACCTTGTAAAACTGTTGTGGTAGACCTGGGGATGCATTGCCAGATGCCCTTTAAAGAAAGGCATGCTGCTCAGCTGCAGGGAGTGGGGTCAGCAGACACCCTTCAGGTGCAGAGAGCTGCTTTATCTGAGGTCAGGCCATATCTGGGGTGGCCTGCAACCAGCGATTGTTAGGTGGGCTAAGAAGGCCTGGCCATTGGCCCAGCATGGGACCCTCTGAAGGTCCTTATTCACTCCACAACTCCTTACCAGTTTGGCAAAAGGCTTTTCTGAGAATGCACAGCAGGTCATTTTCTTCTGCCCAATCCTGCTTCCACTCTTTCCTTCACAGATACTGTTCCCTAATAAAGATCTTGCACTGCAAACTTCATCTTTGCATGTTCTGGAAAACTCAAATTTGTTCTCAAAAACAAAGATGTAATAAAGCCATTTACATATAAACAAAATGAGTTTACCACCAAAAGACTTGTACTAAAAGAACTTCTAAAGGTTATATTTCAAGAAGAATGAAAATGATCTCATAGATAGTACGAGATGCAAGAAGGAATGATGAGGAAATAAAGTTGTGAACATATATATACAGCTAAACAAATATTGTTTCTATAAAATACCAGTAACAATGTGTAATTTGGAAATACATCTAAAATCCTGTAGAAAAAAAAATACAGCAAAATGTATATATAGACCAAAATTGGGTTAATGCTATAATCAGCTGCATCAGATATCAATTGATGATCTAGAACAACTGACAGATGCCCTCCCCACCCCCCTTTTATTACTCTTCTCATAGGCCTCTTGTTCTTTATGGTTTTTTAAAATTCTGATTCTGTTTTTTAATTTAATTTTTTGAATAGGTGACTTGTAATGTTTATAATGTTAAAAATATATATTGTGAAGCATTATTCCTACTCTTTTTCCTCATATTCTCAATTTTTGCCCCCTCTCCATCTCTACCAGTAACCACCATATATGGTTTCTTGTATTTCCAGAGTTTGTTTTTCCATAAGGTTGTTTTGAGAAGTAAGTCACAGTATACTTAAAAGAGCCCAGGGCTTCCCTGGTGGCGCAGTGGTTGAGAGTCCGCCTGCTGATGCAGGGGACACGGGTTTGTGCCCCAGTCCCAGAAGATCCCACATGCCGCGGAGCAGCTGGGCCCGTGAGCCATGGCCACTGAGCCTGCGTGTCCAGAGCCTGTGCTCCGCAACGGGAGAGGCCACAGCAGTGAGAGGCCCGCGTCCCGCAAAAAAAAAAAAAATTAGAAAGTTTGGTTGTGCCTGTATTTCCTAAGATGCAAATTGTTTTATTATTTCAAGTATTGTTGAATGTGAGATTAGTTTTTTCTTTTTTTTTTGATTCAGGTATAATTGACATATAACATATTAGTTACAGGTATACAACGTAATGATTCAATATTTGTACTTAACAGATGTAAGATTTGCAAATATTTTCTCCCATTCAGGAGGTTGCCTTTTCATTTTGTTGGTAGTTTCCTTTGCTGTGCAGAAGCTTTTTAGTCTGATGTAATCCCACTTGTTTATTTTTGCTTTTGTTACCTTTGCTTTTCGTGTCAGATCCAAAAAATCATTACTGAGACTGATGTCAAGGAGCTTGCCACCTATGTTTTCTTCTTGGAGTTTTATGGTTTCACCTCTTATGTTCAAGTCTTTAATCCATTTTGAGTTTATTTTTGTGTATGGTGTAAGATAGTGGTCCAGTTTCATTCTTTTGCATGTGGTTGTCCAGTTTTCCCAACACCATTTATTAAAGAGACTGTTCTTTCCCCATTGTGTATTCTTGGCTCCTTTATCAGAAATTAATTGACCATATATGCACTGGTTTATTTTTGGAGTCTATTCTGTTCAATTGATCTATGTGTCTGTTTTTGTGCCAGTACCATATTGTTTGATTAGTGTAGCTTGTAATACAGTTTGAAATCAGACAGCATGAATGATGCCTCCAGCTTTGTTCTTCTTTCTCAGGATTGCTTTGGCTGTTTGGGTCTTTCGTGGTCCCATACACATTTTAGGATTTGTTCTATTTCTGTGAAAAATGCCATTGGAATTTTGATAGGATTGCTCTGAATCTGTAGATTGCTTTGGGCAATATGGATATTTTAACAATATTAATTTTTCCAATCTATAAGAATGAAATATCTTTCCATTTATTTGTCTTCAAATTTTTTTCTTTAATATCTTATTTTCTTGTTGTAAATCATGAGATTACAGGACAATTTTGTGGAGTTTCAAAGAACTCATTTCTGAACATGGTCTGTCCCCTAAATTTTCCGGGCTGAGGAAGTTGATCTCTTTTTTTTTTTTTTGCGGTACCCGGGCCTCTCACTGTTGTGGCCTCTCCCGGTACGGAGCACAGGCTCCGGACGCGCAGGCTCAGTGGCCATGGCTCACGGGCCCAGCCGCTCCGCGGCACGTGGGATCTTCCCAGACTGGGGCACGAACCCGTGTCCCCTGCATCAGCAGGCGGACTCTCAACCACTGCGCCACCAGGGAAGCCCGGAAGTTGATCTTTTGTTGTAATGCTTAGGAAAGTCTAAGCCATGTTTTCTGTTTCATTATTCTATACTTAATAACAAACTAATTTTTAAAATTTTTACTTGTTACTCTTCAGTCATATATAGAAGAGAGAATGGAACTTTTCAATATGATTTACCTTTAATTTGATTTGGTTTGAGGAAAAACAATAGTTTATTACTTTAATCCAAAAAAAAAAGGTTATGCTTTTCACAGATGAATGAGCATCATTATCCTTTGAATTCTGATTAAGAGTTTTCTGTGTGCATCAAGATTAAGCATAAATTCTACAGAGTTTTAAATTATTTGTTTCCCAGTTATTGCATCCATTATTGTAAAGTATGTGTGCAGAATAATGTTCCATTTTCTAGCTATTTCTAGTTCTTAAGATTAAAGTGACATAAGAGTAATGATCATTTTTTCCCTCAGTATAATTAGGATGAAAGTTCAAGATGTTGTCCTTTGCTTAATCAAATGTAACTTCTGAAGAAGTAGAATTTTCTGTTTCATAATGTCATCAAAGCATAGGAATAGAATTGAGACAACTATGATTTCTGTGTTCATTTTAAGTTCTTGAGTGAATTTTGGCTTTAAGCCTTTTCTTACCTAATTTGTGAGTTTTCCATGAGGTTAATTAAATAATAGACACAATATATCCAGATGTCATGATAAATCTTTGAGATGTTAATATTCTATGGTTATTCTTCTGAGTATATATGCTCTGTACCAATTCCTTTCTAATCAGACACGCTCTCCTTTATTTCCTGTCCATTTACTGAAGCCATTTTCTCATCTTCCCTGACTAGTCTGTCACTTGGAAAGTTGTGTGTCCCTTAAATAATGGGATAAAAATTTGTTCTTTAATCATTAAATTTTATTTTTTATTTATCTAAAAGTTGACATCACCCAGAATTTTACAGCAGTCATTGGTAAAGTTAATTAGGATCTAAATTGTTTACCTTTCCTCATTGCCATTAGCCATTCTTGAATTTAGAAGAAAGCATTCTTTTAAGGTAGTCTTTGTGTTTGGAAAAGAAAATGAGATTATTTGCAAAATATTTGAAATGTGGAGTTTGTTTTATCATTTTCTCTATTGATTGAAGGAAAGCTTGGGAATTGAAATACCAGCTTACTGTACATATTTTTCACAGGGTTACAAATAAATCAGTGGGCCAAGGATGGCAGAAGATAAACTTAGAAGTAAAAGGAAGGAAGATAGATTGATAAAGATCTAGTTAAAGGGGTGAATTACTAATTAGTTCTCTACCCTACCTAGTGCCAATTTAATTTCAAAATTATTGCCTCTCTGAAAGGAACAAAGTATTTTGAAATTATAGGAGCCTTGACTTCCTTTTTTTGTTGTTGTTGTTTTTTGGCGGTATGCGGGCCTCTCACTGTTGTGGCCTCTCCCGTTGCGGAGCACAGGCTCCGGACGTGCAGGCTCAGCGGCCATGGCTCATGGGCCCAGCCGCTCCGCGGCATGTGGAATCTTCCCGGACTGGGGCACGAACCCGTGTTCCCTGCATCGGCAGGCAGACTCTCAACCACTGCGCCACCAGGGAAGCCCTTGACTTCCTTTTTGTCCTTTATTTTTAAAAGGTATTATAACTGTTTCGGACATACAGGTATTATATGTATTTTTGTATGTCATATACATGTATATTATAAAGAATAATACATTGAACAATAGATTTATCACTCATTTAATAAAACAATAACAAAACACCAGGTCCCCCTCCCTGATTGAATCTCCCTTCTAAACTATCATTATCCAGGATTCGGTGTTATTGTGTATTTACTTATATATTTACTCATTTATATATTTACCTAAACAATATATTAGTTGAAGTATTTAAAAACTTTACAGTGTCAAAACTGTATGTATTTTTGCAGCTTGCTTTTGTCATTCATTCTTTTTGTGAGATTTATCTATGGTAATATGTACAGTATGTGTTGATTTGCTGTCTTTGCTGTTCAGTATTCTGTTGTATGAATATATCACATTTGTTTATCTCTTTTACTCTTAATGGATATTTAGGTTGCACATTGTTTTTACTCTATTATAAATAATACTGCTGTGAATATTGCACATCCATGTGAGTTTCTCTAGAATGTATAACTCATAATGGAACTGTTGGATCTTGTGAATCTTCAGCATTACCAGATGTTGCTAAATTGTTTTCCAAAGTCGTCCCAATTTAGAACCTCATATGAAAGTACAATGAGTTCTCATTGTTCTACATCCTCACCATCACATTGATACCAATTGTCAGACTTTTAAATTTTTGTCAATCTTATTGGCAGTCCTCTTTGCTATTTTAATTTGTATTTCCCTGATTACTAGTGAGATTGAACTTCTTTTCTTATATAACTTACAATAAGTTAAATAACTTATTAGCTATTTAGATTTCCTCTTCTGTGAATTGCTTGTATATACACACATATATTCTGGATTATAATTTCTTAGTCAGTTTTATGCATTACAGCTATCATCTAACTTTGGTTTTTCATTGTTTTAATGGTGTCCTTTGATGTGCAGAAGTTTAAAATTTTAATATATATATATTCTTTTTCTTTTTTTTTAAATTGTGTCTTATTTAAGAAATCTCTACCCAAAGGTTGTAAATGATATTCTCCTTTGGGACTTCCCTGGTGGCACAGTGGTTAAGAATCCACCTGCCAATGCAGGGGACACAGGTTTGATCCCTGGTCTGGGAAGATCCCACATGCCACAGAGCAGTTAACTAAGCCTGTGCGCCACAACTACTGAGCCCATGTACCGCAGCTACTGAAGCCCCCACCCCTAGAGCCCGTGCTCCACAACAAGAGAAGCCACCGCAATGAGAAGCCCACGCACGGCAACGAAGAGTAGCCCCCGCTTACTGCAACTAGAGAAAATCGGCGTGCAGCAATGAAGACCCAATACAGCCAAATAAATAAATAAAAATAAATAAATTTTAAAAAATAGATGGTGGGTTAGCTTACCTTGTTAAAAAAAATTCTTTGTTTTAACAGTTTTAAAGTTTTGCTTCTTCTCAGATTTGGATTTTTAGTCTATAGAATTTATTTTCAGATCTGGAGTGAGGAGGCAATATCATTTTTAAAATATGTAGATGTCTAGTTAGCACTATTTATTGACTAGTCCATCCTTTCTCCACTGATCTGTAATGCTGCCTCTGTCAGACAGTATCAAGTTTCCATCTATGAAACTTATTTTGCTGTTTCACGGTCTGTTTTCTATCCTTGTCTTGATCTTCTGTCATTGTCTTAATTACTGTAGGTCTTAATTCTGATAGGTCTTTATATCTGATAAGGTGAGTATGTGAGTTTTCAAAGCAGAATAACAGTAAAGGCCGATAAAGCCTATGTAGTGTATGTAATAAGGGCACAAAATTTGGAATCCAAAGACCTCCATTCCAGAACTGTTATCACTTATCAACATGACAGATTCTGCATGAGCCCGATCAATAGCTTGTTTTTTTAAGGTTTTTTTTTGAGTTACGCGGGCCTCTCACCACTGTGGCCTCTCCCGTTGCGGAGCACAGGTTCCGGATGCGCAGCCTCAGCGGCCATGGCTCACGGGCCCAGCCGCTCCGCAGCATGTGGGATCTTCCCAGGCCAGGGCACGAACCCGTGTCCCCTGCATCGGCAGGCGGACTCTCAACCACTGCGCCACCAGGGAAACCCAATAGTTTATTTTTATGTGGGCTTTAGATGACCACAGCCTCAATATAAGACAGCATTTTGTAATGAAAATTTTTTTTAATGAAAACAAATCTAATACAATATGTGTCTCCATTAGTAAAGGATAGATTCCACTTGATAGGGAAAGAAGCCAGGCAGGGACTCTGCCGACGTGATTCAAAGCCAGAGTCTCAGAAACAATAATTGGGGCATCACAATAACCGTAAATATGCCCTTGGTGGTTTTCTTCTTCTGCAAGGCTTTTTTTTTAATTAAAAAGAATTTAAGCCCCAGGGTCTTTGGTGGATTATGGATCTAAATTGGGAAAACAAAATACAGGAAAATATTTTCCATGTTGTGATCGAATAAAGTCATATTGCAAAATTCTGTTGGTTAAAATTAGAGTGGTGGTGGGCTTCCCTGGTGGCGCAGTGGTTGAGGGTCCGCCTGCCGAGGCAGGGGACACGGGTTCATGCCCCGGTCCGGGAGGATCCCACATGCCGCAGAGCGGCTGGGCCCATGAGCCATGGCCATTGAGCCTGCGCGTCCGGAGCCTGTGCTCCGCAACGGGAGAGGCCACGGCAGTGAGAGGCCCACATACCGCAAAAAAAATAATAATAAATAAATAAATAAAATTAGAGTGGTGTTAGTGAAGATCCGTTGTTCAGAAGATAGTGAATATAGGCTGTTCACAGCTAGCCTGGCTGTTGTAGAAAAAGGACAGTGATCAAGTAAGTGGATGCTGATTGTCTCCTTTCTCTGCCTGGGATTCTCCTTCATTTCCCAGTAAATGGAGCAAAAAAATATATCAGATGAGTTTTTTCAATTGTTAAGGTGGTATTTTTTTAATTTAATTTTTATTTTATATTGAAGTATAGTTGATTTATAATGTTGTGTTAGTTTCAGGTGAATAGCAAAGTGATTCAGTTATGCATATACATATATCCATTCTTTTCCAGATTCTTTTCCCATATAGGTTATCACAGAATATTGAGTAGAGTTCCCTGTGCTATACAGTAGGTCCTTGTTGATTATTTTTTATATAGTAGCATGTATATGTTAATCCCAAGCTCCCAATTTATCCCTCTTTCCCACCTTTCCCCTTTGGTAACCATGTTTATTTTCAAAGTCTATGAATCTGTTTCTGTTTTGTAAATAAGTTCATTTGTATCGTATTTTTAGATTCCACATATAAGTGATATCATGTGATACTTGTCTTTCTCTGACTTACTTCAGTTAGTATAATAATCTCTAGGTTCATCCATGTTGCTGCAAATGGCATTATTTTGCTCTTTTTTATGGCTGAGTAATATTCCATTGTATATATGTACCACTTCTTCTTTATCCATTCCTCTGTCAATGGACATTTAGGTTGCTTCCATGTCTTGGCTATTTTAAACAGTGCTGCAATGAACATTAGGGTGCATGTATCTTTTTGAATTTTGATTTTCCCCAGATATATGCTCAGGAGTGGGATTGCTGGATCATATGGTAGTTCTATTTTTAGTTTTTAAGGAACTTCCATACTGTTCTCCATAGTGGCTGTACCAATTTACATTCCCACCAAGAGTGTAGGAGGGTTCCCTTTTCTCCACACCCTCTCCAGCTTTTGTTGTCTGTAGACTTTTTGATGATGGCCATTCTCACTGGTGTGAGGTAATACCTCATTGTAGTTTTGATTTGCATTTCTGTAATAATTAGTGATGTTGAGCATCTTTTCATGTGCAAGGTGGTATATTTTAACATCAATAGGAATATAGTATTTTCAAAGGACAGTTACAAAAGAATACTTTGAAGTTTTTCATTTGTCCATATTAATTATACAAGGAACTAAGATATTTAGTGGATTCCGCGCCCCCCCCCCAAAAAAAGGTCTGTAGGCATTCAGTTCATTATAGGGATATTTTAAAATAAAAACTGAATGTTGTATTCCTTTTCCTTTAACTTTTTCTTTAGTGGGTTTTGCCTTTCTAGCTAGTACATGTTCTGTTTTACATACTAACTGCCTGCATTTTTGTGTGTTCCCTGTGTGACTTACAACCAGATAATAATGCATTCTCCTTCCTCTTTCTTTTTCCTCATTTATAAGGCAAAACTCCTTTCCTTATAGCAATAACTTGCATTCTTCCCCAGTATCTTGGCCTTCTGGCTCCAACACTCTTTACCAATAGCACATTCACAAAATAGGTGTTGCTTGAGTTGATTTCTCACTGTATCCTTATCATGGCAGGTACTGACTTGTCTTCCCTGGGAGTTTGGCTTTGAACCTTATAATACAAAATGTTCCATGTTGCAACCCTCTGTCCTCCAATTCTCCTCTGTACTGTCTTGCCTAATTGACCGTTTTGGTTGTTGCTGTTATTACTGATTTTGTTTTTAGCACTCCTTCCCTGTAATTCAAGCATTTCTGTTATGTGGACAGTATTTCTAATTTATGAAAGACAATACAATGCAGTTTAAAAGCACTGTAGAAGTTACAAGATGCGGTTTTCCCCTAGGCTCTCTTTTTCTCCCCTCCTCCTTTTCTGGGAAAACTTATCCAGTCCCATATTTTAGATTATATAGCTCAACTTTGTTTCTGAGCTCCAGACATATATCTATTTATATGACATTTCCAACTTAACATGTCTAAAATAGAATTCTTTATTTTTCTCCTTAAACCTGCTCCCTGCATCCTATCCCCTGTTCTTTCCATTCAGTAAATGGTATTATCACTCACAAGTTGCTCAGACTCATATTTGGAGCCATCTTTGAGCCTCCCTTTCTCACATACCTCATCACACTCAATCCATCAATTTATCACCACCTCCACTTCTACCTTAGTCCAAGCTATCTGATACTTCCACAGTGGCCTTCCAGTTCATCTTCTTGCTTCTATTCTTGTTCCTTTACAATTTTTTTCCAACACAGTAGCCAGGGCGATCTTTTAAAAACATAAATGAGATTTTGTTGCACCTTCAAACAAAACTCTCCAGTATTGGGCTTCCTATTACTCTTAGAATAAAACCCAAAATTCTTAATGTTGCCTACAGGGCCATATGTAATTTGGCCCCTTCCTACTTCCTTGACTTATTTTCTGCTGTTCTCCTCCTTGCATCCTCGGCTCTAGTCACGCTGGTTTCCATGTTATTGTTCTTCAGAGACAACAAATTTGTTCTCTCAGGATTATTGTTACTGCTGTTCCTTCTTGAAATACTCTTACTGCACAGTATAGTTCAAATCACTGCTTAATTGTTAAGTCCTTGGAGAAGCCTTTCTAACCACTTTGATACATGCCCCATCTACCATACTGCATCCCAAATGCTATTCCCTACCCTGCTTTAGTTCTGAGTTTATTACTACCTGAAATTAAAAGATTTATTTTCTTGTTTATTGACAACATTCCATCGTCACCCTGCCCCCATCCCTCCCTGGAATGTAAACTCTAAAGGGCAGGGAATTTTCTGACTCATTTATAGTTACATCTCTTTACCAGGACATTGTAGGCACTAGGTATTTAAGTGACTAAATTAATTAGCTGCGTGACCTTGAGCAAATCAGTTCACTTCCCTAGACTTTGATTCCACGTATATAAAACAAAGGGATTTGACTGTATCTATAAGATCTCTGAAGAAGAGTGTTTTAGACTACAGATGATCAGTCATCTGGAATTGAAGGCAACGCCAAAGTTTCTTTAAGTTCAGGCCCCCTATTTAATATATAGAGGTCACATTGCTCTGGCCAGTGCTCTTTTCACATCACACAATACCTCTAATTCAGTGCTCAACTCTGATTAAATCTCCCTCTATACTTTGATTACAACTTTACTAGCTTTAATTTTTAGATTCTTGACCTTGTTCCTTTTCATTATATTGTTTCTGTAAGCCACATCTTTACATTTACAAATAATTGTTTTTCTTCATTCATTGTTTTATCACTATGCATTGAATATAAGCAGATGTGATTTGAAGAATGCTTCTCAATGGTCACATTCTTCCCCCTACCTCCCTCCACTTTTTCTTTTTTAATATATACTTGTTTATTTATTTGGCTGCACTGGGTCTTTAGTTGGCGGCATGCGGGATCTAGTTCCCTGACCAGGGATCAAACCCCGGTCCCCTGCATTGGGAACCTGGAGTCTTAACCGCTAGACCACTGGGGAATTCCCCCTCCCTCAACTTTTATAGGAACTTTTTCTTTTTTTGTGAGTCAAAAAAATGTTTACAATAAAAAAATGTATATAGTCATGTTCACATGTACATCTTAGCTAGTACTGCAGGTTTTTAAATCATGGAAAAGGAAAATAACTTTTGTAGTAAAATTGGACATAATAAAAACTAGTCTTTAATTTCCCTAGAAAATTTTTCAAGATTAATAGGATGAATGACTTTGCCTATTCCAACCCCTTAATTTTCAGATGGGGAAATTTAAGTATATAGCGGCATAGGAAACACTAGGATAAACAAAGATAAACAGTTCCTTTAGCACTTCTCAGAGCCTTTAATATTATATGAATGTACATGTGAATCTCCAGGAGGGGGTTATAATATCCAAGTTTTATTTTACCACAGACTATCTTATTATGGATTACCTTTTAGTATCTTCTGGGACAGTAGTGCTTCATGTAGTACCACATGTTTGAGCATTTATAAGGTGTCGAGCACAGTTCTAAGTACTTTACATGTTTTAACCCATTTTACATACTATATGTATTCTTTCTTAACACTGTGTGAAAATCTATCTTTAAGAAGCAGTGTGCCAAAGCAGAGAATGGAAGAAATAGCAAGAAGGTATGTGTGTGTGTGTCAATGCAGAATATAAGTCCTGTGTGTTGATTCATTTACAGTTAATTCATCATGTTTTCTATCTAGTTGATTATTGATCTGTTTATATAGCTTACTTTAAATATTTGTGATATTCACTGTGTACTGTGTATTAAATATCAATATAATTTTTTGATAGTTTTAGGGTGATTCATCTGCAGAACATTTATTGATATCTACTAATCCAAATTTACATTGTATCATAAGCTTTTGGCATTCTGTTAATATGATAAAAGTTTTCCTGGTTAAATATGTTTTATAAATGTTGATGATATATATATATGGTTTTCTCCACTTTAAAAAATTTCAAAATATCAGGAAAAGTTATTGTAAAAACATGCTCAGAGGAAAAACACAGTTCCCCGTCACTATTTACATTTTCCTGTATATTTTTGTATCATTTTGGTAGCTACTGTTTACATATGCACCCCACCCCTTGCCTCCAGCCAGTGAACCACACTTCTTGCTCTTGTGTGGTCCCTTTCCTTGAATTGGCTGGCCCTGTGACTTGCTTTTGATTAGTAGAATGCAGCAGAAGTGATTCTGCATGACCTTGAGACTAAGTCATAAAAAGACTTTGGCTTTTGCCAGGTCTGTTGCAATGCTTGCTCTGGGAGAAACCAGCCTCTAGTAAGAAGTCAGACTGCTCTTAAACCACAAGATGTATGGACTCCCAATCTAGTCATATATGGAAAGGCTACATGAAGGGAAGGAGGGACAGAGAGAGATCCCTAACCAGCTCCCACCTTTCCAGCAATGCTAGTTAAGATGCCAGACATTTGAGTGAAGAAGTCATCTTTATATGTATGTCCAGCTCTGTCTTACATTCGGATGATTCTAGCCCCAGCTGCCATCTGACTGCAACTACATGTGAGAACCCAAGTGAAAGTCACCCAGCTGAGCCCAGTCAACTCACAGAACTGTTAGAGATAATAAATTTTTGTTTTAAGCCATTAAATCCATTTTGGTGTGGTTTCTTACACAGCAGTAGATGACCAGAACAATGCATGGTGGTATGTAACAAAACACACCAAAAAGTCATATATGATATATGTATAAATAATATGTTGTGTTATGGATATTATGTATAATCTTAAAATAAAAATGTGATTATATTTGATACAGTAGTCTACACCTAGTAGCATACTAGGGCTGGCTCACAAGAGACAGTTGAGCACATTTCTACATGACGTCACATTCAGTGATATCACTTTGGTAGCTTGAAATAGCCATGGTTGGTGTATTTATACCACAGAAAGTGGCAGATGCTACAAACCAGGGCTTCCCTTCATCTAGAAAGCTACCAATGTGTGCTGGTAAATGTTTAACAAACATTTACCAGCACACCACTGTCTGTTACTTCCTTTTTCCACTTTACATTATCATTTCTGAATGGCTACTTATTTGGTTATTTGGATGCACCATATTTTATTTAAGTAATCCCCTATTATTAATCTATTATTTCTTTAGGGTGTATTTCTTGAAATAGAATTTCTGGATTAAATGGTATATACATTTAAACTTTTGATAAGTATTATAAGATTATGTGCCAGAAAGATTATACCAAGGTATATTCCCCCTCCCCAACAATGAAGGTATTTCCTCATATGCCATCCAACTCTTATTTTTGTATTTGGAATGCTCATACTTAAAAAAAAAATTAAGTTCTCTGTACTTTTTTGATTCTTAAAATTTTTAAAAAGATAATATATTCATGTGGTTTAAAACCCCAAAGTTACATAAATATATGGGAAAAGGTCTCCCCTCTGTTTATACCTGTATTTCCCAGTTTCCCAGTACCCTTTTCAAGGGTAACTTGAATGTTACAAGGAATTTGTGTATCATTTCAGACATGTTTATGTATATAAAAGCAAGTAGATTCTTTTTCTTCTTATTTATTTATTATACAGCAGGTTCTTATTCTATTTTATACATATTAGTGTATATGTCAATCCCAATCTCCCAATTCATCCCAACACCATCATTGCCGCCCTCCCTCCCTTTCCCCCTTTGGTGTCCATACATTTGTTCTCTACCTCTGTGTCTGTTTCTTTTTTTTCTCTTTTTTATTTAAACATCTTTATTGGAGTATAATTGCTTTACAATGTTGTGTTAGTTTCTGCTGTACAACAAAGTGGATCAGCTATATGCATACATATATCCCCATATCCCCTCCCTCTTGTGTCTCCCTCCCACCTTCCTTATCCCACCCCTCTAGGTGGTCACAAATCACTGAGCTGATCTCCCTGTGCTATGTGGCTGCTTCCCACTAGCTATCTATTTTACATTTGGTAGTGTATATATGTCAGTGCTACACTCTCACTTCGTCTCAGCTTACCCTTCCCCCTCCCCGCACCCTCAAGTCCATTCTCTATGTCTGCGTTTTTATTCCTATCCTGCCCCTGGGTTTGTCAGAACCATTTTTTTTTTTTTTAGATTCCATATATATGTGTAAGCATACAGTATTTGTTTTTCTCTTTCTGACTGACTTCACTCTGTATGACAGACTTTAGGTCCGTCCACTTCACTACAAATAGTTCAATTTCATTTCTTTTTATGGCTGAGTAATATTCCATTGTATATATGTGCCACATCTTCTTTATCCATTCATCCGATGATGGACACGTAGGTTGTTTCCATCTCCGAGCTATTGTAAATAGAGCTGCAATGAACATTTTGGTACATGACTCTTTTTGAATTTCGGTTTTCTCAGGGTATATGCCCAGTAGTAGGATTGCTGGGTCATATGGTAGTTCTATTTGTAGCTTTTTAAGGAACCTCCATATGATTACTTTTACAGCTTCTAGATTTTGTGTCATACCTAAAAAGTCATTCTCCACCCCAAGTATATAAGTGCTTTTATCTTGAACTTAATGGCTTTTTTGTTGTTAATTTCTTTTTTACATTTGAATTTTTGATCTACTTGAAATTCATCTTGGTATGAGATATGGTATGGCTTCAGTGTTATTTTTTTCTAGATGCTTATCTAGAATCCATTTGTTGAATAATTCATCTTTTTCTGAATGGTTTGAAATATCACATAAAATAAATACTAAAACTGTTTGCCCCTGCCCCAGTATAACACAATTTTATTAAAGCTTAATCTATTTCTCTTTCAGCATTTTCCTGTTAAGCCTTGCTTGTTTGTTTTTCTGTATGAAATTTAGTATCATCCTGTTTAATTCAGATAACTATGTTGGTATTTTTATTGGAATTGTGTTCAAATTTATGACTAAATCAAGATTTGCATTTTTATGATAGTGATTCTTTCTAGCAAAGAACATTTTAAAGGAAATATGTTTTAAAGCTTCTTCAAATACATCACTCATTTTTCTTATTAAATGTATTCCTAGGTGTTTTATCTCTTTTGTTACTATGGTTGTATTCGTTTGCTAGGGCTACCATAACAAGGTTCCACAGACTGGGTGGCTTAAACAACAGAAATTTATTTTCTCACAGTTTTGGAGACTGGAAGTCTAAGATCAAGGTTCCAGCATAGTCCATTTCCTCTGTTGCCTTTCTTCTTGGCTTGCGGGGGGGCCACTCTCTTAGTATTTCCTCACATGGTTTTTTCTGGTGGTCTTTTTCCTCATATGATCTTTTCTCACATGGTGCATCCCTGGTATCTATGTTTCCAAATTTCCGCTTCTTATAAGGACATCAATCAGATTGGTTTAGGGCTCACCCATATAACCTCATTTAACCTTAATTACCTCTTTAAAGGCTCTATCTCTAATAAATCACATTCTGAGGTACGGGAGTTAGGTTTTCAACATGTGAATTTTAGGAGGACCCATAACAGTGGCAAATGAAGACTTTTCTTTCTTTTACCTACTAACATATATATATGATGGTATATATGTATATATGATTTCTGTATTTTACTTTTTACCTAGTGACCTTGCTTATGATATATAATAGTTTTTACTTTATTCTTAGCTTTTTCAGGAATAAAATTATTATTATTTATAAATAATAATAATTTTATCTCCCTCTTTGTAGTTTTTATACCCTTAATTTATTTCTTTTGTTTAATTGCAGTCTGTTAGAACTGTTGAAACAAGGTTAAGAGTGGTGGTGGTGACCTAAATGGAAAGGAAATCCAAAAAAGGGGATATGTGTATACATATGGCTGACTGACTGCTGTGCATTAGAAACTAATACAACATTGTAAAGCAACTATACTCCAACAAAAATTTTAAAAAAGAAAAAAAAAATAAGCTCACCAGAAAAAAACGAAAGAGTGGTGGTGGTAAATACTGTTCTTGTATTCCTGACTTTAATGCAAATATTTAGTGCCTTTGGTGTTCCCTTTAAGCATGATAGAATTATTTTGTCAACTCAAGGGCTTATTCATCATCTGTATGTATTTTATTACAGTATTTAAAAGCCAAGAATAGATTCTTAATTTTATCAAATGCCTTTTTGGCATACGTGAAAATGATTATATATATTTTCCTGTTGATCCAACAATGTGTTGAATTTATAAATCAGTTTCCTAATATTGAACTGTCTTTGCATTTCTATATTTGGTCATGACTTATTCTTTGAATTTGCTGTTGAATTCTGTTTGCATACAAGTTCATAAATGAGACATATATAGATTTATTGCTTTATAGAGTATGTTGAGTTAGGTGCAGTGTTCTTGCTTCTGGAATCAGTTTTTTTTTTTGTTTTTTTGTTTTTTTTTTTCCGGTACGCAGACCTCTCACTGTTGTGGCCTCTCCCGTTGCGGAGCAACAGGCTCCGGATGCGCAGGCTCAGTGGCCATGGCTCACGGGCCTAGCCGCTCCGCGGCATGTGGGATCTTCCCGGACCAGGCACGAACCCGTGTCCCCTGCATCGGCAGGCGGACTCTCAACCACTGCGCCACCAGGGAAGCCCTGGAATCAGTTTTTTAAATATTTTTCTGTCATTTGTTTTCATTAATTTTTAAGTTTATTGAAATGTAATTGAGCAAAGTAATCTCTTAAGATTATTTTAGTTTTGTTCTCTTTGTAATTTTTTACTTATTATCATTTCTCTGTGTGTGTGTGCGTATATATGTGTGTGTGTATTTGCTGTTTTCGTCCCTTTGTTGTTTTGATCAGGCTAGAGAATTTTTTTTCAAATATTGAAGTTTGGGGTTTATTAATTTGTTTTTTGGTCTTGAAATTACTTAATTTCTTCTTTTATCTTCATTACTTCCTTCCATTTCTTTTTACTTTATTGATGGATAACACAGTTAATATTCTTAGTTAACTATTAGTCTATTAATTTGACTTACGGTTTATTGTTCTGCAGAAGTTTTAAGTTTTTAATAAAACTGTCCATCTTTTCCTTTTTTAACTTCTTTATTTCATATTACTCTTTAAAAAGGGCCTTCTGCACCCCCCATTATAAAAATGTTCTTAATTCTTTTCATACTTCTATAATTTGCTTTTATCTCTCTAGATTTTATTTTTCTTTATTGTGCGAGGTGGCATCTAAATTGTTTTGTTTCCAGGTAGACTGCCAGCCATTTCAACGTCACTTATTAAATAGTCTATCTTTTCCCCATTTATTTGAAATACTTTTATCATATACTTAACTTTCCATGTTCTGTGAAAAATCCTACTGATCTTTTTGGATTGCATCAACTTTATAGGATTAATTTGGGGGATAATTGAATTGACATCTTTAAATCATTGAATATTTCCATATAGAAATATGGAGTATTTAATCCATTTACTTCAGTTTTTTTCTATGTCCTTTGATAGCGTTTTATTATTTTCTTTTTCTTTCTTGTTAGGTTTTTTCCTAGGTGTTTTATAGTTTTTGTTGATATTATAAATGAAATTGTTTTCATTATGTTTCTTTTCTGGTTATTGGTGGTATATAGGAAAACATTCAGTTTTTGCATATTAATCTTGTCCAACTTAGTTACTGAATCCTTTGATTGTTTCTCTTTGTTTTTCAGTTTCTCTTGGATTTTCTGGATAGTCTTTTTGTCTCTTTGTTCCCAGTTATTATACTAGTGTGTTTTGTTTTGTTTTTTCTTTCTTTTAAGGGTATCTTATTAAATTGACTAGTCTTATTCTCTGTAGCTCCAGAGGGAAGAACTAGGACAGAAGGGCAGAATGGCTAGAGCTGTTTGAACATGGAAGAGACAACTTTGTATTTTATCATAACCACTGTACTGATTATATACATAGAACAACTAAATTAAAAGCAAATTAATTTGTTAGGTAAAGAGTAAGACTAGATGACTTCTAAGTCTACATGATAAGTTGAAAGTAGAGAGAGAATTAAGGAGTGACTTTAAGAACACCTATATAGAGGGTAGTGGGGGATGAAAGGGTAGTAGAGCAGGAGTAGGAGGTCAAGAAGAAAGGGTAATAATGCCTGATTAGGAGATTAAACCCGACTATGCAGTATCGTAGAAACTGGGAAATGAAAGTTTTGTAAAGTCTGAGATGATCATCAATAACTGATACTATGTAGAGGTGTTTAAAAAAAAAGCAAGCCAACAAGAAGCCATTGTATTTGTTAATGAGAAGGTTATTTGTGATCTGCTTTAGTGATTCTTTTTTTTAAATTTTTAATTATTTTTTTTATTGAAGTA
The DNA here is from genome assembly GCF_949987515.2 of Delphinus delphis. NCBI lineage: Eukaryota > Metazoa > Chordata > Mammalia > Artiodactyla > Delphinidae > Delphinus > Delphinus delphis. The sequence continues at coordinate 104,915,186 of NC_082688.1, forward strand.
TAGTTGATTTACAATGTTGTGTTAGTTTCTGCTGTACATCAAAGTGAGTCAGTTATACATATATCCAGCTCTTTTTCAGTTTCTGTTCCCATATAGGTCATTACAGAGTGTTGAATAGAGTTCCCTGTGCTATACGGTAGGTTTTTTTTTTTTTTTTTTTTTTTGCCGTACGCGGGCCTCTCACTGTTGTGGCCTCTCCCGTTGCGGAGCACAGGCTCCAGACGTGCAGACTCAGCGGCCATGGCTCACAGGCCCAGCCGCTCCACAGCATGTGGGATCTTCATATCCCCTGCATCGGCAGGCGGACTCTCAACCATTGCGCCACCAGGGAAGCCCAGTAGGTTCTTATTAGTTATCTATTTTACATATAGTAGTGTGTAGATGTCAATCCCAGTCTCCCAATTTATCCTTCCCCCCCATTTCCCCCTTGGTAACCATAAGTTTGTTTTCTACATCTGTGACTCAATTTCTGTTTTGTAAATAGGTTCATTTGTACCATTTTTTTAGATTCCACATATAAACGGTATCATATTTGTCCTTCTCTGTCTGACTTGCTTCACTCAGTATGACAATCTCTAGGTCCATCCATGTCACTGCAAGTGGCTTTATTTCGCTCTTTTTTATGGCTGAGTAATATTCCATTGTATATATGTACCACATCTTCTTTATCCATTCCTCTGTCAATGGACATTTAGGTTGCTTCCATGTCCTGGGTATTGTAAATAGTGCTTCAGTGAACATTGGGGTGCATATATCCTTTTGAATTATGGTCTTCTTCAGATATATGTCCAGGAGTGAGGTTGCTGGATCATATGATAGCACTGTTTTTAGTTTTTTAAGGAATCTCCATTCTGTTGTCCCTAGTGGCTGTACCAGTTTACATTCCCACCAAGAGTGTAGGAGGGTTCCCTTTTCTCCACACCCTCTCCAGCATTTATTGTTTGTAGATTTTTTGATGATGGCCATTCTAACTGGTGTGAGGTGATATTTCTTTGTAGCTTTGATTTTCATTTCTTTAATAATTAGTGATGTTGAGCATGTCTTCATGTGCCTCTTGGCCATCTGTATGTCTTCTTTGGAGAAATGTCTATTTAGATCTTCTGCCCATTTTTGGATTGGGTTGTTTTTCTTTTTGATATTGAGCTGCATGAGCTGTTTGTATATTTTGGAGATTAATCCCTTGTTGGTGACGTCTTTTGCAAATATTTTCTCCCATTCTGTGGGTTTTCTTTTCATTTTGTTGATGGTTTCCTTTGCTGTGCAAAAGCTTTTAAGTTTAATTAGGTCCCATTTGTTTATTTTTGTTTTTATTTTCATTACTCTCGGAGGTGGATCAGAAAAGATCTTGCTGCTATTTATGTCAGAGAGTGTTCTGCCTGTGTTTTCCTCTAAGAGTTTTATAGTATTCAGTCTTACATTTAGGTCTCTAATCCATTTTGATTTATTTTTATGCATGGTGTTAGAGAATGTTCTAATTTCATTCTCTTACATGTAGCTATCCAGTTTTCCCAGCACCACTTATTGAAGAGACTATCTTTTCTCCATTGTATATTCTTGCCTCCTTTGTCATAGATTAGGTGATCACGCTTTTAGTGACTCTTCCTAATTTTAGTTCTTAACTATTCTATGGTTTCTTTAATTTGTGTTTTCTTCTAGATTATCAGCTTGGTGGGAACACTAGTCAAACCTTACTTCTGTTTATAAGTCTCATGGGGCTTTTTGAATAACATTATTCTTAGAGTAGTAGATAATCCATAAATATTTGTTGTTTGACTTTTATGTAAATCTTAGAGGAATTACACCTTAACTGCAGGTTATGACTGTGGTTTAAGTTCCATGTTTTGAACTTACCAGTCCAACTATAATCATGTGCCAGTTAGAGATAAAATGTAATAAGAAAAAATTTTAAACAGTCAGCCTAAAAGGCAAAATAAACTAATTTGTAGAATAGAAATGCAAAATGATGACTAGAGATAAAAACAGGGGCTACTAGAATCTAGGTCTGAAGTTGCTGGAGGTGGCTAGGGCATTCATTTTCTATGGGATATAGGGAGGTAAAAGGGTCACATGGGAGTCAGGACCAGAACTAGGTGCACTGGTTAAAAGTAGGAATTGGAAATGGGACTCTCCTGCTCCTGAAAGGAAGTTTGTATAAAAGGTACAACTGTTCTCTGAAGCTGTATGTAGTATAAAAATGCTTAAAATACTTATCTAGAGATGTAGGAGGGCCAAACTGCAATGACTCAGTACCTGAACCTGCAGTACCTGATAATATCTGGAGTGTGCAGTCACGAATATTAGACTTGGTTTTTAACTAGGGCCTCATGGGTACTGGTGAAGACAAAAAAGGAATGAAACAGGTGAGATATATGGAGGGAGTGAGGGAGAGAGAAAGACAGAGGGAGAACTCTGTCATGCAAGATCTGTAAACTAAAATTCCAAAGCACAATGAAACAGAAAAGCTAAACCTAGAAAGACGTCCAATAAAAAGAGTCAGAAGATGGATTCACTCCCAGATGAAATAAAAGTAATAAAAATTTTTAAAGACTTATTTTTAAAATAAGTATGTTTAGGATTCTTCAAAAGATAAATAATAAAAACCACTTTAAAGGAATAAGAAATTATGATAAATTAGCAGAAATGAAATAAGAATAGACAAATATAAAAACCAATTAGCTTAAAAATGAAGTTATGGGAATTAAGTCAATAGATGGAATGAACTCTAAAGTAGACATGATTGAAGAGCGAATTAGTGAAATGGAAAATTGTTCTGAAGAGATCACCCAGAATGCAGAATGCAGAGAGACATAAAATACTCAAAATTATCTAATTATGCCATTAAGAGATATTTTAAAAATTAGGTTGAGGGACTTCAATATACATCTTACGGGAGTTCTAGAACAGGAGGCCATAAGAATGACTAAGAAGTGATAACTAAAGCGCTAATGTCTTTGAATTTTTCAGAATTGAAAACTTGAGTTCTCAGATTAAATGTACACTCTGCATACTAAGCAGGACAAATAAAAACCAATCACAATGAGAAATATTCATTGCAACTATAAGACAGAAGGATAGAGACAAACTTAAAAGCTACCAGAGAGAAGAAATAAATCTCCAAAAGATTATCAATTACACAAGCTTTTCAACAGCAATCATAGAAGCTAATGAATTAATGTCTTTAAAATGCTGAGAGATGAGGACTTTATCCATCTAAACCACCATTCAAGATTGAGGACAAGATAAAGACATTTTTGGGCAAAGACTAAAATAATTTATCTCTGGCATACCCTATCTGTAAGAATTTCTAAAGGGCATCCTTTAGCAAGAAGAAAAGAGAACCCCAAAGATAGGAGTTGAGTGTACTTTTTGGCAGTTAATTAACAATAATAATAACAGAACCAGTTCTTTTTGTAAAGGTTGTTCTGAATGTCTGGAAAATAATAACGAGTATAGGTAGCTAAAGTGTGCTAGGAGCATAATCTTGTTCAAGGAGATGGAGGTGCTGAATATTTTTTTTTTTGTACTGCTCCACCTTGATTTTTATTCATAGCACAAACAAAATATACATTAGCGCAAAAAAGACTCAAAATCTCACTCTCTAACCATATTGTTTTTAGTTTTCCTTTTGTCTCATTTTGAAAACAAAATTTAAAATAGTTGAATCATGGTGTATGCATACATATGTTTCCTGGTTACTTCAAGTAACATTACCCTATAAGCTGTTTTCCAAGTTGCTACATAGTTTCCATATTTACGATCTTTAGCGGTTGCAAAATAATCCGTATTTACTTGTCCCCTTTGCTGTTGTTGCTCATTTAGACTGTTCTTTTTTTTTTTTGAATTTTATTTATTTTTTTATACAGCAGGTTCTTATTAGTTTTCCATTTTATACATATTAGTATATGCCAATCCCAGTCTCCCAATTCATCACACCACCACCACCACCCCGCCGCTTTACCCCATTGGTGTCCATACATTTGTTCTCTATATCTGTGTCTTTATTTCTGCCCTGCAAACCAGTTCATCTGTACCATTTGTCTAGGTTCCACATATATGCGTTAATATATGATATTTGTTGTTCTCGTTCTGACTTACTTCACTCTGTATGGCAGTCTCTAGATCCATCCACGTCTCTACAAATGACGCAATTTCCGTCCTTTTAATGGCTGAGTAATATTCTGCTGTATATATGTACCACATCTTCTTTATCCCTTCGTCTGTTGATGAGCATTTAAGTTGCTTCCATGACCTAGCTATTGTAAGTAGTGCTGCAATGAACATTGGGGTGCATGTGTCTTTTTGAATTATGGTTTTCTCTGGGTGTATGCCCAGTAGTGGGATTGCTGGGTCATATGGTAATTGTTTTTAGTTTTTTAAGGAACCTCCATACTTTTCTTCATAGTGGCTGTATCAATTTACCTTCCCACCAACAAACAGTGCAAGAGGGGTTCCCTTTTCTCCACACCCTCTCCAGCATTTGTTTGTAGATTTTCTGATGATGCCCATTCTAACTGGTGTGAGGTGATACCTCATTGTAGTATTGATTTGCATTTCTCTAATAATTAGTGATGTTGAGCAGCTTTTCATGTGCTTCTTGGCCATCTGTATGTCTTCTTTGGAGAAATGTCTATTTAGATCTTCTGCCCATTTTTGGATTGGGTTGTTTGTTTCTTTAATATTGAGCTGCATGAGCTGTTTATATATTTTGGAGATTAATCCTTTGTCCATTGATTCATTTGCAAATATTTTCTCCCATTCTGAGGGTTGTCTTTTCATCTTGTTTGTAGTTTCCTTTGCTTTACAAAAGCTTTTAAGTTTCACTAGGTCCCATTTGTTTATTTTTATTTCCATTCCATTTTGTTTTTATTTCCATTCCATTTTGTTTTTATTTCCATTAGGAGATGGATCAAAAAAGATCTTGCTGTGATTTATGTCAAAGTGTGTTCTTCCTATGTTTTTCTCTAAGAGTTTTATAGTGTCCAGCCTTACATTTAAGTCTCTAATCCATTTTGATTTATTTTTGTGTATGGTGTTAGAGAATGTGCTAATTTCATTCTTTTACACGTAGCTGTCCAGTTTTCCCAGCACCACTTATTGAAGAGACTATCTTTTCTCCATTGTATATCCTTGCCTTCTTTGTCATAGATTAGTTGACCATAGGTGCGTGGGTTTACCTCTGGGCTTTCTATCTTGTTCCATTGATCTATGTTTCTGTTTTTGTGCCAGTACCATATTGTCTTGATTACTGTAGCTTTGTAGTATAGTCTGAAGTCAGGGAGTCTGATTCCTCCAGCTCCGTTTTTTTCCCTCAAAACTGCTTTGGCTATTCGGGGTCTTTGGTGTCTCCCTACACATTTTAAGATATTTTGTTGTAGTTCCATAAAAAATGCCATTGCTAATTTGATAGGGATTGCATTGAATCTGTAGATTGCTTTGGGTAGTATAGTCATTTTCACAATGTTGATTCTTCCAATCCAAGAACATGGTATATCTCTCCATCTGTTTGTATCCTCTTTAATTTCTTTCATCAGTGTCTTATAGTTTTCTGCATACAGGTCTTTTGTCTCCCTAGGTAGGTTTATTCCTACATATTTCATTCTTTTTGTTGCAGTGGTAAATGGGAGTGTTTCCTTAATTTTTATTTCAGATTTTTCATCGTTAGTGTATAGGAATGCAAGAGATTTCTGTGCATTAATTTTGTATCCTGCAACTTCACCAAATTCATGGATTAGCTGTAGTAGTTTTCTGGTGGCATCTTTAGGATTCTCTATGTATAGTATCATGTCATCTGCAAACAGTGACAGTTACTTCTTCTTTTCCAATTTGTATTTCTTTTTCTTCTCTGATTGCCCTAAGACTTCCAAAACTATGTTGAATAATAGTGGTGAACAGTGGACATCCTTGTCTTGTTCCTGATCTTAGAGGAAATGCTTTCAGTTTTTCACCATTGAGAATGATGTTTGCTGTGGGTTTGTCATATATGGCCTTTATTATGTTGAGGTAGGTTCCCTCTGTGCCCCCTTTCTGGAGAGTTTTTTTATCATAAACCGGTGTTGAATTTTGTCAAAAGCTTTTTCTGCATCTGTTGAGATAATCATATGGTTTTTATTCTTCAGTTTGTTAATATGGTGTATCACATTGATTGATTTGTGTATATTGAAGAATCCTTGCATCCCTGGGGTAAATCCCACTTGATCATGGTGTATGATCCTTTTAATGTGTTGTTGGATTCTGTTTGCTAGTATTTTGTTGAGGATTTTTGCATCTATATTCATCAGTGATATAGGTCTGTAATTTTCTTTTTTTGTAGTATGTTTGTCTGGTTTTGGTATCAGGGTGATGGTGGCCTCACAGAATGAGTTTGGGAGTGTTCCTTCCTCTGCACATAGAATGAGTTTGGGAGTGTTCCTTCCTTTGCAGTTTTTTGGAAGAGTTTGAGAAGGATGGGTGTTAGCTCTTCTCTAAATGTTTGATAGAATTCATCTGTGAAGCCATCTGGTCCTGGACTCTTGTTTGTTGGAAGATTTTTAATCACAGTTTCAATTTCATTACTTGTGATTGGTCTGCGCATAGTCTCTATTTCTTCCTGGTTCAGTCTTTGAAGGTTATACCTTTTTAAAAATTTGTCCATTTCTTCCAGGTTGTCCATTTTATGGGCAAAGAATTGCTTGTAGTAGTCTCTTAGGATGCTTTGTATTTCTGTGGTGTCTGTTGTAACTTCTCCTTTTTCATTTCTAATTTTATTGATTTGAGTCTTCTCCCTCTTTTTCTTGATGAGTCTGGCTAATGGTTTATCAATTTTGTTTATCTTCTCAAAGAACCAGCTTTTAGTTTTATTGATCTTTGCTATTGTTTTCTTTGTTTCTATTTCATTTATTTCTGCTCTATTCTTTATCATTTCTTTCCTTCTGCTAACTTTGGGTTTTGTTTGTTCTCTAGTTCCTTTAGGTGTAAGGTTAGATTGTTTATTTGAGATTTTTCTTGTTTCTTGAGGTAGGCTTGTACTGCTATAAACTTCCCTCTTAGAACTGCTTTTGCTGCATCCCATAGGTTTTGGATCATTGTGTTTACATTGTAATTTGTCTCTAGGTATTTTTTGACTTCCTCTTTGATTTCTTCAGTGATCCCTTGGTTATTTAGTAACATATTGTTTAGCCTCCATGTTTTTGTGTTTTTTACGTTTTTTTCCCTGTAATTGATTTCTAATCTCATAACATTGTGGTCAGGAAAGATGCTTGATATGATTTCAATTTTCTTAAATTTACTGATGCTTGATTTATGACCCAGGATGTGATCTATACTGGAGAATGTTCCATGTGCACTTAAGAAGAAAGTGTAATCTGTTTTTGGATGGAATGTCCTATAAATATCAATTAAATCTATCTGGTCTATTGTATCATTTAAAGCTTCTTTTTCCTTATTTAGTTTCATTTTGGATGATCTGTCCATTGGTGTAAGTAAGGTGTTAAAGTTCCCCACTATTATTGTGTTACTGTCGATTTCCTCTTTTATAGCTGTTAACAGTTGTCTTATGTACTGAGGTGCTTCTATGTTGGATGCATATATATTTACAATTGCTATATCTTCTTGGATTGATCCCTTGATCATTATGTAGTGTCCTTCCTTGTCTCTTGTAACGTTCTTTGTTTTAAAGTCTATTTTATCTGATATGAGTACTGCTACTCCAGCTTTCTTTTGATTTCCATTTGCATGGAATATCTTTTTCTATCCCCTCACTTTCAGTCAGTATGTGTCCCTAGGTCTGAAGTGGGTCTCTTGTAGACAGCATATATACGGGTCTTGATGCTGAATTCTCTTAGCTTTTGCTTGTCTGTAAAGCTTTTGATTTCTCCTTTGAATCTGAATGAGATCCTTGCTGGGTAGTGTAATCTTGGTTGTAGATTCTTTCCTTTCATCACTTTAAGTATATCATGCCACTCCCTTCTTGCTTGTAGAGTTTCTGCTGAGAAATCAGCTGTTAACCTTATGGGAGTTCCCTTGTATGTTATTTGTTGTTTTTCCCTTGTTGCTTTCAGTAATTTTTCTTTGTCTTCAATTTTTATCAGTTTGATTACTGTGTGTCTCAGTGTGTTTCTCCTTGGGTTTATCCTGCCTGGTACTCTCTGCGCTTCCTGGATTTGAGTAGCTATATCCTTTCCCATGTTAGGGAAGTTTTCGACTATAATCTCTTCAAATATTTTCTCAGGTCCTTTCTCTCTCTCTTCTCCTTCTGGGAACCCTATAATGCGAATGTTGTTGCATTTAATGTTGCCCCAGAAGTCTCTCAGGCTGTCTTCATTTCTTTTCATTCTTTTTTCTTTATTCTGTTCCACAGCAGTGAATTCCACCATTCTGTCTTCCAGGTCACTTATCCGTTCTTCTGCCTCAGTTATTCTGCTATTGATTCCTTGTAGTGTATTTTTAATTTCAGTTATTGTATTGTTCATCTCTGTTTGTTTGTTCTTTAATTCTTCGAGGTGTTTGTTCTTTAATTCTTCTAGGTCTTTATTAAACATTTCATGCATCTTCTCATTCTTTGCCTCCATTCTTTTTCTGAGGTCCTGGATCATCTTCAGTATCATCATTCTGAATTCTTTTTTCTGGAAGGTTTCGTATCTGCACTTCATTTAGTTGTTTTTCTGGGGTTTTATCTTGTTCCTTCATCTTGTACATAGCCCTCTGCCTTTTTATCTTGTCTGTCTTTCTGTGAATGTGATTTTTGTTCCACGGGCTGCAGGACTGTAGTTCTTCTTGCTTCTGCTGTCTGCCCTCTGGTGGATGAGGCTATCTAAGAGGCTTGTGCAAGTTTCCTGATGGGAGGGACTGGTGGTGGGTAGAGCTAGGTGTTGCTCTGGTGGGCAGAGCTCAGTGAAACATTAATCCTGTTGTCTCCTGATGGGTGGGGCTGGGTTCCCTCCTTGTTGGTTGTTTGGCCTGAGGTGACCCAACACTGGAGCCTTCCCTGGGCTCTTTGGTGGGGCTAATGGCGGACTCTGGGAGGGCTCACGTCAAGGAGCACTTCCCAGTTCTTCTGCTGCCAGTGTCCTTGTCCTCATGGTGATTCACAGCCACCCCCTACCTCTGCAAGGGACCCTCCAACACTAGCAGTTAGGTCTGGTTCAGTATCCCCTGGGGTCACTGCTCTTTCCCCTGGGTCCCGAAGCACACACTACTTTGTGTGTGCCCTCCAAGAGTGGAGTCTCTGTTTCCCGCAGTCCTGTTGAAGTCCTACAGTCAAATCCAGCTAGCCTTCAAAGTCTGATTCTTTAGGAATTCCTCCTCTGGTTGCTGGACCCCCAGGTTGGGAAGCCTGATGTGGGTCTCAGAACCTTCACTCCAGTGGATGGACTTCTGTGGTATAAGTGTTCTCCAGTTTGTGAGTCACCCACCCAGCAGTTATGGGATTTGATTTTATTGTGATTGCGCCCCTCCTACCGTCTCATTGTGGCTTCTCCTTTGTCTTTGGATGTGGGATATGTTTTTTGGTGATTTCCAGTTTCTTCCTGTCGATGATTGTTCAGCAGTTAGTTGTGATTCCAGTGCTCTCGCAAGAGGGAGTGAGTGTACGTCCTTCTACTCTGCCATCTTGAAACAGTCTCTAGCAGTGCTGAATAATTTTCAATGTATTTTTTTTCTCATAATACGAAGTATAAGTATATATTGTAAATGTATGTGAGTATTTATTGTGCACTTAACTATGTGCCAGACACTGGTCTAGGCTCTGGGGATAAAACCATTGGGGAAAAAAACTCCTCATGGAGTTTATACTTGAGAAGGAGTCAACTATATATTGTTTAAAAGCAGCAGTATAACCCAAACAGACTTGAAAGAAATACATTGGTAAATAGGAAAAGATACACCTTGAAGATGTGCTGGTATGATGAAATAAAAAGCTGATGTGGCAATATTAATGTCACATAAAATACTGTTAAAGGTGAAGAGCACTAAAAAAGTAAATTGGGCAGCTAGAGCATTTATATAACACGTAACATAGGCTTAAAGTGAAAAATGACAGGATTAGAAGGAAAACTGATGAGCCCACAGTTTAGCATACCTCTATTAAAATGGATAGGTAAACAGAAAATTAGTCAGGAAAACATGTGTACCTCGTTTTATTGCACTTCGCTTTATTGTGCTTTGTAGATAATGCATTTTTTACAGATTGAAGGTTTGTGGCAACCCTGTGTTGAGCAAGTTTGTTGGTACCATTTTTCCAACAGCATTTGCTCACTTCCTGTCTCTGTGTCACATTTTGATAATTCTCACATTACAGACATACCTCAGAGATATTGCAGGTTTGGTTCCGGACCACTGCAATAAAGCAAATATCACAATAAAGCAAGTCACACAAATTTTTTGGTTTCCATGTGCATATAAAAGGCTCTCCTTGGACCTCCCTATTAGCTTAGACACAACAATATTGAAATCAGGCCAACTAACCTTAACAATGGTCTGTAAGGGTTCAAGTGAAAGGGAGAGTTGCACATCTCTCACTTGAAATGAAAAGCTAGAAATGATTAAGCCTAGTGAGGAAGGCATGTTGAAAGTCGAAACAGGCAAAAAGTTAGGCCTCTTGAACCAAACAGTTAGCCAAGTTGTGAACACAAAGGGAAAGTTCTCGAAGGAAATTAAAAGTGCTATTCCAGTGAACACACTAATGATAAGAAAGTGGGAAAGCCTTATTGCCAATATAGAGGAAGTTTTAGTGGTCTGGATAGAAGAACAAACCAGCCACAACATTCCCTTAAACCAAAGCCTAATCCAGAGCAAGGCCCTAACTCTCTTCAATTCTATGAAGGCCGAGAGATGAGGAAGCTGCAGAAGAAAAGTTTGAAGCTAGCAAACGTTGATTCATGAGATTTAAGGAAAGAGGCCATCTCTATAACGTAAAAGTGCAAGGTGAAGCAGCAAGTGCTGATGCAGAAGCTGCAGCAAGTTATCCAGAGGATCTAGCTAAGAAAATTAATGAAGGTGGCTGGCTGCACTGAACAACAGATTTTCAATGTAGATGAAAATCTTATATTGGAAGAGGATGCTGCCAGGACTTTCATAGCTAGAGGGGAGAAGTCAGTGCCTGGCGTGAGAGCTTCAAAGGACAGGGTGACTCTTGTTAAGGGCTAATGTAGCTGGTGAGTTTTAAGTTGAAGCTAATGTTCATTTACCATTTTGAATTATGCTAAATCTACTCTGCCTCTGCTCTCTAAATGGAAAAACAAAGTCTGGATGACAGCACAACTGTTTACAACATGGTTTACTGCAGCCCACTGTTGAGATCTACTGCTCAGAAAAGAAAAGATTCCTTTGAAGATGTTACTGCTTATTGACAATGCATCTGGTCACCCAAGCACTCTGATGGAGATGTACAACATTAATGTTATTTTCATGCCTGCCTACCCAACATCCACTCTGCAGCCCACAGATCAAGGAGTAATTTCAACTTTCAAGTCTTTATTATTTAAGAAATACACTTTTTTTTTTTTTTTTTTGCCACGTGTTGCTCAGCTTGTGGGATCTTAGTTCCCCGACCAGGGATTGAACCTAGGCCACTGCAGTGAAAGCGCCAAGTTCTAGCCACTGGACCACCAGGGAATTCCCGTAAGAAATTACACTGTTTGAGGCTATAGCTGCCATAGATAGTGATTCCTCTGATGGACCTGGGCAAAGTCAATTGAAAACCTTTTGGAAAGGATTCACCATTCTGGATGCCATTAAGAACATTCATGATTCATGGGAAGAGGTCAAAATATCAACATTAACAGGAGTTTGAAAGAAGTTGATTCCAGCCCTCATGGATGACTTGGAGTGCTTTAAGACTTCAGTGGAGGAAGTAACTGCAGATATAGTGGAAGTAGCAAGAGAATTAGAATTAGAAGTGCAGGCTTAAAGATGTGACTAAATTGCTACAATCTCATGATAAAACTTTAATGGATGAGGAGTTGCTTTTCATGGGTGAGCATGAACAAACTGACTTCTCAAGGTGGAATCTGCTTCTGGTGAAGATGCTGTGAAGATCTTGTTGAAATGACAACAGAGGATTTGGAATATTATATAAACTTAGTTGATTAAGAAGTGGCAGGGTTTGACTCCGGTTTTGAAAGAAGTTCTACTTTGGGTAAAATGCTTTCAAACAGCATTGCCTGCTACAGAGAAATTGTTCATGAAAGGAAGAGGCAATGGATGAGGCACACTTCACTGTGGTCTTATTTTAAGAAATTGTCACGGCCACCCAGCCTTCAGCAGCCACCACCCTGATCAGTCAGCAGCCTTCAACATTGAGGCGAGACTCTCCACACAAAAGGAGTACGACTCATTGAAGGCTCAATGATGGTTGCCATTTTTTAGCAATAAAGTATTTTTTAATTAAGGTATGAACATTGTTATTTAGACACTTATGAGTAAATATTGCATACTTATTCAACTACATTATAGTGTAAACATAACTTTTATATGCACTGGGAAACAGAATTATCCCATGACTCACATTATTGTGGTATTTGCTTTATTGTGGTGGTCTGGAACTAGACTTACAATATCTCTGAGGATGCCTGTATAGAAGATTTGAACAACACAACTAATAAAGTTGATCTAATACATATAGAAAATTTTGTACCCAACAAACAGAGAGTAAGCGTTATTTTTGAGCACATGAGGAATACTTTAAAATGGACTGTTTCCTAAATCACAAAAGAAGTCCCCAAAATTTAAGGTAACCAGAATCAAATAGACCACATTCTATGACCACAGTAACTAAACTTGAAATCAACAATAAAGAGAACTTTTAAAAAAACTCATCTGAATAGAAACTAAAAAACTCACTCATGGGTTAAAGAGGAAGCTTGAAAACAGCCAGCAAAGTAAACATGAAAGTAGGTAGGAGGAAAAGCATATTAAATATAAAAACAGAAATTAATAAAATGGGGGGGAAAGATTAATACTTTCCTAAATGTGTATTGTGATGACCAATGATAAGATGAGTGAAATTGGCCAAGAAGAATATAGGTATTATTTGAGCCTCTATTCCTATTCATGGTATATTTTCTATATTAGTAATCTTTTTCTTTAGAAGGTATCCAATATGAGCTAATAAGAAGACTATAGAACTCAAAATATAGAACATAAATTTGTTGTCAAATTTTCAGTAGTGTGTCTTTTCCATATAACAAGAAAATTAACTATAGAACTGTGTAAGTGAAAATATCAGACTTATAGAATTATTTTACTATTTATTTTATTTAAAAGATTTTATCATGGCCTTTAATAGAAAGTTCTATTTATATGTGTAAGATATTTTTCTTTCCCTTCTTGTAGGTTACTCAAATGAGTCATCCAGACCTGATTGTCTTTCTGATGAAATACCTGATGGCTCTCATAGTTGGTATTCCTTCCATTTTTTGGGTTGGAAGCAAAAAGACATGCTTTGAATGGGCCAGTTTTTTTCATGGTCGTAGGAAAAAAGAGTAAGTTGAAGTAAATTATCATGGTGTTCACAAATTTCACATTTACGCAATATTTTTGTGTTTCCTGTGTTAAAATAATTCGGATTTGGAGGAAGTATTCCAAAAAGATTGTAACCTCAGCTTCCACGAGTTATGATTAAACCTTAAATCACAGTTAAAAACTTATTCAGAAAAGATAGCCAAGTAGAACCAGGCTTAAGGCCTATTCCTTACTAATTCAGAATATTTGAGGGAAGACCAATCTTTATTTTAAAAAATCCAAATCATAATCTTCTTAAAATTAAAAACAAATTAATGATTTTATATATATTCTTATTTGATCTTCTTGACACTTCTCTGAGGACTGGTGCGTATTATCATCTCAGTGTTACAGATGAGAAAACGGAGGCACAGAGAGGTTAAGTGCCTTGGCTGAAGTCACATAGGTATTAGATTAGACTTCCATTTCCAACTGTCCATAATTCTTCCAGGTTGTACCATAAATTATTTAAAGAGACAGCATGTTATTCCATTCTCATGTGGTACACGTTAAAGCTAAAACAGTAAAATGATATTAGTAGATAAAATGGAATATGTTAAAGAAATTGTTTTAATTCATAGTTGGCCACACTGCATATTATACTGTCACGGTAAAATATAAGATTTGCCAAAGCAGTCTTCTCAGGGCATATTTGAGGAATCTTGAATTTTTTGACCCCATAATTAATGAAACAAAACGAAACAAAATAAGACCCTGCAGTATTCACAAAGGAACAAATGACTTCAAAGTGTTTACTAAGTATAAGTCTTATATGTATACTGTATTTGAATTATCACAAATTCTAAGTTAGTGGAGTCTATATTCTTATGATTTTACTTAACCTAAGTTCCATGGAAAATGGATTTGGTGGGACAGTCTGTAAAACTCTTAAGATTATATTTAAAATGTTATTGTGTCTTGTATGGGTTAATGTACTTTTTTTATACAACTTAAAGTACTGCATTAGCAGGATCTGTATTTTCTAAAATACCAGTAATTAGCAGCTTCTGTTACATCGATTAGATTGAGATTTTTTTAAATCACAGTTTTAAAGTGTACATTTCTTATTACCATATCTGAGACTACTGCTAGTAATATCAGATAATGCATTCCCCCTTTAAATACAGTTTCATAGGGCAGAGAAGGAAAGAAGGGGAAAGATGAATTCAACAACAAAAATGTATTTCCTAAGAATTCATCCTTTGAGAAAGTCTTTAATGAATGTTTACTGTGTGCTTTGAACTATATTGGGATGCCAAGGATTTAGTAGCATACAAAACAGGCCAAGTCCTTGCTTTTTGTGGAACATCCTTCCTTGGGGGATTTATCTGTATATTTTTTGAAAATTTTAAATATGTTTTAATCACAGTAAAACATAATTCTGAGGGTTTGAATTAAACATTCCTGGTCATCTCTGGACCATACACAAACAATTCTGTAATATAACAATTCTGTTGTACTAGAAACTCCAGATGGAGCTAAGCCCAAGCTACCCTTTTGAGGAATCTTTCCAGTTATTTGGGGGATCCTGGTTGGGTCAGAATCCTTTTGAAACTGGTTAGAACTCCCAAGAACCCTTCTATTTGGTTTTCTGGAACCATGGACCACCCCCGCAACCCAACAAAGTCATTGTGACCCTCCAGTGCTCTGGGCTAGAGTACCACTCCTCAAGAGTGTGAGCACCCTACAGCCATTTCTAGCATTTGTCTGGTTGAGCCTTTGAGAAATGACTATGGAGTAATCATAATAATGGTTATCAATTAATTGAGCACACTTGATACTCCAAGCACTGTCCTAAGCATTTTACATATTATTAAATCATTTAATCCTCTAAACAACCTTGTGAGGGAGATCGTCATTTTACAGATAAGAAACTGAGGCATAGAACCAAGGTTTAATAGCTAGTGAATGATAGAATTGAGATTCACACCCAAGCAGTCTGACTCTAGCCTGCTCTTAACCCCTCTGTTATACTGTGTGTCAAAAGACTGGCTTCTAAAATTATGCAAATCAAATTAGTGTTCTTCCTCTGAATGAAGCCACATTTAAGACTGTGCTTATGCTAATATTTCTGACACTGATTGAAATATTTTTAGAAATCTTCTTTTGGAATTATCTGGGTCACGGCACTTAATTTCTCTGGACCTCTGTTTTCTTATTTGTAAAATGAGGGGACAGACCTTCACCATTTGAAGGTGGATTAAATTTTTGGAATGACCAGAAGTCAGTTTGAACCAATTTTTAAAAATAAGTTTAGAAAACAAATTCAGCAATCCAGAGTGACTTGGGATGTATGTATATATAAATAGGGCCATTGATAACACAAGAACAAATGTTGTTTTAACTATCTTTGAGTTGTACTTTATTCTGTTTAGTTTTTGACATTTTGTTTTTATCATATACATAAACATTGTTTTATCATTACTTTATGATTGTCTTTGAAGCCATTTAAACTTAAGTTTGATCCCCAACTGCTGTTTTTTTTTTAAACATCTTTATTAGAGTATAATTGCTTTACAGTGGTATGTCAAAGTTTCTGCTTTATAACAAAGTGAATCAGTTATACATATACATATGTCCCCATATCTCTTCCCTCTTGCATCTCCCTCCCTCACACCCCCAACTGCTGTTTTGTTGTATGACTTTTGGAAAGTCCTTTAATCCCTTAGAACCTCCGTTTCTTCATCTATAAAATGGGGATCACAATATTTATTCTTAATGGATATCTAATATCTTTTTAGGACTTAATCTCTATAATAAAAACATTATTAAGAAAGATTAAAGGAGAGTATATGTAAAATACCTGGCACAATTCAGGTACTCAACAAATATTAGTCTTTCAGCCCTTCTACCCCAGCACTAAAACAACAATGGCAATAACAACAATGATCTTTTTCTAATTCGAAAACTTAGAATATATGCACTTTCTCAATTTATGATCCAATCTTTACATGTTGGAGAGGTTTTTTTTAATGAAATTGTCTAATTTTAACTTTATGTATGATTCTCACAGTCATTATTTACACAAACTGATACACTGACCTTTGCAACTATTTAATTGGCTCTTTTATTAATTACCACTTTGTTCATCATCATGAACATCTGTCTGCTTTTAACCCTTTCATAGCAGTTAAAAACTTTTGCTCTGGGGCTTCCCTGGTGGCGCAGTGGTTGAGAGTCCACCTGCCGATGCAGGGGACGCGGGTTCGTGCCCCAGTCCGGGAAGATCCCACATGCCACGGAGCAGCTGGGCCCGTGAGCCATGGCCACTGAGCCTGCGCATCCGGAGCCTGTGCTCCGCAACGGGAGAGGCCACAACAGTGAGAGGCCCGCGTACCACAAAAAAAAAAAAAAAAAAAGACACTTGCTCTGGACATAATTCATCCCCTTAATTCTTTTTTCCTAAGCCTTTAATGGTTCTGGGACTTAATTGTATGTTTGCTTAAATTAATTTTTCATATGTTTTGTTCTAGTTATGATCATTCATGTTTATTCCAGCACTAGACAAATGTTCTGTCATAAAGTCAGCTTGTTACCTTAAAACAACTGCTCTTACAAATTAAAAAATGTGTCTATGCCATGATGAGTCCTCTACTACTTCCATAAACCATGCAAGAAAATAGTATTTCTGCTTTATAATAGTACCTTTGTAATATTTCAGTGTCCTTGAGAATGATAAATTTCTTTAGCTGAAAGGGACTTTTTAGAAATGATGAAATTGTGTACCTTCATTTTATAGATGAGGAAAATTAAGAAAAGGGGATAGTGAGTTGCCTAAGATTGTATATTTATTGACAGAGTTGGAACTAAAATCCTGATTTCCTTATTCTAATACGAACCTTTTTCTATCCTACCACTTTTGGGAACAGATTGACACAGATTTTTGTTATATCCTCTCTTCGGTCAACAGTGTTACCTTATATCTGTCCTAAAGACATTATTTGGGAAGGAATTAATTTCAAGAATAACATCAGTTTGTCAAAAAAGTAGAGATGTTAGTCTGTATCTTAAACTTAGTATTTTGTTGTCTAGGATAGTGAATGAGAGCCGACAGGTACTCCAGGAACCTGATTTCGCTCAGTCCCTCCTGAGGGATCCAAATACTCCTATTATAAGAAAATCAAGAGGAACTTCCACTCAAGGAACATCCACACATGCTTCTTCAACTCAGCTGGCCATGGTGGATGATCAGAGAAGCAAAGCAGGGAGTGTCCACAGCAAAGTGAGCAGCTACCATGGCAGCCTCCACAGATCCCGTGATGGCAGGTGAGTTTTATTGGTAGATTAGTTTATTTCCTGTGCTGAATTAGAGTCCCACGGCGAGTAGCCAATGTGACTACTACTATTGGAAGAGTAGCCAATTCTGAAAAAGAAGTTGATCATTATTAACGTTTTTGAACTTTCCTAGGTACAGTTGTCCCGGATTATGGTCAGACTTAATGCCAGTCAGAGGAGTTTAGAGTTTGACTCGATGCAGCAAGCAATATGGAGTCATTGACAGGTATTACTGATCAGGGAGAAGGCAGGGTAAAAGTGGTTATTTTAGTAAGATTAATTTGGCAAACAGTTATGGAATACCTACCATGTCAGGTATTGCGCTAGGCTCTGGGAATACAAAGATGATTTAGGCATGATCTTTGTTCTTAATAAGCTCAACAAAAGATAGTGTAGTCATTATTCGTGTTGTGGTTAAAAGCATGGAGTCTGGAATGATAAGCCTCAGTTTCCTCATCTGTAAAATAGAAATAGTAATAATATTTGCCCCTTTAGCAATGTTGTAAACAATAAATGAGATAATGTACCTAATTGTTTGGAACAGTGCCCATCTCAGTTAAGTGCCTGATATCAACTTTTACTATCGTTATTATAAGTTAATAATTAAAGTAAAATGCAAATATAATGGTATAGTCCAGAGGTTGGCAAACTTTTTCTATAAAGAGCCACATAATAAATAGCTTTAGTCTTTGTGGGTCATATGGTCTTTGTTGACAACTGTTCATTTCTGCTGTTGTAGCATGAAAGCAGCCATGGACAATATGTAGTCAAAATGGGAATGGCTGTGTTCCAGTAAAACTATTTACAAAAATAGCAAGAGGCCTCATTTGACTGGCAGACCATAGTTGGCCAACCGCTGTTTAGTAGCTTGGACGAGGGGGTGATTAATCGTGGTGGGGAAGGGGATGGGAAAAAGCTTCACAGAGAATGTTTGAGAGTGGGCTGGATGTGCTTTCCTGTTAACTTTGATGGTGGAGACACTAGAATTAGAAACTTCTTAGGAGCTTTGCATTAATTCAGCCGAGAGATGATGAAGGCTTATGGAAGAGCAGTGGCAGTGGCAAGAGAGGAAGAGCTGATCTGAAGGATATTTGAAAAGAAGAAATGAAGTGATAGGAGTTGGAGATGGATTAAAGCAATTGGAGAGAAGGAATGTGCCAAAGATTTTTTTTTTAATATTTCTAGTTTGGGAAACTGAAAGAATGAAAATTATAATGCCTGAAATTCTTTGTTCACTTTGAAACATCTGTTTCTACAGCTGTCCTGTATCCTTCCAGTCTCATTCTAGCCTTTCTCTCAGTGTTTCCTGTCCTCCTAGTATAGGATGATTCCTATACTTACTGTCTTTTTAGTCCTTCTGGTTTGTCCTCTCAACTTGCTTGCTTTTGCCTTCTAACTTGGTCAGCTACCCTATGTTTTAAAAAGTAGCAGCCTTTCTTTGACTATCATATATTTTCTATCTTTTATCCATTTCTTTTTCTTTTCCTTGCCAGATTTTTGAAATGAATATTTTGAATATTTCCATTCTACCAATTGCATCCTTCATTCCTTGTATTTCTAGTCTTTTTCACCTTCTTACCCACTTCTAACATCACCAATGACCTATTTTTTAATCACATTCAAAGATCTTCTCTTTCCTACCTTTTCCTTCCATTCAGCACTCCTAAATAAAAAGCATTCTTCTAAGTGCTAGGGACACAGAGATGGAAGACAGAAGAGTAAACAGTCGGTAGTAGTATACTTTAATGGATATGATAAAATCATGTACAAAGTGCTTTGGGATTCCAGAGAAGAAAACCATTTAAGTCACCATGGAAAGTCTTGTTCACAAACAGGATAGCACTTTAATTTGAATAGGATTCAGAGGAGGCAGTTGGAAATTTCAGACAAGGAAACAGCATATGAGGAGGGAAGGAGGACAAACGGGCAGTTAAGTACCAGGGCAACTGTAGGAGATGAAACATGCTGGGAAGTTTGGGGGTTTTTCCCTTACAGCAATGAGAAACTATTAGAAGACTTTGAGCATTGGAGTGATAAAATCAGATTTGTATTTTAGGAAGATCACTTTGACAACAGCATAGGAGAGGAGATTGTAAGTAAGCCCAGTTGGGAAGTTTCTAGAGTAATTTAGAGGTCTTAACTTAAGACACTCATAAAGAGGGAGGAAATCAAAGAATCTTTCAGAGTACGTTTTGTCAACACCACCCTCCATGAACTGACTCTCAGCATTATTTGATGTTTGACATTATTAGCCTTATCCTTTTCAATAAGGAATGAACAGTTAGAATACAGCTCTTATGCATGTGGCATTCTGTGTATAAAGAGATATATAGAAGAAAGCTAAAGTATAATTTCTGCACTCTAGAAGAATATAACCTTATGAGAAAGATAGGACATATACATAAGAACCAACTAAAAAATAATGCAAGTCAGCATATAATTAAAACAGTGAGTATTAGAGATGATCAATGTTATAGAACTTCAGAAAAGGGGAAGATCAGATTGGCCCATGAAAATATCTCAGAGGAGATAAGTAGGGTGAGTGAACGGTAATACAAGATAAGTTCATATTGAGTAGAGAATTTCTGAAGGCAATTATATATAGGGGGATTTCAGCATCAGTAATCTGAATGGAATGGGAGTTTAGATAAGAAAGTTTATAATCTTTAATATAAGGTAGTTGGTAATTAAAATTGTGAGATAGAATTCCTTGAATCTTAATTAAAAAAAGGAACAGACCAAGAACAAGACCTTGGTAAATACAGTAATGATAATACAATAAGAGGGACTTCCCTGGTGGCACAGTGGTTAAGAATCTGCCTGCCAATGCAGGGGACACGGGTTCGAGCCCTGGTCCTGGAAGATCCCACATGCCGCAGAGCAGCTAAGCCCACGCACCACAACTACTGAGCCTGCGCTCTAGAGCCCGCGAGGCACAACTACTGAGCTTGCACGCCTAGAGCCTGTGCTCCACAACAAGAGAAGCCACTGCAATGAGAAGCCCGCGCACCGTAACGAAGAGTAGCCCCCACTTACCACAACTAGAGAAAGCCCACATGCAGCAAAAAAGACCAAACGCAGCCAAAAATTTTAAAAATTAAAAAAAAAATTAAGTGCCTTTAAAAAAAAGTAATAATAATACAATAAGAATAGCCTAACATGTGATTCAGAGAAAGTGCTTATAGACATATGAAGGAATCTATGAAAGTATAGTGTCATGGAAACTAGGGGATATACTATGACCTCCTGTAATGGCCTTTCTTATCTCTGATTAATTAAAATCATACTCATCCTTTAAGGCCTGCTTGATTCCCATATCCATGGCAGTTAATTAATTGCTTTTTAATCATCCTTTCGGTGTGACCTATTTTCAATACAGTTCTTTTTCCTTGGCTAAGTTTGCAGTTTCTGGAGGATGTGAACTTGGTGACAGACATTTGTATATTCCCCTACAGTATCTAGCCCGGTGCATATTAGGAGACAAATAAATCTATCAAACAACTTTAGAAATAATGTGGGCATGCCGTCTCATGGTGATTTCTTTTTGCATCAGTTTTTAAGTTTACACGTGAACACTATATTTGGCCATGGTTTTCTCATCATTTCATGGTATCTTGGCTGTGAGATCACACGTATACACACATTCCTGCTTCTCAGTACTCACTCTAGTCCAGACTCCTTGATGGATAATTACTGATCTCAGTGCTACGTAAAATAAACTAAGACTTGGGTAAATATACCTTCACATGTATGTCAACTTCAAAGAATAAGTAATTGGTAGTTAGATGAGAGGATGTAAAAAAGGAAGTGGGGGCTTCCCTGGTGGCGCAGTGCTTGAGAGTCCGCCTGCCGATGCAGGGGACACGGGTTCGTGCCCTGGTCTGGGAAGATCCCACATGCCGCGGAGCGGCTGGGCCCGCGAGCCATGGCCGCTGAGCCTGCGCGTCCGGAGCCTGTGCTCCACAACGGGAGAGGCCGCAACAGTGAGAGGCCCGCGTACCGCAAAAAAACAACAACAACAACAAAAAAAAGGAAGTAGATGAGTAGGTAGATGGAGGTTTGAGAAAGAGTGGTTAGTTTGGTAAATAGGTGACATTTTACTATGTAGTTGAGTCCTAATTATCCGTGGGCAGGTGGTTCATATTCTAGAATTTTGTGGATAGCCATCTATTTCACTTAAATAATTAGACAGGGCTTCCCTAGTGGTGCAGTGGTTGAGAGTCTGCCTGCCAATGCGGGGGACACGGGTTCGTGCCCCGGTCCGGGAGGATCCCACGTGCCGCGGAGCAGCTGGGCCCGTGAGCTGAGCCTGCGCGTCCGGAGCCTGTGCTCCGCAACGGGAGAGGCCACAACAGTGAGAGGCCCGCATACCACACACACTAAATAAATAAATAAATAAAAAGTTTTAAAAATAATAATAATTAGACATAAGAACTCAATTTTTTCTATGAAAAAAAGTATTCTTTTAGTCTTATTCATTCAATTAAACTCAAAGACAGATTTCATTTTAGAAAATACTCAATTCATATTTTTAATTACCTTGATATCATTCCTAGAACACTGCATCATATTTGGTCTTTTTCATTTGCCATATTTGTTTGAAATAGATACTTATGAAGTCATTGAGAGGTGAAAGGTCTCCATATTGGCTGGCAAATCATATTTGGAGAAATCTTTCACTCAGTTTAGGGCAATGATTATTATGTAACATAATTATTAACTAGAATAACAGGCTTATTATGAAATATTTTCATTTGCAAACATTGTAATTATTTTACCAAAACTTGCAAACCAAAGGTAAAACCTTTGTATTCTGAATGTGAATTCTTTTATTAAATAAGAATTAAATGCTCTTTTATAAACCATTCCGTTAACATGAGGAATTTAAAAAATATTTTAAATGTAGCTTTTTATTCTTAAATGTTCTTTTTTGCTTTATGCAAACTGGGAAAAAAGACATGCTTTCTTTTATAATTTTAAAGGACTTAATTTTAAAACTGTGATCTAATGAAAACATTTGACAAGCACTGCTATAATACTAGATCAGCTCAGTGGTATATGAATCAATCTTTAAAATCTTTAAATTTTACAAATGATTCATATTGAGTCATGAAATTTGTTATAATCATTAAATGAGGGAAATGATAAATGCTTTTTGACAGCCAATAGGTCTTCAGCTGCTTTTGATTAGTTGTTTTGATGACTATTTGAAAAAGGAATGGCCTGCTACCTTTTTGTTTTTAGAAATAGTACTTAAAATTTAATGTATTAATTAAAGTTATAAATTATTTTCAGTTGTTTTCTTTGATCTTTGTTATTCTAAATTAAATATTTTTTACAAAAAGTGTATAGTATGTTTGAGTGTGAGTTTTCTTACCTCTGATGGGGGCTCAGTGAGTCAGAATTGCAACAAAAGAAAATTTAACAGCTCCCACTGCTGCCTTTCAGGATAAGTAGAATGACGGAGAAGACAGTCTGCAATAAGCCAAGTAGCCCAGTTGACATACTCAAAAGCTGTGTCTTGGGCTAGGGATAAAGGAGAGAATTTGCTTTTGCAGGAATATGGGTTACAAAGTCTTAGGAGTTTGCTACTTCTGTATTTAAGTTGATGTAGCTTTTACAAAATAGCATCCTCACAGCCTGAAGCCCTAATGAAAAGTAATTAAGACCATTTACAGGTAGTTAATTCAGCTGTTAACTGGGCTCTCTGTAAAGAAGCTGTCGGCACCTAGCATCATCATTGCTTACCGATTCCCTCACTTTTTTTTTTTTTTTTTTAGGGTCACGGTAATTTCTCCTCTAATTTCATTTGCTCGCTTTTCCAATGCTACTCTTTTAGTAAAATTGGAGTTTGCTGTCCTACTGATTATAACCATTCTTCTAAACTCCCTGGGACAATGTCATATTTCTTCTGTTGCTGTTCTTCCTCTCCTGGAACCCACCTCATAACCCAAAACTTATTTGAATGAGAAAAGTATCCTTACTTAGTTAGCATAGCTCCAGATCAGTCAGCTCTTCTTAACTTCAGCTTCTGTCCTTTTGCAAAGCATACCTTAATTCTGAGCCTAATCAGTAGATTTTCTCTCCTTTCTGTTTGGCCACTTGAATAATTCAAGAGTGTAAATCATCAAAAGTTGGTTGTTACTTTTTCACTTGTTAGTTTCCTAATTATTTCACTTGATGAGGTATTTTCATGAAAATTTTTAGTGTTATTTTCTAGTGTGTTCTGTTACCTACTTCAAAACAAACTCTCCTATGTTAGGTACACTCCCTGCAGTTACAGAGGAATGGAGGAGAGACTACCTCATGGCAGCATGTCACGACTCACGGATCACTCCAGGCACAGTAGCTCTCATCGGCTCAATGAACAGTCACGACATAGCAGCATCAGAGATCTCAGTAATAATCCTCTGACTCACATCACACATGGCACCAGCATGAATCGGGTTATTGAAGAAGATGGAACCAGTGCTTAAATTGTCCTAAGGTGGAAAACTTGTGTTGTTTAAAAAGCAGATTTTCTTCTTTGCCTTTGCATGACTGATTGCCGTAACTCACTGTTATGATGCTTTCAGTCAGGTGCAGATTGTGTCCATTGAAAAGTAAACTTTTGATTTTTATATTGCAACAAACTTGTAACATCAAGGCATCCAAAATGCTAAGAATTATCGCATAAATAATTCTTATTTCTAGGTTATGAAGAAATAATTATTTGTCTGGTAAGCATTTTTATAAACCCATTTGTTTTATATTTAGAAAAATCCTAAATGTGTGGTGACTGCTTTATAGTGAACTTTCATATAATATCAACTAGTTGTGAGATAACATTCTGGTAGTTCTGTTAATAAAACAAAATTTCAGAATTAAAGAAATTTTCTATGCAAGGTTTATTTCTCAGATAAACAGTAGGACTTTGTAGTTTCCTTTCCACTGAGTGAAAAAGAACTGTGTTTTTAAACTGTAGGAGAATTTAATAAATCAGCAAGGGTATTTTAGCTAATAGAATATAAAATCAACAGAAGAATCTGATTAGTCTATTGAAGGCTCTTTTGAAATTCTATCAAAATAATCTTTATTCAGAGAAATACAGGAGCAGGATTAGCAACGGAGTAAAAGCGGAGATGGGCATTTTTCCCGGTAATTGTGCTGTTTTTATTACTTTTGTAAATATTACGTTTACTGGCTGTGTTTTTATAACGTATCCATATGCATGATGGAAAATTTTTACTTTGTAGCCATGTTTTCCCATGTAGTAGTATTGATTCCTAGAGAACTTCATGTTCAGATATGTTCTGTGGAAGCATGTAATAGAATAAGCATCACACATTATAAGGTTTTTTGTGGTAACCATAATTACAAAATGGCAAAATGTTTCCTCTGTATTCGTCGTTGTATTTTTCTACAGTGAGATGTGATCTTGCCAAAGCCACCAGATCTTGGTATCCAGGCCCCTCCTGTCAGTGGGTTGATTGTCTGCACTTGCATTGCCCAGTAGCCAATAGGCTACAGCTTTTGCCCCACACCCTTATTTTCAGATTCTGGATCATTCTTGTTTATAGCTGAAATACATATAACCTAAGTCCAAAGAGGTGATTAATTTGGGGTATTTGAAAATCACTGTAGCTAAATGGAGCATGATTAGTCCTGCTGTGAAGTATCCTTTAATCTTAAAAATATCAACTCAAAAATGTTTGACATTTTGTCTTATAAAATTTAAATAATTTATAATAAAAACTGTGACGTTTATTAGGCGTGAAATTGATCGGAAGGGAAAGAAAACTTCTGGAAAATGCTGGATGTGTTTTATAGAAAAGTATATTTAAACAAGGGATCCTCAACGCTGACTACAGATAAGAATCACTTGGGGAGCCTCTGATACCGGACACCTTCCTCTCATTCAGATGACAACTGGTAGTTTTTTAAAAAGCTTTCCAGGTGATTCTAATCTGAAACCTGGCTGCAAGGTGTTTTAAACTAACTTGCCTCTGATGATGATGTGATGGCATCATGTTGTATCACGTGAAAATCTAGCTGGATTCAGTGTTATGGTTTTATATCATTACCTGGTATACAACGGGAATTCTGGATCCCACTTCTAAGGATTCTTACTCATTAAGTCAAAGGTGATGGTAGGCCTTTATAATCTGGTTGTAAAAAGAAATACCACAGGTGATTCTTATGCAAGTATCCAAGAATCACACTTCAAAAAATATTCTAGTCTCTAAAGAGGCCTGGCTTTGCCATATGCTAATTTTTTACCTTTAACAGGTCAGTTTCTCTGAGCCTCAGTTCCCTTGTTTATAAATGAAGACAGAAGATAAATACCTACCTCACAAAATTGTCAAATAGGTATCAGATGAAAACTCATATGAAAGCTCTTTGAAAATTTTAAAGTGTTATGAACTATAAGGGATTAAGATTATTGAGGATTTAAGAGATTTGTTTGAGGGCTACCATAGTACATTCCTTGACATGTGTTTAATTCATGTGTAGTTTTTCCTCTCCTTCTTTAAAACAAAAAGCACCAAGAAATTAGGTGTTGACAGAAGCTTTTATCAGGCGCAGAAGTCAGTTTTCTGATAATAATAATTTGTGTATCATGTTTTTTCTTTCAAAGTATGTATTTCTTAATATTTATTATTAATTCTTCTTAAGATATAGTTGAATATTTGGCTCAAATGCTTTACTTTTTCCTCTATCTTCATCGTCTTTTCCCTTGAAACTGGAGTTAATACTCAAGACAAGTAGAGTCTGAATTCCCTCACGTCTGACAGTTAGTAACCCTTTACTCTGAAAGCCAAACTTACAACAACTCATTTATAAATAAATCAGTAATTCTTGAGGCTTTTGTCTGAGGATTTCCCCTGAGAACAGCATGAGAGACCAAAACAAACATTCAGACAAAAAAAATAAGTTACTATAGAAGGTACCAGTTTCAGCTCAAAGATGTTGTCATCCATCGCCATCTGCATTATATTATCAATTGCCAAAATGTTAATTGGGGGCTCCCCTGGTGGCGCAGTGGTTGAGAGTCCGCCTGCTGATGCAGGGGATGCGGGTTCGTGCCCCAATCCGGGAAGATCCCACATACCGCGGAGCGGCTGGGCCCGTGAGCCATGGCCACTGAGCCTGCGCGTCCAGAGCCTGTGCTCCGCAACGGGAGAGGCCACAGCAGTGAGAGGCCCGCGTACCGCAAAAAAAAAAAAAAAAAAAGTTAATTGTTTTTTTTGTGGGCCGAGTATAGACAGTTAAGTGAACATCATTATGAAAATCTTAACTTTGTGCTTCTTGATTTTTATGTATTCATTTGTATCTTCTCTACTAAACTGTTGATGTATTTGTAAAGGATATATTGGCCTCTCAGTTACTTTCAGTATCTTAGTTTTGCTCCACAAAATTTACTTAATATTGTTAATGCATTGTTTTAAATAACCGTATTTAGTTTGGGTTGTGTTATTTATCAAACTAGCGCTCCAAATTAAGATTTTTTTTCTTTAAAGAAACAGTTGAAGAACTATAACAAAACAACAATTTCAAGTCTCAACTAGCTTAATCCAACATAAGCAAGTCCTGACAGCTTTCCTACCATATGTTTAATTTGTGTTGTGATTGGCATATGATAATGTTTAGTATTTTATTTGTTCGGTTGACAACTGAGAAAATAATAGTTCTCTCTAAAATGTTAATATGTAACTGAAAGGTTTTCGAGAAGTACTCTGATTTCAGCAATATTGTATTGAATTTTTTCAGTGATTAAAGCAAACAATTCAAGACAATATTAAGCTCGAAACAGTAGTTTCAAAGAACAACTGATTAGTAACTCAACAACTAGCAGAGGGCATAGTACATAGTAGATTTTCAATAAATATTTAAATGAATGAATAACTCATGTTATGCAACTCACTTTTACTCTAGCAGTGAAGTCTCACTTCAAAGAAATTTGAAGAGTCTAAATTTAAACTAAGTGAAATGAAGTCTCTGCTTTACCAGAATAATCTGCGGCAGTTAGTAATATGTGAATTGCACCAAATAAAGTGTATTTCTCCTAGAGTAACAGTCCATATTGCTATTTTAATTAAAGAAATATATATACAAACTTGTACCAACACTTTATATTAATTTTAAAAGGTGATGAGCAATTCTTAGAGGTATTTAGTTTCTTGTTGGTTTTATGTGAAGTTAGATCTTTGTGTAGTGGTTGGGTAAATGAATATTCAAGTAAACCTTGATTAATGATGATTTTCTAAAAGCTGTTTCTTAGAGCAGATTTATGAAAATTCTGAGAATCTCTTCAAATTAGAAAAATTTACTACATTTTAACCTACCTCATTAGTTTCTTTGTGATAATAGCGGGCAGTAACTGAAGTTGAAACTGTATTGGTTTAGGCTATATCCCCATGAAATAAAAGGAACTACTTAAAAGTTTTTTGATAAAGTAGTGGATCATTGGCTTGAGCTTAGAAAGCATTAATATACCAAAATTTCACTATGATGATATTTATATTGCTTTTGACATGCCAAAGGTATATTTACATATTATCATACTTGGAATCAAAAGACCCATAATTATGATGTAAACTAGACAGCTCATTTAATTTCTCTTGGTCTCAGTTTCTTTGATGTAAAATAAGGATAAGGTAATTTGGGGCCCCGAAACCTACCTCACTGGACATTGTGAGGATCAAATGAGATAACAGGAATTACAGTGCTCTTTAACCTGTAAGTTCCCCTACTGATAGTATGTGTTTTTGTTAGAATTTTGGGGTTACAGAAAGCAAGAATAATGGTCTTCAGTGGTATTTAGCAGTAACAACAGAATAGGCAATTAGACCAGTATTCATTTGGTATAACCTTTAAGTCAGCAATCCAATTAATCCTTTAAAAATGAGGTTCTTTTTCAAGAGTGGCTATGCCCTTAGATTGTATTGGTTCTTTATTATATGTTATACCAGAATATGTTTTCAAATTTTATATGGCTGAATTTGTAGGTCACTTTCATCAGAAATTTGGGGATCTCCATTATGTTTTCTTTGATACAGAATGATATAACTACATTAGCTTGGTTTCAATGAAATTCATAAGAAAAATATAAAGAGAAGTGTAAGCCTTATTTTTCTTTCTTTGAGGACTTTCATGTGCCCAGTTCTTTCCAATTAAGAACAATTTTTAAAATGTGATTACTGTAACTGGTTGGTTTTCATCGTAGCAAAACTTTACATTTTAAGTGATAATATTATCTTGTTTGTATATTTGCATATATAATTTTTAAACCTGCATAAAGTAAGGATTTCTCCATTCTTTTCCACACATAAGCACGCAAAAGAGCATTTTTATAGAACTTAGGTTTACAAAGGAACTCATGATTCTTTTAAACTTCTTTTATGCCTTTTTTACAACTGATTAAAATAAGAAAAAATGTTTACATTTAATTCAGCTATGTTTCTTGGTAGCTGTATGATTTTATACATTCTTATATCATTTTAATCTATTTTATATGAAAAAAGTATGTTGACATCTCTTAATATTTTAGTTCTCTTCCCTTCTTTTTTGTTCCAATTATATGAGTTTTGAGAAAGGAGTAGGAAGACTAAGCAACCTTTACCTTCCATCTGACTATAATTAGTCTCCTGGGTTTTTTTCTAATATAAATTCTATATTTCTTTAACAGCCAAATTGATATCGGGTTATAATTTTCTCTCAGGATCCAAAGTATTCTGAGAAAGAAAATGTTAAGGTCTATCCAGAACCAGCCATCTTTGCAGACATTCCAATTTGGTTGATTTATAAAGATTTAATATAATAAGTTAATAAGCATCTTTCTTATTCTGTGATCTCTAATTAGAAAGTAAAAATTTTGTTGCCATAAAGATAAAAGAAGGTAAATTTTCACCTATATTTTAGTCAAATCCCATACCAGTACAACATTATTCCTATAAGTGAGAGTCATTCAGTCTATTTAAATGTATTGAAGGTTGGTTTCCTTCAGAGTACTTTTTTTTTAATAATCACTTTTCTCAGAAAATCTATTATGTCCTTTCTTGGACATTTTCATTGGTATGATAGCATTGTTCATAATTTTTTTCTCATTTTATTGGCCACTGTCACCACTTTTCCCTGATCAAGAGAAACAAGTTTTTTACCTTGTAGTAATTCGGGTTTTGAAAATTCAGTGTTCCCTTATTTTGATAATTACCATTCGCTAGTAACATTAGTATTTATAAGACAGTGCTATTTTTCAAGCTTGTTATTTTATCGTATTTCCTGAAGTAGGGTGAACTACAACATTATTGTTGTTGTTGTTGTTGTTGTTGTTATTATTATTGCCCTGGGGTTTTTGTGATATAAGTCAGCTTGTTTGTATTGCTAACTTGCAAGTATTTCTTTACCTGTGTTGACATGCTTACTGACATAAAAGAAAAAACTTTACAGCTTAATAATTTCTTTTTTCTAAATTGGCAGATTTTTTTAATGCTTAGTAAAAATGCATTATGTTATTTTTAAATACCACAAAACTTTGTGTCAGAAGACCTCATCTCTAGTGTTGCCTCTGTTTTCAATGAGCTGTGTAACTTTGGAATTTTACCTCTTGGGACCTCAGTTTTCTCATCTGTAAATGAAAGGAACAAGGGGATTAGATCAGGTAGTGTCTCAAATTCCACCTGTTTCTGATTTGGTTATCCCTTGACTATTTTATAATCATTATCTAGGCTTACTTTTATTCTTGTTATTCTTCCCATGAACTATATTTACTAGATCAGCCTGTACTGTTAATGCAAGTTATACTCAAATTAATAGGATTCAGATACGTTGCTAATTTTGTTTCCCATTCATGATTTGAAGTTATTTTATTTTATTTTATGTTTTTCGGCCATACTGCATGGCTTGTGGGATCTTAGTTCCTCGATCAGGGATTGAACCTGGGCCATGGCAGTGAAAGCACCAAGTCTTAACCACTGGACTGCCAGGAAATTCCTGATTTTAAGTAATTTTAAAGGAGGAAAATTATATTACAGATAATAAAAGTAAAAGAAAGGTTACAAATAATTGACATGACCTTTTTTTCTCCCAAGGGAAAAGTCTCCTAAAGAGCCAGCATAAGCACCTTAAAATTGACATACAGAAAAAAATAACATGTAAAATTCTGTGATCTTTGTTCTCTTAAATATGAATGTAGCTATTTAGGCTAAACTTTTAACAAAATGTATTCAAGGTAAAATTAGTAAACAAAGCAGTGATAGCACTGGCCCATATAGCTAATTAAAAAAGCTATTAGGTTTTACTGACATTAAAATGATTATAAAATGTAAAAGGAATTTAAGAGGAATGGATTGAAATTTTTCTGTTCAATAATTATTCTTAAGCTGTATTCTTAGATTCATTGCATAAATATAGTTGCAAGATTGCCATGGGCAAGTGAATGTCCTGCTTTAAAATATTGTTACAGATAAATGTGGTGTGTTATTTTTTATTTTTTTCTGGCTCTGCAGAAGATGTTTCTCTAAAGCCTCCTTCTGTAATAAAATGTGGAAATTCCATTAGTTCCATCTCTCAGCAGAGTTCTCTTGTAGATTTAATTACGTTCTCTGAGAACCAGGCCAAGGAGGTTCCTGTTACTTTTAAAGATCATTGTCTTTCTTCTAATTGTCTTCATTAGCTCATATCAATCTCTTGAACCCTTGGTCTATAGATTTACAGTCTAGGTATTGGGTTTGGTGTCTAATGGGTAGAGAAGAATAATGGAAAGTTGATATAGGAAGGTGTACTGGTTTCTGGTGTGATTTCTTTGGCTGTACTTGATTCCTTGTCTTTCACTGGATCAGACAACTCTCCTGACTTCCAGAAATTGAATTAGATGCCCAGCTTTTCTCATTCAGACATGCCTGTATTACAATGTTATTTTAACTGCCTGTTAAAAACAACCACTTTTTTCAGTTCTCTGTCTCTTCATGTTTTGATATTACATTTGTTAAGCTTGAGTCTGAGGTCTAAACATTTCATTGAGTATTTTCTGGGTTTTGATAATGGGATATTCTATAAGATAAAACAGATAATCCTAGGGTGATTTAATTTATATTTATCCATCCACTATTCTTCTATTTCTCTACCTACTTATCCCCTCCACCAGTTTTGAAAAGGAAGTTTATGTCTTCCTTGTCTCCCTCCCTTAGTCCTACCTCAGATAATTTTTCTTTGAACTACTCTTGTTGGCAGAAAGATTTAATATGAAATAATTCTATATTTCTGAGACAAGATCAACACAGTAGTGCTTTACACTGAGCTGAGGTGTTTGTGTACTTGAAAATCTTATGTTTTCTTTATATGTGAACTTGAAATTATTTTTTTAATCATGAAAAGGACTCTAATTTGAAAATATTAGTCTGGAAATTCTTGTCATCAGGTGCTATTTTTACCTTAGCTTGTGAATTATCATAGTAAATCTGAGTTCTTTATCATTCATCTTTTTTTTTTCATTCATCTTTTTAAAAAGTTAATTTCTCTAAAATTATCCCATTTCACAGATCTTTAATACCAACTTCAAACAACTTTTCTGCTTTTATTTTCAGAAATGCCAAATTCTGTTTTCAAGAGTTTTATTTTTTCATTGCAGTTTAAACGTATTGCATATGTGAAGGAGTGATGCAGTTTAGAAATTTACTTTGGCATGATAAAGACAGCAACACCACAGTCCCTTACTCCCAGTCGCAAAAAGAAAAGTTCATTTGACACGCAAAAGCTATTAAATTGTCTTATTTTTATTTGAAAGAGCTATGGAAACTGTTTCTTCTAATTTAAACTTTTTAAATTAGGAAAATACCAACTTTGCTATATTTTAATCTGTTAATGAATTGGGGATATTATTTATGTAAGTATATACGTCTACAATTTATTATAGTTAATAGTTATTTCGCTTTCTGTAATATACGATACCTGAAGCTCACATTTATTTAATGTGAGCTTTTTTTTTGAGACTTTTTTTTGTTTTGTCTTATTTTCTTAATGTTGTACAGTATTGTATATGTTAGGTTATCACAGTCATCTCAGCAGAAAACTCTTACATAGATGGACTGTTCTTTCTGAGAATCAGCCCAAGGAGATTCATATCATGTGGTCATAGTTGGATAATATTATTCTGAGCTATGTGAAGTTGCTGGTTTTGTTGATCAAATGTTAACAATTTCATAATATATATTCAAGAAACAACCAAACAAAGATCCTTTAGAACAGATGTAATGACTTCCCATTTCAACTCTTTTAATCAACCTACCAGGCTTTATGAAAGAGACTCAAACTACAGATAACCGTAGGTCTATCAAGAAAATTCTGCTTTGTTTTGCTTTTAAATTGCCCAGTTTTCAAAGGTGTTTAATCAAAATGACTTCGGTGGGCTTCCCTGGTGGCGCGGTGGTTGAGAGTCCGCCTGACGATGCAGGGGACATGGGTTCGTGCCCCGGTCCGGGAAGATCCCACATGCCACGGAGCGGCTGGGCCCGTGAGCCATGGCCGCTGAGCCTGCGCGTCCGGAGCCTGTGCTCCGCAACGGGAGAGGCCACAACAGTGAGAGGCCCACGTACCGCAAAATAACAAAAAAAAAACCCAAAAAACAAAATGACTTCAGTAATTGAAGCAAATATCTTTCAGGAATACATAAGTTACATACGCCTTTCATTAAATCTGTGTGTAGTTTTTAAGTTTTCATTATTGAAACATTGTCATACATCTAAATATCATTTAGAGGCAAAATAACTCCCCTCCCCACCCAATATCTAATATGGACTCAAATTTTGCCAGCTACAGAATTGTGTCTTCTTGATAGGTGTTCTAAAATAATGAATACTATTATGTTATGTAGTCAACAAATTTGCCTTAAAGTGCCATTTAAAGATTTTCTTTATGCATATGTTTCAGGTTGTAAGAATTAAAATATATGAGTATAAAAAAGCATATAAAATTAAGAAGCTCCTACACAGGAAATCCCCAATTTTAAATAGAGCTATGTTCTAAAAAGTTGCAGATTGCGTTGTTCCAAAGTCATACTACATCTCCTCATATAAATAATATTTTTGTGAATAATAAGGGTAACAGATAGCCAACAAGAGCTGACCTAGTGCACTCCATTATTAATCTAGGGGTCTTGGTTTGGAATAAAGTGTTAGTGACTATAGCCCTTTCACCTCTCTTAAAAACAAATACATTGTTGTTAGCACAGATTACTATCAGTTAGTAGAATATTAAGCTTTAAAAGTGGAAATAATTTAGTGTTGGTGGAACTATTTTGAGACAAGGGATATCATTTAAATGACCTAACTTGGGAATCTGCTCCTCTTGCCCTGAACCCATGTGATGACTGAAAGTGCTGTATATTTTCAGTGACCTTGAAGAAAGGAGCTAGTCATTTCTATTTTATGCGTCATATGAAGTCGGGGCCTTACTGATCTCATGTTTTTCAGTTCAAAGGCTGTGTCTGGAACATCCTAGATATCCTTCACCCACGCTCTTCTAAGGCTGTGTTTCAGGCTCTGTCTGCCCTACCTTCAGGTAGGCCTGCGTTCCGGCTCTGCTCCTTGATATTAAATTTACAGATGGGCACTGTCCATTCTTGTTTTAAAAAAGTCTTGCCTCATTTTACTGTTATCAACAATGACCACCACCTTCTCTTTTTTTCAAGAGATATAAAGGTAGAAAGGATATTTTTTTATTATTTTCAAAAACTATTATTCTTAAACAGGTGGCACTTAGCAATTTCGTTTTCAAACTCTAATCTGAATTAAGTTGATGAGGTGATTCTAAAATTGATTCTAAAATTTTAATCTTGCTTTATCATATAAACATCTAGTTAGAAACTTTATGCTAATAAAGACTTGTATTTTGTGGCATTCGTTCTTCATGTTTCTTTTCTATGTATTTAAAATCGTTCATTCATTTCCAAACGAGTGGAGAAGTTACTGTTGAGCTCTGTATAGGACAAGTGCGCTTGATTAGAGCATGAAATGTACTTTCACATTAGCTGGGTGTGCTTTGCACTCTGCTCTTGTAGATTTATTTTGTTTACAGTAGACTGATGTCAGTTTTTGTAAATGTTTTTACTTAGCACTTTAACTGTGAGTGTATAAACTGATTTTAAATGTAGTGGTTGTATATTTTGGTTATAAATTGGAAATTTGTAATAAAATTAAATGATTTGTTCTGTATTTTGTCATTAGTACCTGACTGAGTATAGTTTTCTACCTCATCTTCTAGACTCTATTTAACATATTACACTGCTATTTTTATTTTTTTTTATTATATCACCAAATTTACTTAAGAAAAACAGATTTGAACACTATTTTTCCTCCAGTTGACACCTTTGAGAGATGTTGCTGTTCAATGTGGCACACAATAAGGAAACATTTTGATGACGGGGCATTATATTGAAATGCCCTCGCATACCTCCACCTCCATGTATAAAAATACTCCTTTGGAATTAATGCTGCTGTCGCCTCTTGAATTTAGATTCAATTGTCAGTAAACCTAAATTAAATGTAGCCACAGTCTTTAAAATGATCGCATAAAAAAGAGAAGTAGTTAAAGCTCTCAGAAACGTGATACGTTACAATTATAGATATGTGTAATCAGGCTCTACGAAATGTAATACTATTTTAAACATTACATTTAAACTAAATAGCAGTTTCATTTTGCCATCAAAATTAATAATGGTGCTTCACATCCAAAGTAGGTGTGGAGGTTTGATTATTTCTCATTTGAGAACAACGTAAATGCCTTCTTGCCTCTACTTTTCCATCTCATGGATTCTCAGGGGTTCAGAGGTCATGTGGTAGCCCCCTTCTCACTTATGGAACCAGCTTTGAAAAGGCTCCAAATTAAAAATAATCGTTGGCAGCTTTATTCCAGTCCTAGTACAGAAGAGTCAGGTTATCTCACCAAATTTTTCAGTCCTCTGATAAAATCTGCAGATGCTTCTTAATTTGCCTCTTTGCTAGGAAAGATGAGAGAGGAAAATTCTCATCCATCACAACTATAGGTAACAGTGAACTATGGAAAGCACTAAAGTTTAAAGCAACGTATCATCATTTGGTCTCACTGCCGATGTTTAAATGAGGTCAGTAAATCTTTCACACTAGCAAATTATAAGTTGAAATTTTTTCTAAAAGATTGAAGGTAGCCACAATTCTCCCAGGCACAGATAGAATGGGTTTTCCTTCCTGCAAATTGGGGGAGAAGAGATAATTACTTTATTATCCTATAGTGGGAACAGCCGTACTTGATTCTGTGCATTCCCTGGCCTAGTATCCACGCATTTGGGGGTACAGTTAGCTCTGAAAAGTTCTACACAGAGTAGGTAGATCAGTGAAGGTATTACATAGTAGTGACCTTCTAAGCCTGGATATGAAACAGCTTCATTATATAGACATTTCAAAATACCTATGCAGCAAGAGGAAAATAGACTTTTCAACCAAGTATCAGTTGAAAGTCAGAGATCTGGAAGGGAAGATGGCGGAAGAGTAAGACGCGGAGATCACCTTCCTCTCCACAGATACACCAGAAATACATCTACACGTGGAACAACTCCTGCAGAACACCTACTGAAGGCTGGCAGAAGACCTCAGACCTCCCAAAAGGCAAGAAACTCCCCAC
The DNA here is from genome assembly GCF_949987515.2 of Delphinus delphis. Lineage (NCBI taxonomy): Eukaryota > Metazoa > Chordata > Mammalia > Artiodactyla > Delphinidae > Delphinus > Delphinus delphis. Next base: position 104,951,570 of record NC_082688.1, read on the forward strand.
GTACCTGGGTAGGGCAAAAGGAAAAAAGAATAAACAGAGACAAAAGAATAGGGACGGCACCTGCACCAGTGGGAGGGAGCTGTGAAGGAGGAAAAGTTTCCACACACTAGGAAGCCCCTTCGCGGGCGGAGAATGCGGGAGGCGGAGGGGGGAGCTTCGAAGCCGCGGAGGAGTGCACAGCAACGGGTGCGGAGGGCAAAGCGGGGAGATTCCCGCACAGAGGATCGGTGCTGACCAGCACTCACCAGCCCGAGAGGCTTGTCTGCTCACCCGCCGGGACGGGCGGGGCTGCGAGCTGAGGCTCTGAGGCTAGGGTTTCGGTTTCGGACGGAGCGCAGGGAGAGGACTGGGGTTGGCGGCTTGAACATAGCCTGAAGGGGTTAGTACACCACAGCTAGCCGGGAGGGAGTCCGGGGAAAAGCCTGCACCTGCCGAAGAGGCAAGAGACTTTTTCTTCCCTCTTTGTTTCCTGGTGCGTGAGGAGAGGGGTTTAAGAACGCTGCTTAAAGGAACTCCAGAGACGGGCGCGAGCCGCGGCTAAAAGCGCGAACCCCAGTGACGGGCGCGAGCCGCGGCTGAAAGCGCGGACCCCAGAGACGGGCGCGAGCCGCGGCTGAAAGCGCGGACCCCAGAGACGGGCGCGAGCCGCGGCTGAAAGCGCGGACCCCAGAGACGGGCGCGAGCCGCGGCTGAGGGCGCGGACCCCAGAGACGGGCGCGAGCCGCGGCTGAGGGCGCGGACCCCAAGGCGGGCGGGAGACGTTGGGGCTGCTGCTGCCGCCACCAAGGGGCCTGTGTGCGAGCGCAGGTCGCTCTCCACTCCCCTCTTCCGCGGAGCCTGTGCAGCCCGCCACTGCCGGGTTCCCGGGATCCGGAGACGACTTCCCCGGGAGAGCGCACGGCGGGCCTCGGGCTGGTGCAGAGTCACGCCGGACTTTGCCGCCGCAGGCCCGCCCCGCATTCCGTGCCCCTCCCTCCCTGCCGCCGGCCTCCATACGCCAGAACCCCCGAATCAGCGGCTCCTTTAACCCCGTCCTGTCTGAGCAAAAAACAGACGCCCTCCAGCGACCTACACGCAGAGGCAGGGCCAAATCCAAAGCTGAGCTCCTGGGAGCTGTGAGAACAAAGAAGAGAAAGGGAAATCTCTCCCAGCAGCCTCAGAAGCAGCGGATTAAAGCTCCACAATCAACTTGATGTACCCTGCATCTGTGGAATACATGAATAGACAGCCAATCATCCCAAATTAAGGAGGTGGACTTTGGGAGCAAGATCTATGATTTTTCTCCCTATTCCTCTTTTTGTGAATGTGTATGTGTATGCTTCGGTGTGAGATCTTGTCTGTATAGTCTTGCTTCCACCATTTGTCCTAGGTTCTATCCGTCCATGGTTTTTTCTTAAAATTTTTTTCTTAATAATCAATTTTAATTTTAAGAACGTTATTATACTTTACCTTCGTCCTTTCTTTCTTTCTTTCTTTCCTTCCTTCCTTCCCTCCTTTAGACAACGAATCATCCCAAATTGAGGAGGTGGTCTCTGACAGCAAGATTTATGATTTTTCCCCCTTTACCTCTTTTTGTGAGGGTGTATGTGTACGCTTCTGTGTAAGACTTTGTCTGTATAGCTTTGCTTCCAACATTTGTCCTAAGGTTCTATCCGTCCCTTTTTTTTTTCTAATTAAGAATTTTTTAATTCAATAACTTTATTATACTCTATTTTATTTTTACTGTATCTTCTTTCTGTTTTCCCTTCTTTCCCTCCTTCCTTCCTTCCTCCCTCCCTCCTTTCGTTCCTTCTTGCCTTCTTTCCTTCCTTGCTTCTTTCTTTCTTCCTTCCTTCCTTCCTTCCCTCCTTCCTTCCCTCCTTTAGACAACGAATCATCCCAAATTGAGGAGGTGGTCTCTGACAGCAAGATTTATGATTTTTCCCCCTTTACCTCTTTTTGTGAGGGTGTATGTGTACGCTTCTGTGTAAGACTTTGTCTGTACAGCTTTGCTTCCAACATTTGTCCTAAGGTTCTATCCGTCCTTTTTTTTTTTTTTTTCTAATTAAGAATTTTTTAATTCAATAACTTTATTATACTTTATTTTATTTTTACTGTATCTTCTTTCTTTTTGTTTTTCCTTCTTTCCCTCCTTCCTTCCTCCCTCCCTCCCTCCCTCCTTTCGTTCCTTCTTGCCTTCTTTCCTTCTTTGCTTCTTTCTTTCTTTCTTCCTTCCTTCCTTCCTTCCTTCCCTCCTTCCTTCCCTCCTTTCCTTCTTTCTTTCCTCATACGTCTACTAATTCCCTCTACTTTTTCTCCCTTTTATTCTGAGCCGTGTGGATGAAAGGCTCTTGGTGCTCCAGCCAGGAGGCAGGGCTCTCCCTCTGAGGTAGGAGAGCCAACTTCAAGACACTGGTTCACAAGAGACCTCCCAGCTCCAGATAATATCAAACGGCGAAAATCTCCCAGAGACCTCCATCTTAACACCAGCACCCAGCTTCACTCAACGACCAGCAAGCCACAGTGCTGGACAACCTGTGCCAAACAACTAGCAAAACAGGAACACAACCCCACCCATTAGCAGAGAGGCTGCCTAAAATCATAATAAGGCCACAGACACCCCAAAACACACCACCAGACGTGAACCTGCCCACTAGAGAGACAAGATCCAGCCTCTTCCACCACAACACAGGCACTAGTCCCCTCCACCAGGAAGCCTACACAACCCACTGAACCAACCTTAGCCACTGGAGACAGACATCAAAAACAGGAGGAACTACGAACCTGCAGCCTGCAAAAAGGAGACCCCAAACACAGTAAGATAAGCAAGATGAGAAAACAGAAAAACACACAGCAGATAAAGGAGCAAGATAAAAATGCACCAGACCTAACAAATGAAGAGGAAATAGGCAGTCTACCTGAAAAAGAATTCAGAATAATGATAGTAAGGTTGATCCGAAATCTTGGAGATAGAATGGACAATAGAATGGACAAAATGCAAGAATCAGTTAACAAGGCCCTAGAAGAACTAAAGATGAAACAAGCAACGATGAAAAACACAATAAATGAAATTAAAAATACTCTAGATGGGATCAATAGCAGAATAACTGAGGCAGAAGAACGGATAAGTGACCTGGAAGATAAAATAGTGGAAATAACTACTGCAGAGCAGAATAAAGAAAAAAGAATGAAAAGAACTGAGGACAGTCTCAGAGACCTCTGGGACAACATTAAACGCACCAACATTCGAATTATAGGGGTTCCAGAAGAAGAAGAGAAAAAGAAAGGGACTGAGAAAATATTTGAAGAGATTATAGTTGAAAACTTCCCTAATATGGGAAAGGAAATAGTTAATCAAGTCCAGGAAGCACAGAGAGTCCCATACAGGATAAATACAAGGAGAAATACGCCAAGACACATATTAATCAAACTGTCAAAAATTAAATACAAAGAAAGCATATTAAAAGCAGCAAGGGAAAAACAACAAATAACACATAAGGGAATCCCCATAAGGTTAACAGCTGATCTTTCAGCAGAAACCCTACAAGCCAGAAGGGAGTGGCAGGACATACTGAAAGTGATGAAGGAGAAAAACCTGCAACCAAGACTACTCTACCCAGCAAGGATCTCATTCAGATTTGATGGAGAAATAAAAACCTTTACAGACAAGCAAAAGCTGAGAGAGTTCAGCACCACCAAACCAGCTTTACAACAAATGCTAAAGGATCTTCTCTAGGCAAGAAACACAAGAGAAGGAAAAGACCTATAATAACGAACCCAAAACAATATAGAAAATGGGAATAGGAACATACATATCGATAATTACCTTAAATGTAAATGGACTAAATGCTCCCACCAAAAGACACAGATTAGCTGAATGGATACAAAAACAAGACCCTTACATATGCTGTCTACAAGAGACCCACTTCAGACCTAGAGACACATACAGACTAAAAGTAAGGGGATGGAAAAAGATATTCCATGCAAATGGAAACCAAAAGAAAGCTGGAGTAGCAATTCTCATATCAGACAAAATAGACTTTAAAATAAGGACTATTAAAAGAGACAAAGAAGGACACTACATAATGATCAAGGGATCGATCCAAGAAGAAGATATAACAATTGTAAATATTTATGCACCCAACATAGGAGCACCTCAATACATAAGGCAAATACTAACAGCCATAAAAGGGGAAATTGACAGTAACACATTCATAGTAGGGGACTTAAACACCCCACTTTCACCCATGGACAGATCATCCAAAATGAAAATAAATAAGGAAACACAAGCTTTAAATGATACATTAAACAAGATGGACTTAATTGATATTTATAGGACACTCCATCCAAAAACAACAGAATACACATTTTTCTCAAGTGCTCACGGAACATTCTCCAGGATAGATCATATCTTGGGTCACAAATCAAGCCTTGGCAAATTTAAGAAAATTGAAATTGTATCAAGTATCTTTTCTGACCACAACGCCATGAGACTAGATATCAATTACAGGAAAAGATCTGTAAAAAATACAAACACATGGAGGCTAAACAATACACTACTTAATAATGAAGTGATCACTGAAGAAATCAAAGAGGAAATCAAAAAATACCTAGAAACAAATGACAATGGAGACACAACGACCCAAAACCTGTGGGATGCAGCAAAAGCAGTTCTAAGGGGGAAGTTTATAGCAATACAAGCCCACCTTAAGAAGCAGGAAACATCTAGAATAAACAACCTAACCTTGCACCTCAAGCAATTAGAGAAAGAAGAACAAAAAAACCCCAAAGCTAGCAGAAGGAAAGAAATCATAAAAATCAGATCAGAAATAAATGAAAAAGAAATGAAGGAAACAATAGCAAAGATCAATGAAACTAAAAGCTGGTTCTTTGAGAAGATAAACAAAATAGATAAACCACTAGCCAGACTTATCAAGAAAAAAAGGGAGAAGACTCAAATCAATAGAATTAGAAATGAAAAAGGAGAGGTAACAACTGACACTGCAGAAATAAAAGAGATCATGAGAGATTACTACAAGCAACTCTATGCCAATAAAATGGACAATCTGGAAGAGATGGACAAATTCTTAGAAATGCACAACCTGCCAAGACTGAATCAGGAAGAAATAGAAAATATGAACAGACCAATCACAAGCACTGAAATTGAAACTGTGATTAAAAATCTTCCAACAAAGAAAAGCCCAGGACCAGATGGCTTCACAGATGAATTCTATCAAACATTTAGAGAAGAGCTAACACCTATCCTTCTCAAACTCTTCCAAAATATAGCAGAGGGAGGAACACTCCCAAACTCATTCTACGAGGCCACCATCACCTTGATACCAAAACCAGGCAAGGATGTCACAAAGAAAGAAAACTACAGACCAATATCACTGATGAACATAGATGCAAAAATCCTCAACAAAATACTAGCAAACAGAATCCAACAGCACATTAAAAGGATCATACACCATGATCAGGTGGGGTTTGTTCCAGGAATGCAAGGATTCTTCAATATACGCAAATCTATCAATGTGATAAACCATATTAACAAACTGAAGGAGAAAAACCATATGATCATCTCAATAGATGCAGAGAAAGCTTTTGACAAAATTCAACACCCATTTATGATAAAAACCCTGCAGAAAGTAGGCATAGAGGGAACTTTCCTCAACATAATAAAGGCCATATACGACAAGCCCACAGCAAACATCATCCTCAATGGTGAAAAACTGAAAGCATTTCCACTAAGATCAGGAACAAGACAAGGGTGCCCACTCTCACCACTCTTATTCAACATAGCTTTGGAAGTTTTAGCCACAGCAATCAGAGAAGAGAAGGAAATAAAAGGAATACAAATCGGAAAAGAAGAAGTAAAGCTGTCACTGTTTGCAGATGACATGATCCTATACATAGAGAATCCTAAAGATGCTACCAGAAAACTACTAGAGCTAATCAATGAATTTGGAAAAGTAGCAGGATACAAAATTAATGCACAGAAATCTCTGGCATTCCTATATACTAATGATGAAAAATCTGAAAGTGAAATCAAGAAAACACTCCCATTTACCATTGCAACAAAAAGAATAAAATATCTAGGAATAAACCTACCTAAGGAGACAAAAGACCTGTATGCAGAAAACTATAAGACACTGATGAAAGAAATTAAAGATGATACAAATAGATGGAGACATATACCATGTTCTTGGATTGGAAGAATCAACATTGTGAAAATGACTCTACTACCCAAAGCAATCTATAGATTCAATGCAATCCCTATCAAACTACCACTGGCATTTTTCACAGAACTAGAACAAAAAATTTCGCAATTTGTATGGAAACACAAAAGACCCCGAATAGCCAAAGCAATCTTGAGAACAAAAAAAGGAACTGGAGGAATCAGGCTCCCTGACTTCAGACTATACTACAAAGCTACAGTTATCAAGACAGTATGGTACTGGCACAAAAACAGAAAGATAGATCAATGGAACAGGATAGAAAGCCCAGAGATAAACCCATGCACATATGGACACCTTATCTTTGATAAAGGTGGCAGGAATGTACAGTGGAAAAAGGACAGCCTCTTCAATAAATGGTGCTGGGAAAACTGGACAGGTACATGTAAAAGAATGAAATTAGAACACTCCCTAACACCATACACAAAAATAAGCTCAAAATGGATTAAAGACCTAAATATAAGGCCAGAAACTATCAAACTATTAGAGGAAAACATAGGCAGAACACTCTATGACATAAATCACAGCAAGATTCTTTCTGACCCACCCCCTAGAGTAATGGAAATAAAAACAAAAATAAACAAATGGGACCTAATGAAACTTCAAAGCTTTTGCACAGCAAAGGAAACCATAAACAAGACCAAAAGACAACCCTCAGAATGGGAGAAAATATTTGCAAATGAAGCAACTGACAAAGGATTAATCTCCAAAATTTACAAGCAGCTCATGCAGCTCAACAACAAAAAAACAAACAACCCAATCCAAAAATGGGCAGAAGACCTAAATAGACATTTCTCCAAAGAAGATATACAGACTGCCAACAAACACATGAAAGAATGCTCAACATCATTAATCATTAGAGAAATGCAAATCAAAACTACAATGAGATATCATCTCACACCAGTCAGAATGGCCATCATCAATAAATCTAGAAACAATAAATGCTGGAGAGGGTGTGGAGAAAAGGGAACCCTCTTGCACTGCTGGTGGGAATGTGAATTGGTTCAGCCACTATGGAGAACAGTATGGAGGTTCCTTAAAAAACTACAAATAGAACTACCATATGACCCAGCAATCCCACTACTGGGCATATACCCTGAGAAAACCGAAATTCAAAAAGAGTCATGTACCAAAATGTTCATCGCAGCTCTATTTACAATAGCCCGGAGATGGAAACAACCTAAGTGCCCATCATCGGATGAATGGATAAAGAAGATGTGGCACATATATACAATGGAATATTACTCAGCCATAAAAAGAAACAAAATTGAGCTATTTGTAATGAGGTGGATAGACCTAGAGTCTGTCATACACAGTGAAGTAAGTCAGAAAGAAAAAGACAAATACAGTATGCTAACACATATATATGGAATTTAAGAAAAAAAAAATGTCATGAAGAACCTAGGGGTAAGGCAGGAATAAAGACGCAGACCTCCTAGAGAACGGACTTGAGGTTATGGGGAGGGGGAAGGGTGAGCTGTGACGGGGCGAGAGAGAGTCATGGACATATACACACTAACAAACGTAGTAAGGTAGATAGCTAGTGGGAAGCAGCCGCATGGCACGGGGATATTGGCTCGGTGCTCTGTGACAGCCTGGAGGGGTGGGATAGGGAGGGTGGGAGGGAGGGAGACGCAAGAGGGAAGAGATATGGGAACATATGTATATGTATAACTGATTCACTTTGTTATAAAGCAGAAACTAACACACCATTGTAAAGTAATTATACCCCAATAAAGATGTTAAAAAAAAAAAAAAAAAAAAAAAAAAAAGAAAGTCAGAGATCTGAATGCACTGACTCAATTATTGCCTAGTGTTCCAGAAAGGTGCCTGCCGCCAACGTGCTGGAAGGCACCAAAATTTAGTGTGAGTGTAAATAAGGAGCTCAACATATGGGGATAGGGAAAGCAATACTGAAACACAATTTGCTGGTCTCTACTCCTTTATGGCTAAATATTAATTGAGCAAGGAATTAAGACCAGAAAAGAAGTGAACCTCAAGTACTGCTCCTTTCAGTTTCCATTTTAAAAAGCTCAAGTTTTATAAGTGTTATTGATGATTTCCAGAAATGTGATTTATTTTTTAAGAATTCTGTATTTACAGGTGCTTGGTTCTTCATGAATGCAGTGTTCTATTTACAGTCCAAATCATTTACAGCCATTACATAGTTGTTGGGTATTTTAAAATAAATGGTTATCTATTTCTTAACTGCCTCTCGAATTAGAAACTGTAATTACATGAGTCTCAACGGCTGGCTCTTTATGTTTTATTAATTATTTTTGTTGGTCTCCATCACAGATGGAATTTTTCACTGGTAATTCCTCCTAAATCCATTCATATGGAATTCAGAGCAGTGAAAATAAATTTCACACCATAGAGTAGAGAATGATAACGGTAAAAAGGAGCAGGAGGGATCTGGGGACAGCCAGCAGGACCAGTTCAGTTCTCAAGTGTTGGGTTTTGCAAAGGTTGGCTCATTATAACCTGTACAACATAGGCCTTTACGATCTTCATGTCTTCCAGCTTCATTTCTGTCAGTGAGAGATCTGCCAGAAAAGAACTAGCGCTGACTGCCCAGTTCCACTCCTTCTGCTTGCATGTAGCCGCCTCTTCATGTGGTACAGTGTGTCTGTGCCGTGGACCACAGGGTTGAGTCCTTGCTCGTGGAATGGTGCAGACGGAGCTGAGATTCATACCCAGAATTGGGTGCTGGCTCAGGAATATCCAGAGTGTCTATGTTGCTCTTTACCTCTATCATGTTGATTGGTGGTGCCATGCAATAGACCGGAAGCTGATGCCTATTCCCCAGGTCATCATAGCCCTCTGTAAGCGCACCATGTGGTAACGTTATGTTCGCACCATCAGTGATTGCCTGTGCCAGGTCATGATCGTTGCTTTCAAAAGCATGTGCTGCAGCCTTCAAGGCATCCCAAATCTCTTTACAGCCTTCAAAAGCTGATGCAGTATCTCAAAATTCATCTCTCTTGCTGAGCAGTTGTCCATCTGTCATGGGATAATCGCTTTTCCATTTGGGTTTCTCCTTTTTCAAAGGCTGGTCACGACCTAAAGCAACTCAGTCCCAGGGCCGCCCGCCTGGCAGGCCTGGCCCCCCTGCCGCCCTTGCCTCTGGCTCGGCCCCGCCAGAACAGGGCTGGCCCATCCCGGGCGGGTCGCAACTCCCACTTCACCCCCTCGCAGCCCAGCACACTGGCGTCCAGGCGAGTCCAGCCCTGTTGCAGCCTGTCCGCCAGGCCCCATCGGTCCCCACCCCTAAGCTGCTGTTTTTAAATTAGGTGTCATATTTTATGTTCTTCTAATTACTAACTTTTTCATTCATAATAACAGGATCCACACTAATCTGTATAAACACACCTCTGTATTATAGCTCTTTCACACTTGTTGATATGGATGAGTCCCATCTCTGTTCATTATTATATCCTCAATATATACCGCCACTAGGCACATAATAGGGGAAAAAATGAAGACATTAAAGTATCAATTTCCCAATAGAAAATCCTACCCACATAAGCAAATCAGTTGATTTTTTTTTTTTTCACACACAGGACAGCAGATCAGGATTTAAACTGCTATTAGCGTTTTTTTTGCCTAGATTGTACAGTGTTTAGTTGGAAGGGACCTTAGAAATCATAAGGTCCAACTTCCAACCCAGTACAAAAACCCTTCAGAACCATCTTTTATAAGCCTCGGCTTGAATGAAGCTTACTACTCTGTAAGGCCTTCCATGTCATTTTCAAGTCGGCCAACAACCAAAATGATCAAGGAAATTAACACTCCCCAAAAGTCTTCCTAAAGGAACTGCTGACGTCTTCATTTTAGCCCTGTGAGATCCATGTCAGACTTACAGAAGGTAATAAGTTTGTATTGCTTAAACCCCTAAATTTAGGGTAATTTGTTAGAGCAGCAATAGAAGGCTAATATATTCAGCCTCACACTTGCACATCTGCAAAGTGTAAGCAATGAACAAGTGAGTAATGGAAAATGGCCCAAGGAGTCCATTAGGGACCAGAAACGGTTCAGGGAGTTGGCCAGTTGCCATGGAACAGACTGCTGAGGTGGCTGGGATAGGTTGGAGGTACTGAGATTATTTAATAAGAGCAATCAGTCCCTGGTGGCCTTCTTCCAATTTTATTCTTCATTTTTTTTCACCATTATTTTCCAGTTTTCTTTTTATTCCCATTTTTCCTTTTATCCTCTCTTCCATCCTACTTTCCTCCTCCTCTTTTAAACACTGCTCTTCATTTCTCTCTGCTAATCAAGCATATGTTTTTATCAGCCCCACACCCTCACCAGCGTACCCACCCATTTGTCAGAAGGAGATAAGGAGAACATGAGAGGAGCCTTGGGAGAATGTCGAGATTTTCAAGTGTGCCAAGAATTAAAAAGGTAAGGAACATAGCTTTACCACCTGGTCTCTGGGTACTCCAGAGCACCATATGCATTAACAAAAGAGGGTTATATACAAATCTATTTATTTAAAAAAAGAAATCAACACAAAACTAAGCAGGTGGGCTTCCCTGGTGGCTCAGTGGTTGAGAGTCCGCCTGCCGATGCAGGGGACACGGGTTCGTGCCCCGGTCCAGGAAGATCCCACATGCCGCGGAGTGGCTGGGCCTGTGAGCCATGGCCGCTGAGCCTGCGCGTCTGGAGCCTGTGCTCCGCAACAGGAGAGGCCACAACAGTGAGAGGCCCGCATACCGAAAAAAAAAAAGCAGACACTCAAAAGTATTTTGAAAATAACAAAAGGTTTTTGCTAAGGTACTGATTAGTCACTATCTTCTATTTTGCTGCCGAAAAATTATGTTGAGCCCTTTTCACTCTCTCTTAGCGCAAAACTAAAGGCCCTAAGGGGCTAATGGAAAGTCTTCATCAACTTCAAATAATATTACGTGAGCTACTGAACAATAATAAATACAATAGAAGCATTTAAACGCTTCACATGAAGTGAATCAATGAAGCATATACAGTTTTATTTTAAGAATTTTTTGGCACCGGATTTTCTAGAAAAGTGTTTGCTGAATACGGGGACTAGATCCATGACTAATATCTATATGCAAGCTTCCGGTTTCCCACAAGTCCTGGTGGCTGCAAGGGCAGACGAAGCGACATTGTTCTCTGGCAACAGATTGGGCTTTGGTTGAGCCAGTTTAAGGGAACTGTTGGTAAGAATCCTGAGGACGGGGTAATACCTGTGCCCTTAGCCATCAATATAGTAGATTTCAAATGAACCCTTACCACAAAGCAAGGAGAGATTCCCTTAATGATAAGCATTTCTAAAAATTCCAAAGATTATGTGGGCCATGTGGCTGCCAGAAATTGGTTTGTTTCTGGAGCCATTGCTGCAGCACTAAAATCGGTCAGCAAACTCAGAGGAGAACAAACTACACCTTTAATCCAGAAGTCCTTTTCTTCCTCTCTTTTGTCCTATCCATTGGTAGGAGTTCTTTGGCAGAGACATGGCATATTTAACTATAAACTTGTTTTAGCTGTCACAGTTTTAGTTGTTTTTCCAGAGCCGAGGGTTATATTCATATTGTTTTTCTTGTCCGTTGATGAAAGTAATTTTAGAAAATGATCTTTCAAGTCTCTGTGACCATTCATTAGCATGAATTCATTCATTCATTTATTCAGTAAACACTCATTTGTCTACCTACTCCTTACCAGGTAGTGAGTAAGACCCTAGGAATTCAAAGAAGGAAATGTCATGATTTATACTCGTGTAAAGTTCACATGCTAGTAAGGAGATAAGCTTTTCAACACATGAGGACCGTAATACTGATGTGTTCAAAGTGTTATTTGAGCACAGATGTGGAAGAAGTTACTTCTGCCAAGAAGACTGGGCGTTCAGAGAACTTTCATAGAGTATGAAAGATCCAATCGATAGGAATTTATTAATCACCTATTAATTGCTGAGGTTACGGCAGGGAACAAAACAGGCAGTTCTGTTTTAGTTCTCTAATCAAAATTTTGAATCTAAAGGGAGGAGGCAGACAATAAATAAGTAAAGACGTTAACAGATTAATTTCAGATAGTAATAAGTGTTACAAGACTAAGACTGTCCTGGAGGGAGAGGCTTAAAGGTCTTGGTAAAGAATATGGATTTTGTCCAAAGTGCAAAAGAGTGCCAAGCATTTTAATTAAGTGATTAACACGACCTAATTTTCCTTTTTAAAAAATTATTCTGGTAGCTCTATGAAGATGGATTATGAAAATCAAGAATGCACACAGGGAAACCAATAAAAAAGCAATTGCATGAGTACAGGTTAGAGATAATAATGACTAGCACTCAGATGGTAGTTGTAGAGATGGACAGAAAAAGGAAGATTCAGGATGTCTTAAACATTGGATGTGATAGTTGAGGAAAAGGGGACGATGAAAGATAACTCTTGGTTCTTTGGCTATAGCAGTGAGGTGGAGTAGGGGCCACTTCCTAAGGTGGAGAAAACTGGAGGAAGAATAGATGCTGACGGGAAAAATCAAGAGCTCTGTTTTGGACAGGTTAGGTTTAAAGTGACTATTAGTTATCCAAGTGAAGATGCCAAGTAAACAGTTGGATATAAGTCTAGAGCTCAGGTTGAGATTTTGGCCTGAGATAGAAATGTGAGCATCATCAAGATATAGGTAGGATTTAAAGCCATCACTTTATATGAGATCACCTTGGAGAAGACTGGATAGAGAGGAGAAGTTGTGTAGAAGACAAAAGGTCAGGAAAGGAGACTGAGAAGGAGAAGCCAGTGAGATAAGAATATCCAGGGAACCTGTTAGAGAAGCCAGGAGAGAAGTGTTTTATAAAGGAGATGATGACTGAGGAAGATCATTTGACTTGACAACGTGGAGGTTATTGAAAAGAACAACTTAAATAGAGTGGGAGGGGGGCCAGCATGGAGTGGATTGGAGAGAAAATGGGGAACTTATATTTCCAGCAGTTGGAAGATTCGGTACTTTCAATGACCCTCCCAATGTAAGCAGTTAAAATGCTGGATTATATATAAAAATCACCTTTGTGTTTGTATTGCTGAACTGCCATGATCTTACCAACAAAAGTCAAAAACAAAGTGAAAGCGAGAAACATTGGCAATAAAGCAGCACCAATACCAGCTTCTGCTCTAAGAGTTTTTTTTGCTGAGCCCCGGAGACAGCACCATATTTGGGGGATAAGAGATTAACCCTAAGGTCAACATCAGTTGGAGAATGTAATAGATCTCTGCATAAAGCTGGGACTTCAATGGGTTATACCTTCAATGTAAAGGAGAAGGAAGAAAAGAAAGTCACCCAGAACAGGACATCAAAGAAATTTGAATTCAAATTTAGCATTGGTTGGCAGGAGTATGGTGGAATTTCCCCCTGAGAATGTGTAAAGGCCCTCATGCACATTTTTTGGTCCAAATGTACACTGTGTGTGATCTGAACCTTAAGCCAAGAATATAACTCAAAGGGTTCTGGATTGCTTGCTACTTCAGGCAGTTGTCAGAAGCAAATGAAGAGGAAAGCAATTTTAATTTAGGTGCCAAGGAATTTCCACAGAGAAATTTCCAAGGGAAAGGAGCAGGTCATAGTCAAAACTAGCAAAACATACAAAAGAGAACAAGACATCACAAATGACAGCCTATTCTCCAAAGGATTAAGATGTTAGAGTCAACACACAATATAAAATAACAATTTAACATGTTTGAAGAAATTAAAGAAGGTATTGGGTATATAACACAATACTATGAAAAGTGACTAGGCAGATTTGAAAAAAGAGACCTAGTTGAATTTCCAGATATGGATGATTTAATAATCAAAATTAGAAACAACAGATTAAGCACAACTGATGAAAGACTACTGAACTGAAATATATGTGGTGATGTTTAAATGTCCAGAATTCTTTGATATTCTTCCTTTCAAGAGGTGGAGTTTAATTCTCCTTTCCTTAAGTATAGATCGGACTTAGTGATATGCTTCTAACAAATTGAATAAAGCAGAAGTGAAGGTGTGTGATTTGGGGACTGGGTTATAAAAGACACTGTGCCTTCCTGCTGCTGCTTTCCCTCTCTTAGATCCCTGGCTTGGGGAAGCCAGCTGGTCTGTCAGGAGAACACTCAGGCAGCCTGCTGAGAGGCCCCTGTGGGGAGGAACAGAGGCCTCCTGAATGAGCTGTCTCAGACGCAGCTTGCCAGCCCTAGTCCTGCCCTCATTTTTTTTTTTTTTAACATCTTTATTGGAGTATAATTGCTTTACTATGGTGTGTTAGTTTCTGCTTTATAACAAAGTGAATCAGTTATACGTATACATATGTTCCCATATCTCTTCCCTCTTGCGTCTCCCTCCCACCCTCCTTATCCCACCCCTCTAGGTGGTCACAAAGCACCGAGCTGATCTCCCTGTGCTCTGCGGCTGCTTCACACTAGCTATCTATTTTACATTTGGTAGTGTATATATGTCCATGCCACTCTCTCACTTTGTCACAGCTTACCTTTCCCCCTCCCCATATCCTCAAGTCCATGCTCTAGTAGGTCTGTGTCTTTATTCCCGTCTTACCCCTAGGTACTTCATGACCTTTTTTTTTTTTCTTAGATTCCATATATATGTGTTAGCATACGGTATTTGTTTTTCTCTTTCTGACTTACTTCACTCTGTATGACAGACTCTAGGTCTATCCACCTCATTACAAATAGCTCAGTTTCGTTTCTTTTTATGGCTGAGTAATATTCCATTGTGTATATGTGCCACATCTTCTTTATCCATTCATCTGTCCGTGGGCCCTTAGGTTGCTTCCATGTCCTGGCTATTGTAAATAGAGCTGCAATGAACATTTTGGTGCATGACTCTTTTTGAATTATGGTTTTCTCAGGGTATATGCCCAGTAGTGTTGGTGGGAATGTAAATTGATACAGCCACTATGGAGAACAGTATGGAGGTTCCTTAAAAAACTACAAATAGAACTGCTCTCATTTGATTACAGCCCCAGGGGCAGCTTGACTTCTACCTTGTGAGAGACACTGAGTGAAAACCACCCAACTAAGTCACTCCTGGATTCCTGACCCCCAGAAACTGTGTGAAGTAATAAATGTTTGTTGCTTTAAGCTGCTAGGTTTTGGGCTAATTTGTCATGCAGCAATAAATGATACAAGATTAATTTGAAGAAATTACCCTAAAGGCAGCACAGAGGAAGAAAGAGATAGAAAATATGAAATGAGATTAATCAACATTCCAGAAAGAATAATGGGAACAAAGAAATATTTGAAGTGTTAATTGCTAGGAAATTTCTAGAATTGTTGAAAGACAATAATCACTAGGTCCATGGAGCCCAGCGAATCCTAAAATGAATACTTTTTTTTTTTTAACAGCACTTAGACATCTCATAGGAAAACTGATGAATACCAAAGGGGAAAAAATCTTAAAGCAACCGGAGAGGGGAAAGATCAATTTCAAAGGAATGGCGATTACACTGAAAGCTGATTTCTCTATAGCAATAATGGAAGTCAGAAGCCAGGAATATATCTTAATTTACTGAGAGCAAAATAACTGTAAACCAAGAATTATCAACCAGCAAAACTCTCTCTCAAGAATGAGGTTAAAGTAGAAGCTTCTGGGTTGGTGAACACATAGAGATTTGGGGAGAGTTGATCTCGGGTGGTCTCAGCCTGCGGCAGCTTGAAGCAAAATTCCCCTGCCAGAGACTGAAGTCAGGCCGTGGCAGTGAGAGCTCTGAATCCTAGCAGACCACGACGGCCAGTAGCCAGTGACAAGGCCCTGGCCTGTCGTCTTTTTAGAAATGAAATTCCACAAAGAGACGGAAAGTAGTGAAACAAGTGTTATTAGGAGGAAAAAGAGTACGTGTGAACAGACTCACGTGGGCGGGCTCAGAGAGAGAGTCGCGCCCTCGTGATAGCTTGAATCACTTACATGGGGCATTTCTTCCGGGTTTCCTCTGGCCAATCATCTTGCTTTGCCTGGCTCTGAGCCCACATTTGGTACATCTCAGGGTCCTCCCATGTGTGCACGTGCAACTCTGAGCCAAGATGGATTCTAGTGCAGAGGCCTATGGGTAGGTTGACATCACCTACTATGGGGTGGCGCCCCCGCCCTTTTTGACCCCCAAGGAACCTTTCTGCGCATGTGTAGTCAGGAGGTTCTCCTTGACCTCGAGAATGAGAAATATGTGGTCTCTTGATCTCTTATCTGGGCTGGGCTCAGCTCCTCCTCGCTCCTATTGTCTTCATCTTGGAGTATCTGTCCACAAGCGACAGACTCCAACTGCTCAGTCTGGGGCCCATCTATCTCCTGCCTCAGAGTGGCGTGCTTGGAGGAGCATGGAAACTCTGCACTGTCTCCCCATACTTTGCCCTGTGCATCTCTTCCATCTGGCTGCTCCTGAGTTATATCTTCTATTAAAAGCCAGGAATCTAGGGCTTCCCTGGTGGTGCAGTGGTTGAGAGTCCGCCTGCCGATGCAGGGGACACAGGTTCGTGCCCCCGTCTGGGAAGATCCCATATTCCGCGGAGCGGCTGGGCCCGTGAGCCATGGCCGCTGAGCCTGCGCGTCCGGAGCCTGTGCTCCGCAACGGGAGAGGCCACAACAGTGAGAGGCCTGCGTACCGCAAAAAAAAAAAAAAAAAGCCAGGAATCTAGAGGCTACATATGAAGATGGGGGCATCAAATAATGGAAGGAGACACTTGGTTTGCATTTCCCTGATGATTAGTGATGTTGAGTATCTTTTCATGTACCTGTTGGCCATTTGAATATCTTCTTTGGAAATATGTCAATTCAGATCCCAGACCAACCAGCACTATAGGATGTGCTCTGCCGCTGCCCAGGTTCTCTGGCCAGGTTTCCCGGATGGGCAGGAACTGAGGCTGTGTATTTGCTTTCCTGCTGAAGTGAGGCGGTAGAATGAGCTGGTGGGGGCCCTTGACTGGAGACTCAAATCAGGCAGAACTGCCAAACAACAGTATTCCCTGGCCAGACAGGACCACAAGCAGGCCACTGGCTGGGACCTCTGCACCGGCGCACGGCAAGTAGTAACGCGGTCTGTGGAGGTCTGAGCGCTGGCTGCTGCTAGCCTGGCGCTCTGTCTCCAATGGTGGAGCCCAGCCGGTTCCCCAAGTGATCTCTTTGAGGGGAGACCTGAATGCACCTCCCTGGAAGTGCCTTCCGCGATCCTGGGAAAGCTGGGTGTCCACTTTGGGTTCTCTTTTTCCCACTGGAGCAAACTGTAGGCGAGGGGTCCTCTTCAGGTAGTGCTGTGCCGGCCTGGGGGAGGGGCAACGTGGTCAGAGCGTAGCCACTCCTCTTGCCTTCTAATGTGGTCCTTCTCAGTCTCTGTGGTCCAGGGGGGTGCTTCAGCGTCACCTCTACTTTCTGGGATTTTTCTCAGTGGTGTCTTGTCTATGGACGGATACTAATTGATCTTCTTGTGAGGGGGACTGAAGTGGATTGAGGCATGTCTCCATCTTTTTTTTTTTTTTTTTTGCGGTACGCGGGCCTCTCACTGTTGCGGCCTCTCCCGTTGCGGAGCACAGGCTCCGGATGCGCAGGCTCAGCGGCCATGGCTCACGGGCCCAGCTGCTCCGCGGCATATGGGATCTTCCCGGAGCGGGGCACGAACCCGTGTCCCCTGCATCGGCAGGCGGACTCTCAACCACTGCGCCACCAGGGAAGCCCCATGTCTCCATCTTGATGATGTTATTTTGGGGAGGATGCTGCCACAGGCCCAGCTGGGGCACAGGTGGCAAGCTATTGCTGGCCCAGAAAGCTAGGTTGGAGATGGCAGGATCTGCTAGTATTGGAGGGTCTAGTGCGGAGGCGGGGGTGGCGATGGCTGTGGCTCACTGCGGGGACGAGGACACTGGGGACGGTAGTTCTGGGGAGTACTCATTGGTGCGAGCCCTCCTGGAGCCCGCCATTTTCTCACCAAGACCTGGCCCTACCCAACAGCCTGTAGCCCCTCAGAGATTTAGAGACAGTAGGTCTGAGGTAGGGCCCAGGAATCTGAATCTAGAAGCACATATGATTCCGATGCCTGTGGCCTGAGGACCACACTTTGAAAAACACTCCCCCGCATCATGGCATCATGGATTCTTTTTTTTTTTTTTTTTTTTGCGGTACGCGGGCCTCTCACTGCTGCGGCCTCTCCCATTGCGGAGCACAGGCTCCAGACGCGCAGGCTCAGCGGCCATGACTCACGGGCCCAGCCGCCCCGTGGCATGTGGGATCTTCCCGGACCAGGGCACGAACCTGTGTCCCCTGCATCGGCAGGCGGACTCTCAACCACTGCGCCACCAGAGAAGCCCCATCATGGATTCTTGAATCCCTTAGGCAACAAGTAAATCTTCTTTATCACCGAAGGACAAATAAGCAGGGGATGGTGAGTTCTGAATACTTCCTGAGATTTTCCCCTTCCCTTTGTCCCCGAATTCCTCTCTCTGTGCCGTGAGGTGGGCATGTGTGAAGTAGGCAGACACCTGCCAGCCAGCCTAGTGGGCGCAGTACAGCTCCCGGGAGTGACAGGGCACTTCTGAGTCAGCTGTCCTAACGAGCTTGCTTGTTGACTGACTGGAGGGGAGGAGCTCATTATTCATGTTTGGCCCAGAGCCTCCTCTTGTAGGATTGCAAATGAATGGAGGCCATATGGCTCCCACCACGTTCGCCCCCATGGAAAAAAGTGGAACGATCATCAAAGGAACACTTTAGTTCACCCTTCTCATTGAACAGGGTCAGATTAGCTGGAAGGAAGCTCATGAGGCTATTTGGCACAGACTTTTCACACTTGATCTATTCCTTTCTTCTTCCATCTATTACCCCTGCCCAGCCCACCTTGATCCCTTGAATAGGGACATTGTCTGCTCCAAGTCATCCAAAACAAAGCCTCTGTTCTTTTGAGCAATTCCTGCCTCCAGCCCCCTTAGATACTTCGGAAATATAACCCCTAAGAAAACAACATGAGGTTAAGAATATCATGTCAGTATCCCTCTTCCTGTAAAAGGGCTGGCCTAATCCAGAAACTTCATTTCTTATATTATCCCTGCTTCAAACCCCCTACAGTACCTTTTTCTTAGAGCTCTTTATCTCTTGGTAGAACTCTAGAATAAAAACGCTAGAGCCAAAAACATCTATTTGGAGTTAAAAATTAAGTTGGAAGACAAGGTAGAATTTGTGGCTTTCTGGGTCAGCCCCAGCCAACACTCCAAGGAAAGGGAAGAGGCCTGGGGCAAAGGTCAGCTTTAGACACTTCAGGTTGATGGTTTCAACACAGACAGCCACCTTCTTTAACCATGAGCCCACTCTATACAGAAGTGCAAAGGGAGGCTCCTCCCCCACCCCAGAAAAGGGAGGTTCCCTTCATTCCTGCCCCCATTTCTGTAGCCCACGGGTGCTGGAAGGAAGGGAAGCCGTAGCTCGTCTTTCTGCAGGCTTTGCTCCTGCTGCCCATCCATGGCATCCAGGACTCCTACTGGCCCCTGGACAGCTTCTGAGCTGACCTTGTATTGAGTCAAAAATGTCCGTTACACCTATGTGAGTCCCTTCATTGGGTCTTGAGAGGTGAATAATTTGCTAAGATGACACTGCTCAGGAGGGTGGCTCCCTTTTGATATTACTCTAGAATGACTCCTATCAATAAGTTTGGGTTATTTTTCTCATATTTTTTATTTTTATTATATTTTTTATTTATTTTTTACATCTTTATTGGAGTATAATTGCTTTACAATGTTGTGTTAGTTTCTGCTTTATAACAAAGTGAATCAGTTATACATATACATATGTTCCCATATCTCTTCCCTCTTGCGTCTCCCTCCCTCCCACCCTCCCTATCCCACCCCTCCAGGCGGTCACAGCACCGAGCTGGTCTCCCTGTGCTATGCGGCTGCTTCCCACTAGCTATCTATTTTACGATTGGTAGTGTATATATGTCCATGCTCTCTCTCACTTCGTCACAGCTCACCCTTCCCCCTCCCCATATCCTCAAGTCCATTCTCTAGTAGGTCTGTGTCTTTATTCCTGTCTTACCCCTAGGTTCTTCATGACCATTTTTTTCCCCTTAAATTCCATATATATGTGCTAGCATAGGGTATTTGTCTTTCTCTTTCTGACTTACTTCACTCTGTATGACACACTCTAGGTCCATCCACCTCATTACAAATAGCGCAATTTCGTTTCTTTTTATGGCTGAGTACTATTCCATTGTATATATGTGCCACGACCACGGTGCTCCCTTTTAACATGGGGCATAAGTTTAGATGAGAGAGAAGATAGGATGGGGAGGGGAATGCTCATCTTCCTTTCTTTCCTTGAGGCTCTTTCTACCCATGTCTCCCTCTTTCTGCCTTGCTGGATCTTTCTCTTTGCTTTTGCTACTCTGTGGCCCTGTTTAAACCAGGAGTTGGTTTTTTTTTTTTGGCTGCACCACTCGGCTTGTGAGATCTTAATTCCCCGACCAGGGATTGCACCCGGGCCACGGCAGTGAAAGCGCAGAATCCTAACCACTAGTTCACCAGGGAACTTCCTTAAACCAGGAGTTCTTAACCTATGGTTCATAGATCCCTTGAATATACAAGAATAAGTCTATTGTATGGGAAAAGGCCCATAGTTTTTCATATTGTCAAAGTGGACTGTAATGAGAAGAAACTTAAGAACGATTATTCTAGACTTTTTCTCCCTTTTCCTTTCTCTGACCCTCTTGCTGCCCCCTTAGAATTCTGACTATTGTACTGTTAACACCCTTCCTCCCTGGCCAATGTCTCTCCTGTCCCTTCTCTCATGCCTTCTCTCTTTCTCCATCTATCTTTGGTTTATTGCCCCATGCCATCTTTTTTTCTTTTCTGAAAATTGGCCATAATATAAAAGTGAATACTAATAATTGTCACATATTGAACAGTGTTCAGTAAATAAAGGTTTAGTTTCCCTAGTTATTTTCCTAATTTTAAAAGCCACTGAGTTGGATCTTTCATATTTTTCTCTAAGAAACATTCAGGAGGGGTAGTTGTTGGCTACTTTTTTTTTTTAAGTTCTTTAAAAAAATGTTTTTATTTACTTTTGGCTGCGTTGGGTCTTCGCTGCTGCGCGCGGGCTCTCTCTAGTTGCGGCGAGAGGGGGCTACTCTTCACTGCAGCGCGCAGGCTTCTCATTGCGGTGGCTTCTCTTGTTGCGGAGTATGGGCTCTAGGCGCCCAGGCTTCAGTAGCTGTGGCTTGAGGGCTTTGTTGCTCCGAGGCACGTGGGATCCTCCCGGAACAGGGATTGAACCCGTATCCCCTGCATTGGCAGGCGGACTCCCAACCACTGTGTCACCAGGGAAGACCCTGTTGGCTACTTTTTGCTCAACTGTGACAATTAATTTTACCCCTTATGAACCTTCAGCTGTGAATGAGAACGTAGCTTCCTGCCCTGGGTATAATCAGATGTCGGGAGCACAATCGCTCCCCCTATTGTCACATTTTTACATTGCATGCTGCGGTAGGTGAGGAAGGTGCGTCAAAAGGCAAGAAACCTAATAGAATTTGAATGAATGAACAAGATTGGTTTTCAGCAGCTTTCTGGTCTGTCTGAACAGGTGGTGGCTACAGAGAGAAAGAGGCAGAGGAAGCAGGGAAGGGTCAGACTCTATGTCATCTGAGCAATACGAGACTCTCCTCAACCATTGGATAGAGCAGATCTTTGATCTTCAATAGTACAGACTGCAATCCCACCTTTAATCGTGAGCCCACACTATACAGAAGTGCAAAGGGAGGTTCCTCCCTCCCCAGAAAAGGGAGGTTCCCTTCATTCCTGCTCCCATTTCTGTAGCCCACGGGTGCTGGAAGGGAGGGAATTCTTAGCTCGTCTTTCTGCAGTCTTTGCTGCCCCTGGACAGCTTTGAGCTGACCTTGTATTGATTCAAAAATGTCCGTTTTCACCTCTACGAGTCCCTTCCTCGTACCTTCAGAGATGAATGATTTGCTAAGGAAACACTGCTCAGGAGGGTGGCTCCCTTTTGATGCTGGTCTCTAGGGAAGCATTTTCCCTACTTCACCTTTAGCAATTGGCAACATGCTACCTTGACATTCAGAGACTGAGTGACAGCCCAGGTAGGGCACCTCTCATTTGTCTGTCTGAGGCCCATCTTTATGGGTAGATAGGTTTTCCCTGCATTAACACATGTTTTCTCCTCCAATTCTCTGCCCCAAACACTCTCCCCGTTCCTCCACCCTAAGTCACATCCACCGTCCTTGGGTTTCTCTGAACCTTCCCGTCTCCCCTACATCGCTCCCAGCCTCTCTATCCCACAGACGCTCTTCACCCCTCACACGTTTCATCCAGCCTCCGTCCCAACCCTCCGCTCCTCTCCCCAGATTGGAGGTCCCAAGTCTACTGACCGCAGTCCGCCCTTCTCTTCTCCCAGCCTCTCCCTCCCACCTTCCCTCAGGCTGGCTCTAACGTCTCTCCTCTTGGGTTCTTTCTGGGGTATGAAACTGCTCCTGAGAACTTGGGATTTGGGATCTTTGGTCTAAAAATCCTGGCATAACCCTGCCCTTAAGATCCAAGTCACTGGGCCTTCCCTGGTGGTGCAGTGGTTGAGAATCCGCCTGCTAATGCAGGGGACACAGTTCGAGCCCTGGTCCGGGAAGATCCCACATGCCGCAGAGCAACTAAGCCCGTGCACCACAACTACTGAGCCTGCGCTCTAGAGCCCACAAGCCACAGCTACTGAGCCCATGTGCCACAACTACTGAAGCCTGTGTGCCTAGAGCCTATGCTCCGCAACAACAGAAGCCACCGCAAAGAGAAGCCCGCGCACCGCAACGAAGACCCAACGCAGCCAAAAATAAATAAAATTTAAAAAAAAGCTCCAAGTCGCATTGGTTTGAACGCCTACTGCAAAGCTAGGGGGAGTCCAGACGTTTGCCTGCATTTCTGTGATTTCCTGACTCTGAGCCCTGCCTCCACCATTCGTGTAGCTTATGGGTCTCATCCTCACCCCATAAGCGCTGTCTGTGTTCTGCACTATATCTACCCAGAAATAACATTGAGCCTCACCTCCAATCCCACCTAAAACTGACGTACAGGAGGCATCTGTGTGAGGAACAGACTTAACTGAATGTTCAGGAGTAGGGAGTGGTCACAGTGCTCCAAGGCAAACAGCTTCAAAATGGCCATCGGAAATTTCTGGGTTTGAGAGAGGATGGGTGGTTGCCAGGGGTGGGGGGAAGATGGGTGAAGGTGGCCTGAAGGGCGCAAACTTCCGGTTATACGATGAATAATGTCAGCATGGTGACTGTACTTAACGATAGTGTATTTGAAAGTTGCTAAGAGTAGATCTTAAAAGTTCTCACCACATACACACAAAAAGGTAACTCTGTGAGGTGAAGGATGTGCTAACTAACCTTATTGTGGTGATCATTTCACAGTATACACGTGTCACATCATCACGGCAGACACCTTAAACTTCACGTTATATATCAATTATATCTCAGTAAAGCTGGAAAGAAAAAGAATCTGTTGTTACAGTCCCTTAGCCAGGTTGCCTGCCAGTGACTCTTGGTCATTTTCTCCCCTCATTGTTCTGGTCTCACGACATCTTCGTAGCTCTTTTCACTTCCCTTTCTTCTCTCTCTCCCTCACATGCTTTTTCCCAGTTACCGGTGGGAACTACACACTTATTCTTCTCTATTTGACAGAGCAGGTCAGCATCCCAGCCCACTGTTTTTCAATCTATGTCAAAACCCATTCATGGTAATGGAATCAATACAGAGGGTCACCACCAGGCTTTCTTAGAAATGAAATAGAATAGAAAATATGAATGTGTGCACGGTAAGAATAAGTACTGTTTTGTGAACTGTTTCAATCATAATATAAATAATAAGCGTTGTGATTTTTTAAAAAAAGAAAAGAAAAGAAAGTCTGTAAAACACTTTCTGGCTCTAATAGGTAAACTTAGCCCTGGGCCCCCCTTTGCGTGACCAAAACCATCAGAGAGCTCAGCAGAATCAAAGGACCTGTCTTTGAACATGACACACTGTTCCTGAAGGCTGTTTGTAAGATGATTTTATTTTATTTTTTTATTTTAATTTAATTTTTAAAATTTTACTGCAGTATAGTTGATTTACAATGTTGTGTTAATTTCTGTTGTACAGCAAAGTGACTCAGTTATATGTACATATACATATATATATTCTTTTCCATATGGCTTATCACAGCATATTCCCTATGCTCTACAATAGCACCTTGTTGTTTATCCGTCCTATATATAATATTTTGCATGTAAGATGATTTTAAAATACACCCTACACAGGACTCACATTTTCCGAAGTAGTGACTGCTCAGCCGGTTTCTGAATATGATTGTCATAATGCAGAACACTTTGGTTGCTATTTTAGCAACTGATTTGATGCTGCTGTTTGACTTAGGAACTCCGTGACATAATTGTTTCATTCAGTAGTGTCCAAATGTAAAACTGTTGTTTGCTGTTTGTTTTGTTCCTATGTCATGTACAAAATTGACATCCATCCGGGGATGGGAGATGGACGGCATCCACGGGAGTCTCAGGGACCGAGGGTGGATATCTTTCTGAAGGTGAAAAACAATGATGTCATTAGAGGCCAAATCAAAACGCTCCTACATCAAAGCAGCTGCACCAAACTCTCACAAACCTAATAACATATGCAGTTACCGAGAGGCGGGGAGGCGTGAACCAAATCGGCCCTGCCCGTAGGGGGCGGTTTATCTTGATTGCAGGCCAAGTAGGAGGAGGAAATGAACTTACCAACTCACCATTTTTTTTTTTTTGGCTGCGTTGGGTCTTCGTTGCTGTTGCTGCCCGCGGGCTTTCTCTAGTTGCAACAAGCGGGGGCTACTCTTGGTTGCGGTGCGTGGGCTTCTCATTGCGGTGGCTTCTCTTGTTGCAGAGCACAGGCTCTAGGCGCATGGGCTTCAGTAGTTGTGGTACGCGGGCTCAGTAATTGTGGCCCACAGGCTCAATTGCTCCACAGCATGTGGGATCTTCCCGGACCAGGGCTCGAACCCGTGTCCCCTGCATTGGCAGGCGGATTTTCTTAACCACTGAGCCACCAGGGAAGTCCCCACCTTTTTTTAAGGGCTGTGGGGTGAGGTAGAGTGGGATGGGAGTGGAAAGGAACCAACATTTACTGAGCACCTACTATATGCCAGCTACTGCCGCACAATTTAACCCTCAAAAAAGCCCTGGGTGGTAGGTATTATCACCCCTAATTTTCAAGATTCAGGAGCTGAGAATCAGGTTAAATGGCATGCGTTTTCCATGTTCCTACCGTGGATTTTCTAAAGGGTCCCTCAATAACTCCTTGCAGAGCTGAGCCAAAGGTGGGTCCAGTTATAGTTGCCCAGACGTCCATCTCTAAAGAGTGCCCATACCTTGCTGGAAATGTAGTGAGGTGGAGAATGCTTTATTTCCAGCACTTTCTCTTGGGGAGAGTAGAGTAAGAAGCTTTAAGAAATAGTCAATGGGCTTCTGGGGATGGGGTGGAGTTATAACCCCTGGCTCCTAGTTGGCCTTCTGGAGCGTGGAGGAGGCTTTGGCTAACTCAGGGTCTGGTTTGCCGAGGTGATGTGCAAGGTGAGAGAGAGCTGAGTGCCTTGGGACCGTGGGGGGAAAGGCGGAGCGGCTGCCCCCAGAGGGCGCCCTTCCCTCCTACCCGGCACTGCAAAGTGTCCACACCCACCGTGCAGCTCTTGTCCCCCTTCCCAATACTGAGCAGGCAGCTAAAGACGACTGCGGGTTGAAAGGCGAGGCTAATGGTTGGTCCAGCCCTGGCTCCATCTGTGTCTTCCCTGCCTGGCCTCCACCCACATCCGTTTCATTTCTCCAGTCTTCTCCTTTCTCCCCACTCTCCACCCTCCATGCACACCCCCTCCCACTCTTTTCTCTGAGGATCATAAGGTAGCAATGAAGCAAATCTCCCCTCACTGCTTTTCCACCGCGAGGCGCTTTGTCAATTATCGTGCCTATAAACTGAGGTCATGTAGAAATTCTATGTGGCTTCCACTTTGAGTAAATATTTTCGGTCCTTAATAACAATGTTGCTGGAAATTGTTTTCCTCAGGGGAAAACAGCAAGCCCCTCATACTACAATTCCAACAGGCTTTGTTTTTTAACTTTTAGAGTAGAAGCTACTTTATTTTTATCTATTTATTTATTTATTTTTGGCTGTGTTGGGTCTTTGCTGCGTGGGCTTTCTTTAGTTGCGGCGAGCAGGGGCTACTCTTGTTGCGGAGCACGGGCTGTAGGCGTGCGGGCTTCAGTAGTTGTGGCGTGTGTGCTCAGTAGTTGTGACCAGGCTCTAGGGCGCAGGCTCAGTAGTTGAACTGCACGGGCTTAGTTGCTCCGCGGCATGTGGGATCTTCCTGGACCAGGGCTTGAACCCATGTCCCCTGCATTGGCAGGGGGATGCTTAACCACTGCGCCACCAGGGAATTCCATGAAAACTACTTTAAAAAGCAGATTTCTATGTGATCATGTACACGTGTGTCTAAGTTAACAGGAAAGATGTTTCATAAAACAAAATCTAGGCTTTTCCAAATTCCTTTTTAAAATGAAATAATCCGTAATGCTGTAGAAAATTGTTAGATCTTCTAAAAAAAAGAAAAGAAAATTGTTAGATCTTTCTCCCACATTATAGAGGAAAGACATTAGTGGGAAGATTGGGAAGAGAGAGGGAATCACACAGAGGGATGGGGTAGAAAAAGAAGTAGGGGGCTTGCTTGGTGGCGCAGTGGTTAAGAATCCGCCTGCCAAGGCAGGGGACACGGGTTCGAAGCCTGATCTGGGAAGATCCCACATGCTGCAGAGCAACTAAGCCCGTGTGCCACAACTACTAAGCTTGAGTGCCACAACTACTGAAGCCGGCGTGCCTAGAGCCCGTGCTGCACAACAAGAGAATCCACTGCAATGAGAAGCCCACGTACCACAACCAACACCAGCCCCTGCTCATTGCAACTAGAGAAAACCGCACGCAGCAACGAAGACCCAATACAGCCAAAAATAAATAAAATAAATAAATTTTTTTAAAAAAAAGAAAAAGAAGTAGGAAGATAAAGAAGACATAGTGGGAGGAGGGCACGGAGAATGATGTGATGAAAAGGATGAAATAGGTGATGAAGAGGAAAGGGAAAGAAGAGAGGTGCGATGGGTCCTGTACCACGTGTCCAGAGTGAATTAAACGGGCAGAAATTAAAGCCCGGGTGTTAGCACTTTGAGTTTTCCTTGACTATGAGGTGGAACGTGAGGGTAAAATTCTGGGAAAAGAGTCATAGAGAAACTGCTAATTCCACCATCTTTCTCGGGGCATATGCTCATCTTCTATATCCACAGCTGAGGAGACTGCAGAAGAAAGGTCCAGATCTGTTCCCCTCACAAGGTGTGTATGCTTCCATCTGCCAGGCTGTCTGCTTGCTTTGCACATCTCTCTCACATCATATGCCAACAGCACCCGTCGTATGCCATCCTGGCACAAACACAAGAGGATGCAGCTAAATTAAAATGTGGGGGAGAGGGATAGAGCACAGCTTGTTTTCTGTTCTGAAATTTGTGGTAATTCATGGGTTACTTTATTGTTTTTTTTTATTTTAATATATTTTCTTACTTTTTAAGTGAGGTATAACTTATATAGAGTAAATTGCATTAATCAGGACAACTTTTTACATGTATTGGGTTGGCCAAAAAGTTTGTTTGGGTTTTTCCATATCTTACAGATAAACCCGAACAATCTTTTTGGCTGACCCAGTATGCTAGGATTAGGTAAGCACAAACCAGATTAAGATATAGGATGTTTCTGGACTCCAGTAGGATCCCCTATGCCCCCTCCTAGTCAGCATACCCCCAAAGGTAAGCGCTTTTCCCGTCTCTATCACTGTACATTAGCTTTGTCTGTTTGATGTGTACATATGGAGAGACAGATGATAGATAGATAGATAGATAATGGATAATAGATATTTGTGTGTTTGGCTTCTTTCATCATCGTCTTTGAGGTTTATCCATGTATGGTGTTGTATATAGCAATAATTCATTCTTTTTCTTTGCTGTGAGTCATTCCAGTGTGTGAATATATCACAATTTATCCATTTTGCTGTTGATGGGCATTTAGCTATTTCTAACTTTTTTTTTTTTTTTTTTTTTTTTTGCGGTACGCGGGCCTCTCACTGTTGTGGCCTCTCCCGCTGCGGAGCAACAGGCTCCGGACGCGCAGGCTGAGCGGCCATGGCTCACGGGCCCAGCCGCTCCGCGGCATGTGGGATCTTCCCCAACCGGGGCACGAACCCGTGTCCCCTGCATCGGCAGGCGGACTCTCAACCACTGCGCCACCAGGGAAGCCCCTTTTTCTAACTTTTGAAGAAAGCTGCTGTGAACATCCTTGTAAGTGGCCATAGACACTTATGTCCCTGCTGTAAACCCAGGGGTGGGATTACTGAGTCGGAAGGATAACATATCCTTTAGCAAAGCATTTAGGTTTAACAGGTACCAAACGTTGGTTACTTTAACCAAAGTGCTTGAAAAGAGAAGAATCCTCCGTGGAGATTTGTATCTGTGGTTTTCAGAAGACCCAGTAAGTCGCCAGAGAGTGAGAAGTAGCGAGGGATGTAAGGAGTAAACTGACAGGAGATTGTAAAAGACAAGAAACAGAGAAAGGAAGAAAAGAGAGGGAGGAGACGGGGCTCCAGCTCGAGGAATGAACTTGGCCATGGGATGTCGAGGTCAAGACGAGTAAGGGTGGCAGAGAGAACACTGTAGCTGTTTTGGGGTGGCTCTTCAGCATTGAATATTCTTTTGCTGATCACAAAAGAGAAACAAATGGAGAGGACAAAGCTTTTAAAACAGATTAAAATCGTTCAGAATGATGTCATTTGCCTGTAAAGACGAGTGAATTCATTTTCCTGAAGACAAAATCAAAAATAAATACCCCTGGAGTCCCATTGTGTGGCTGTCCGCTGGGTGTGATGGGAGCCTTGGTCATGTAGATCAAATTTGACATCCGTGACAGTCACAGACCATGAATTGTCCGTATCTTATTTACTGAAAAATGTGTTTCTGAAAACAGTTTAACTTCATTATTTTAGGGATTGCATCGTAGAACAACTTTAGAAGCACATACGCAAGTAAAATCAGACATTTTCTTCATTAACCTAAAATTTTCATCTATTAACTCTGTTAACTCACTCCTGTCTTAGCAGTTAACCTTCACCCGTCAGGATGACTCGGCATTACATGTCGCATATATTGGGGGGTGCCTGTTTGGGGGGGGGTCTCTTCCTCTTTTCTGGGTCACTCGAGCAAAGCACAGCAAAGCTTGGGTTTGTGCTGGGAGGTGAGAAGGTAGCTGTGAATATATGTAAATGCTGTCGGAAGTTTAAGATCCACCCCCCGCCCCTCCCCCACCCCCCCTCACTCTTTGGAGCCATAAATTGGTTTAGCCACCTGGGTAGGAGTCACACTGCCCTCTCTTATTTCCTTTGTTCATTTCACTCATTTATCGAACACTGCCTCTGTATAAATAACTGTGATCCTTGCTAAGAGGAGATTTAAAAAATGAATGACATAATTCTTTCAGGGAACTTATAATCTTCTAGGGTAACTCTAGGTGTAAAAAGTAATTATAAGATAAAATAAAATAAGTAATCTAATGGATTTATGTACAAAAGGGTAATGGAATCTGGGAAAGCCTTGGCTCACCTCAACTGCAGGAGGTTGCGGGCGGAGTTTCTGAGAAGCGGTAGCACTGTAGCTGTGCCGTAAAGATGAAGAAGTAGGATTTCAGGAGGTGGGGGATGGGAAGGAGCCGGAGGAAAGGCAAAAGGTATGAAAGTGCATGGCATGAGGTGAAAATAAGGAAATTTCACATTCGCTTTAAGAAACTGGTTCTTCTTACCAACATCTGAGCCCTGGCTTGAGATAACCTCTCCCTTCCAAAACGCCTCCCATGAAAGAGGCCGTAGGACTTACATAGCAGAGCATTTGTAACAAAATTCAACTGTCTGAAAACAAACATTTGGGCTGGTCTCATTACAGAAACACATAGAACTCTATTTCCAGAGGTCTCCTGGTGGAGAGGCCCTTAGATGTCCAGACAGTTGGGATCCTCTAGAAAAGGGTTCAGGGTTTTGTGCTGAACTTGCCCACGCTCTTCTCATTTCCATTAACCTGGTGGGCTTCTGAACATCACCAGATTTCTGTGAGACAGTCTTGGGATTCAGTTAAAATGAACACTCCCCCCAAGATAAGGCTCTTTAGTTCACTTTTGGTGGTTTGGAGTTCTTTCCTTTTTCTATTCAAACAATAAGTATTTGTTGCGTGCCTTCCCTGTGTCAGAACAGGAAACAGCGTGGATTGAAAGATTCCTGCTATCTCACAGAGTGAGACAGACAGTAACTAAAGAAATAAACAAGAAAACCATCAGCAAGTGATGTGAACTACGCAGAGAAATAAAATAGGGTGCCAGGATGGTGAGTGAATGGGTGGCTTCTGGCACAGATCGTCTGAGGTGGTGACATCATGCTGATTTCTAGAGGAGACCACCAGGCAAAGGTGTGAGGGAAACACATTCCAGGCAGAGGCACGGCTGGTGCAAAGGCCTTAGCACAGGACCAAGCTTGGCACATTTGAGGAACAGAGACAAGGCCAACTTGTCCTGAGCCCAGTGACTGAACAGAGAGAGCAGGCATGAGATGAGTTAGAAAGGCAGTAGGGGGTGGGGGTAGGTCATGGAGGATTTTGTGACTTAGAAGAAGGAATTTGGAATTTTTTTCCAAGTGCAGTGGGAAATCGTTGGAAAGCTTTAAGCTTTGGGATAATTTGATCTGGTCTATATTTTTAGGTCACTCTGGTGGGTTTATGAAGAGGGGGCAAGTCTAGAATCAGGGAGATCGGTTGGGTGGATACCGCAATGCTAAAACAAAAACTGATGGTGGCCCGGACTTGATGGTGGTGGAGTCAGAGCAGAAGAAATGGAGAGAAGAGAATGGATTCGGGTGCATTGTGAACGAAGGTTCTACGGCGCTGAGGAAGATGAAAGAAAGAGACCCAGGAACATCCCTAGATTTTTGGCTTAAGCAACACAGTGGATTGTGTTGCCTTTTTCTGAGACAGGGATGGTTGACAGAGGAGCTGGTTTGAATGTGGGAGGGTAGAATCAAGAGTTCTCTTCTGAGCAAGCTCATTCTAACGCCTGTGAAACCATTCAAGTGTTCGTCTAGAGTTCTGGGCAGAGGTCAGGGCTGAAAATGTAGATCTGGGGAGCCATGAGGCTATAGGAAGAATCCCCTAGTGCTCTTTGTTAAGTTGCTATTGCGTTTGTCTTCCTGTGCATTCTCAGAAGAACATTCTCTTCTCTTTCCACATCCCTAGAGCCTCACTCTCCCAAGACCATGCAGCCTCCTTTTCTTGGCCTACTGGCTCTTTCTCTTTGTATGTATGAGGACCTGGGCTGACCAAAGTCCTTACTGACCCCGATCATTTTTCCATTTAGAATAGGACCACCTTTCCATCTATTCCCATCACCCTCTACGGATGGTCAAACACACACACACACACTTCTGGTTCTTGCAGCAAATACAGATGTAAATACAGATTAAGAAACGCTCATTGAGCAGTTGGGAAGGCTTCCAAAATATCAGATAATATCAATTTTTTAATGACCTTTTTTTTTTTTGGCGGTACGTGGGCCTCTCACTGTTGTGGCCTCTCCCGTTGCGGAGCACAGGCTCCGGACGCACAGGCTCAGCGGCCATGGCCCACGGGCCCAGCTGCTCCGCGGCATGTGGGATCTTCCGGGACCGGGGCACGAACCCGTGTCCCCTACATAGGCAGGCGGACCCTCAACCACTGCGCCACCAGGGAAGCCCTTTAATGACCTTTGCCCTATTTCTCAGATGGAAAAATTGAACTGCAGGTGGATCTAGGTTTTCATGTATAGCTTATCAGGGGCAGAGGCAGAAGCTAAGCCCCATTCAGTATCTCATTTGCTGGAGAGCAGAGCTACAGAGCCAGTGGAACACACCCAGGGATCCCTTTCATCCCCATCTCGACCTGATACCTGCAAATACTCTACCTGTTGCTGTCATTTGGTCCAGAGGAAAGAGGAATGAACTGTGATTCCAGAGCCCAGGCATTGAGTTCTGGCTCTGACCCTGGGAACCAAAAGAAAGGAAAATAATTATTGAGGACTTCTTTGTGGCAAAAGCTATGCCAGTGCTCTGCAGGTTTCTATCTTAATTTTCACACCAATCCTGTGAAATGATTCCTGTTATGCCCATTTTACAGTTGAAGAAACAGGGGCTCAGATGGGTGCAATGACTTCGCATTTGGGAATCACACCCAGATCTGTTGGAGGCTATTGTCCTGTATTGCTTCTCCTTGTCATGTGTCCAAGGGCCAGACTTCTAACTTCTCTTGACTGGGGTTTCTTCATTTATTAAATGGGACATTAAAATTTTAATGTATATGGTCTCATCCAGCTGTAATATTCTGGATTTTAAATGCATTTCAGTGTTTACTTTTTCAGTTTTCTCAGCAAGAGTTTTGAATCATACCATAACTGAAATGCTTTAGCAAGAGTATGATTTCCACCCTTTCATTGCAAGAGAGGGTAATTGACCTCGCCTTTGGAGTGGATTTGTTACCCTGACACCCAGGAGTGAAAGGCCACTTAGACACAGAAAGGATACTGACATAGCTTCTTTGTTGCCCTTGTTTACAGCTCTTGGTTTCTTCTTTTCTTTCTTTATGTCTGGAAAATGCTTCTCATTTTCTAAATCCTTGTGCTTTGAAGACTAAGATTGCCAGAGAAATGTCAAAGGAGACACGGGGTTAAATACAGAATTGATTCTGTTCGCTCCTAGCTGCAGAAGCCCCAGACACACTGTCACCCCAGACCTTGTCATCATTGTGAGAGCAGAGGCTTGGCATTCTGGGATCATCACTTCCTTTGCCAGCAGCAAAGGGCAAAGGGCTCTTCCTTAATTGCTGTTTGACTGTCTAGGTCCAGAGGAGCATTCTGATGGGAGAAAGAAAACGCATCACCAGTCTGGCAGCATGATGTTTTTGTCAAAACCTATCTTCATTGCAAAAGTTATCTTGGCATTTTAATCTCATCCCTTTTGATGGTTGTCCACTTATAACATGTTTTAAAATTCTAGCAAGGCGAGTGTTCTCTTTCTTAGTGTTCTTGACGATAATTTATTCATTTAAAAATTGTTATCTTATTAATTTTGTATAAAAGCTATTATCATGAATCGGTGTTGAATTTTGTCAAGTGCTTTTGCTGCATCTATTGATATGATTATATGATTTTTCTTTTCTAGCCTGATATGCTGGGTTCCATTAATTGATTTTTTTTTTAAAGATTTAATTGTATTTATTTTTGGCTGTGTTGGGTCTTCATTGCTGCACGCGAGCTTTCTCTAGTTGCAGCGAGTGGGGGCTACTCCTTGTTGCGCTGTGCAGGCTTCTCATTGCGGTGGCTTCTCTTGTTGTGGAGCACGGGCTCTAGGCACGCGGGCTTCAGTAGTTGTGCCTCGCAGGCTCTAGAGCACAGGTTCAGTAGTTGTGGCGCACGGGCTTAATTGCTCTGAGGCGGGTGGGATCATCCCAGACCAGGGATTGAACCCGTGTCCCCTGCATTGGCAGGCGGATTCTTATCCACTGTGCCACCAGGGAAGTCCCTCATTAATTGATTTTTAAATGTTGAACTAGTCTTGCATACCCAGGATAAATTCCACCTGGTCATGGTATAAAATTCTTTTTATATAATGTTGGATTCAATTTGCTTATAATTTGTTAAGGGTCTTTGCACCTATGTTCATGAGAGATATTAGTTTGTAGTTTTCTTTTCTTGTAATGTCTTTGTCTGGTTTTGCTATTAAGATAATGCTGTCATCATAGAATGAGTTAAGAAATGTTCCTTGTCCCTCTATTTTCTGGAAGAGATGGTAGGGAATCGATATAATTTCTTCCTTAAATGTTTGTTAAAAGTCATTGGTGAAACCATCTGGACCTGGTGCTTTCAGTTTTAGAAGTTTATTAATTATCAATCCACTCTCTTTAATAGAGAAAAGCCTATTCAAATTATATATTTCTCTTTGTGTGAGTTTTGGTAGAAGAGAGTTTGGAAAAATCCCTGCATCTTCAAGGAACTGACCCATTTCATCTAAGTTATCAAATTTGTAGGCATAGATTTGTTATAATATTACTTTATTATCCTTTTAATGTCCATGGGATCTGTTATGAAAGCCTCTCTTTCATTTCTGTTATTAGTCATTTGTATTTTCTCTCTTTTCCTCTTGATTAGCTTGGCCAGAGGTTTATCCATTTTATTGATCTTTTCAAAGAATCAGCTTTTGGTTTTGCTGATTTTCTCTATTGATTTCTTGTTTTCGATTTCATTAGTTTCTATTCTAATGTCTGTTATTTCTTTTCTTCTGCTTACTTTGGATTTAATTTGATCTTCTTTATGAGTTTCCTATAGTATAAGCTTAGATTACTGGTTTTAGATGTTTCTTCTTTTGTAATAAATGTATTCAATGCTATAAATTTCCCTTTAGGCACTGCTTTCACTGTATCTGACAAATTTTGATAGTTGTACTTGCATTTAGTTTACATTTTTAAAAACTTCTCTTGAGGCTTCTTTGACCATGTGTTATTTTGAAGTGTGTTTAAACTCCAAATATTTAAAATTTTTTGATGATCTTTTTGTTATTGATTTCTAGTTTAATTCCACTGTGGTTTGAGGGCATACTTTGTATGTAGTTTTTTTTTTTTTTAATTTGTTGCAGTGTGACATGGAAGCAACCTAAGTGTCCATCAACAGATGAATGGATAAAGAAGATGTGGTATATATACACAATGGAATATTACTCAGCCATAAACAAGAATAAAATAATGCCATTTGCAACAATATGGATGGACCTAGAGATTATCATACTAAGTGAAGTAAATCAGACAGAGAAAGACAAATATAATATGATACTGCTTATATATGGACTCTAAAAATATGATATAAATGAACTTATTTACAAAACAGAAATAGACTCACAGACATGGAAAACAAACTTATGGTACCAAAGGGGAAAAGAGGAGGAGGGATAAATTAGGAGTTTGGAATGAACATATACAAACTACTGTATATAAAATAGATAACCAACAAGACCTACTGTATAGCACAGGGAACTATACTCAATACCTTGTAATAACCTATAATGGAAAAAGAATCTAAAAAAGAATATATATATATGTATATATGTGTATATGTATAGACCGAATCACTTTGTTGTGTACCTGAAACTAACACAACATTGTAAATCAACTATATTTCAATTTTAAAAAAAGGATAAAAATTTGTTAAGGTGTGTTTATGGCCCAGAATGTGGTCTGTCTTGGTGAATGTTCCATGTGCACTTGAGAAGAATGGGTATTCTGTTGTTGTTAAGTGAATTGACAGTAGATGTCAATTATATCCAGTTGATTGGTGGTGTTGAGTTCAACTATATCCTTACTGATTTTCTGCCTTCTGGATCTGTCCATTTCTGATAGAGGGCTGTTGAAGTGTCCAGCTATAATAGTGGATTCATCTATTTCTCCTTGCAGTTCTATCAGTTTTTGCCTCATGTATTTTGATGCTCTGTTGTTAGGTGCATACATGTTAGGTATTATTATGTCTTCTTGAAGAATTGACCCCTTTATCACTAGATAATGCCCTTCTTTATCCCTGGTAATTTTCCTTGCTCTGAAGCCCACTTTGTCTGAAAGTAATAAAGGTACTCTAGTGTTCTTTTTTTTTTTTTTTTTTTTGCGGTACGCGGGCCTCTCACTGTTGTGGCCTCTCCTGTTGCGGAGCACAGGCTCTGGACGTGCAGGCTCAGCGGCCATGGCTCACGGGCTCAGCCGCTCTGTGGCATGTGGGATCTTCCCAGAGTGGGGCACAAACCCGTGTCCCCTGCATCGGCAGGCAGACTCTCAACCACTGC
Organism: Delphinus delphis; assembly: GCF_949987515.2. NCBI lineage: Eukaryota > Metazoa > Chordata > Mammalia > Artiodactyla > Delphinidae > Delphinus > Delphinus delphis. Next base: position 104,987,748 of record NC_082688.1, read on the forward strand.
ACCACCAGGGAAGCCCTCTAGTGTTCTTTTGATTGGTGTTAGTGTGGTATATCTTCATTTCTTGGATTAAAAAAAAATTATATCCAATCTATCACTGATGAAATTATTACTTTGAAAAATGTGACTGCTCTTGCAAAAGGCAGTATAGTAGACTATTTTCAGTCATTCATACCTTAATATGAATTCGTATATAAGATCCTTTCAATAAACAGGTCAAGATAATTTTATGTGGAAGGAAATGGGGAAGCTGTAAGAGATGAAGAGTCAGTAATGGAGACAGCGAGATGGAAGCCCCACAGAGAGAGACAGTCAGATGTAAAAGGCAAATCTTGTGCTCCTTAAGATTTTTGCACAAGGCTGATATTGCTTGAATGCTTAGGAGCTTTCCTTTCTAAGTGAATTCATTAGCAGTTGTGTACTGAGTGTGGACTTGGATATAGAGCAGGAGCTAGGAACACACGAAGGCTCCCAGGAGCACCCTGGTGACCGCACTACCTAGTGGCTCTGCATAGGCTGTCTTAGAACTTGCTGTGGTTTTTGTCTCCAGGCTTAGGAAATGGAAGGGAAACAATATTGATTTACAGGGCTTATTCCCCAAGGTTCTTTTTGCTTCCTTCTTTTAGCCACGTCCTCTTTTATCATCTCAAGCCCTTTTTACTCAGACTACATCAAGGTAGCCTAGTGTTCCCGGTTATGCTCAACTCCAGGAAGCAGGATGTTCTTTCAAAGCCCACTTCCTGTCAGAGTGTCCCAGTCTTGAGAGGATCTGTCCAGATAGGACCGGCCTTTCAGCCAAGCTGAGTATGTGGTGTGTGTGATGGTGTGATTTGAGGAGTGCCTGCAGCGTTGTTACATCCGAAAAATTTCTTTCCCACTCATGCCTAAAATTCTACCCTTAATGATTCATACCAGTTATCAACACCTGGTGCCTGGAAGGGAAAGACACAAAAAGAAGATGCTGGCTGTTTACTTCCTCATTTTTCCTGGCAGTGGCCCATGTTTAGGGTCATAAAGCGACTTCTTTTTTTTTTTTTAATTTTTATTGGAGTATAGTTGATTTACAATGTTGTGTTAGTTTCTGCTGTACAGCAAAGTGAATCAGTTATACATACACATATATCAACTCCTTTTTTAAGATGCTTTCCCCATATAGGTCATTAGAGAGCATGGAGTAGAGTTCCCTGTGCTATACAGTAGGTCCTTATTAATTATCTATTTTATATTTTTTTAACATCTTTATTGGAGTATAATTGCTTTACAATGTTGTGTTAGTTTCCACTGTATAACAAAGTGAATCAGCTATATGTATACATATATCCCCATATCCCCTCCCTCTCGCATCTCCCTCCCACCTTCCCTATCCCACCCCTCTAGGTGATCACAAAACACTGAGCTGATCTCCCTGTGTGATGCAGCTGCTTCCCACTAGCTATCTATTTTACATTTGGTAGTGTATATATGTCCGTGCCACTCTCTCACTTCGTCCAGCTTCCCCTTCCCCCTCCCCGTGTCCTCAAGTCCATTCTCTACGTTTGCGTCTTTATTCTTGTCCTGCCCCTAGGTTCATCAGAACCTTTTTTTTTTCTTTTTTAGATTCCATATATATGTGTAAGCATACAGTATTTGTTTTTCTCTTTCTGACTTACTTCACTCTGAGTGCACTTCCTCCTGCTGTGTTTGGTCTCCTCACCCGATCCCCATTCCCGCTGCCCTGGAGGCTGTGTGTGGTCCCCGATTCTCACTGGGCCTCCCCACTGCCCATGGCTCCCTGCTAGCACGGCTGCCCAGCTGGAGGCTCTGCTCCACACCCACAAGAGCTGCCCTTCTCTCTACTCCTCACTGGGGTGCCCCCAGAAACGGCTCCCTGGCCACCTCCTGGCTTTGAGACCCTGAAGCCAATTACCAGGGCTTGGTGGCATGCTGGCATTCCAACTCTGTGTTCAGAGACCTTATGTTGGTAGCTTGAAATCAGCCACGGTGGAAGTATTTATGATGCTGAAAACTCAGCCTGTCTGGGCCACAGCCAAATCGAATCTCAGAGTTTTTGGTGACGTAGAAAAGAATAACTTTATTGCTTTGCCAGGCAGAGGGGGACACAGCAGGCTTGTGCCCTGAAAAACTGTGTGTCCAAAGCCGGGAGGATCTGGTGAGGAGTTTTATAGCTATAGTTCAGGGGCAGGGCTGCTGATAAGGATTGGGCGGGGCCTGCAGTCCTTTAATCTGGCCTCAGGTGGTCTCCTGATGAGCTTTTTGTTCTCAAGCTTTTGTTTTTGTGACCTGCTCTCTGGAATGAAGAATGCTTCGAGTAGTAAACATCTTCCATTTGCTGGGGGTTTTAGTTCTGCAGAAGAGCTCAAAGATATTGTTATGTGTGTCCCTTGAGGCAGAATCAGGACCCTGCCCGAGGCTGCACTATTGTTTCTCGACTGATCCTCCCTTGTCTCTGCATCCCCTCCCTTCCCTGATTAGCAACTGTTTGAACCTGCCCTTTGGAACTCAGGGAAGGTCATGGAGGCTGAATGAAGCCTATTCCCTACAAACAAGAAATGGGGGACACAGAAAGGCTTCCATGCCCAGGAGCCCCACAGGGTTCTGCTCAGTTTTATTTACACCACAGAAATCTGCAAACACCACGAATCAGAGCTTTTCTTTCTGGAGAGCCAAGTTATTTTTATCAGTACACCTCTAAGTGGGCTTCTGGTTCTTTCAGAAGAATTAACAAAAAAAAAAACAAACGAATCTGGAAGTATTAGGCAGGACTTCCTTCTCTCAAGAGATCTTCTGGGTCCCCATCACCTCAGAAGGCAGGGCTCAGGGATGATTTAAAGCTTCTCTTCCCACCCATGTGGTGAGGTTACTTGGGAGAGGCTGGCTCGGCTCAGGAAGACTGGATTCCACCTTCGCAGGGCACACTCCCCAAGCTGAGGCTCTTATCGGCTTCTTGAACTAAAGCTGAGTTCTTCACAGGAGGGTGTCTGTGTGTGCTCTCCAATGACAGGATCCTGCTTCCTATAATTCTCCACCCGTGGCCTCTCTGCCTTGTTCTGGAGGCTCAAATGTAAGAGATGCCGCCCTTCTTCTGGGCACTTGGACACACCCTTCTCCAAGCCCTTCCTGCAGGAGGCCAGACACATCAGATCTATATCTGTGAAGCTAGAGGCTACCTTATTCCATTAACATCTCTGGTTCCACTGGAAAGGCCTGAAAGTGTTAGAGGACAGAAAGAAGAATGTTGTCATCAGTTTGGTTTTACTCTAAATTGTCATGGTTTTGATACATTTGAGACTACATACATTATTACTATTATTTTTGTCATTGGGTGAGTGCCCTTTTCGTAAGATTATACTTTGAATCTCAAGCTCTTGCTCCCTGTTATGGGCTGAATTGTGTCCCGTCACCCCATATTCATAGACTGAAGTCCTAGTTCCCAGCACCTCAGAATGGGACCTCCTGGATCTCAGACTTTGAGCCTCCAGAACTGTGAGACAATATATTTCTGTGGCTTAAACCACCCAGTCTGTGGTAGTTTGTAGCTCAAGGAAACTAATACACTTCCCAGTAAATTTACTTTTCTTTTGTGCCCCATCAGGGTTTGCAGATAAGCAAAACTCTTTAATGTCTTATCTTTGTTAAAACCTCAGAATTTTTTCTTTATCATGTAGAATGAGGGGAAACTGAAATATTGCAAAGCCATCCAAAATTAGAACTAGTACCTACAAGTTAGAAACGTTTAAAAAGTTATTTAATAAAAATAAGACAAACTTAAGACATATAAAACTATTTACATTGTTCCAAAGTTTCTATTTACATTTGTCAACACATATTTTCACACAGAATCATTGGCCATGTGCTTTCCTGGGTTCTGTTTTTAACATTATTTGATAGAAATATTTCTACTTAGTGATGATGTTCATATTCTTATTTAAACAGCAACGTTTTATCTTTGTGCCTTTCACGTATTTTAGTTGTTACTCTAATTTTTCACTGTGAATATTGTGTGATTTTACTCCACTTGAACTATTTCCTTGAGGAAGAGAAAGTCCTGAATTACACACTTTCATAGTTCTGTTCCAGATTGAGCCGATCTGTGGTTTCAACAGAACTAAAAACTAAGTGTTCAGGTTTTCCCATAATCTTGATGTCATTTAGTTTTATGATTTTAAAATTACTTTTCCTAGCTTAAAAAGCTTTTCCGAGACTGAAAGTTTCTTGTTTTTTTTACTTATGTCACTACCTGGGAGAGGGGGGCCCAGGCACTTTGAAAAGCAAAGTTTGAGATGTGAACAACAGGTAACCCACGCTAGTTCGCAGCTGTCCCAGAAGTGCCCGGCCCCGCCTCTCCCTCGGCGGGTCCCCGCAGACTCACCCCGCCAGCCCGGGGTTGCTTTTTGGACGCGCCCGCCAGGGGTCAGCGCAGCCTCAGCAGCGGGCTCCGGCGTCCCACAATGCACCGGGCGCTCGGGTCCGGAGGTTACCGAGCTGCGGCTAAGGCAGCCGAGCCCCGAGGGTTTGCGGGCGTCCGAGGGGCGGGGCGTCCTGGGGGCGGGGCGTCCGAGGGGCGGGGCCAGGGCCGCAGCTCCGACAGCCTTCACTCGCAGCTGCGCCTCTCCTGCGGCCAGCCGCCCGGGATCAGGTTGTGTCTTCCCCGGCCTCGGAGACCTGTCCACCTGGCGCTGTAGCAAGGTAGGGGGTGCTCTCCCGGACCGTCCCTTTTGGGGGGTGTGAAGTCTTTTTTTTCCTAATTGTGCCAACAGGAGAAGTCTTAACGTTGCTAATATTTAGAGATGGAGCTACCAGTTTCGCTCGGAGGAATCTATTTCAAAAGTCTTCTGTTTCCGTCCCATCATCCCTGTCCCCCCCGCCCCCCCGACTCTGCTGGGCTTTGGGAAACCTGATTTGGGGAATCTGTGCCGGGGTAATTTCAAGCTCTTGGTTCATCCCTCCTGTCTTGTGTAGGGATGCAAAAACTCCGGGGTGGGGTTAGAATGAGTGAGAACTTGTGTGGGTGTGGGCTGCGTGTCTTCAGAATGTGTGCCTTTGTGAAAACTCCTAAAAAGTTAGATGTCCATAGGGGTCTAATTCTCGGGGTGGGTGTGGGTACTGAGTCTCCGCTGTTTCAGGTACTCAGTGAGTGGCGTCTGTCACATGCCCGCCTCCGCCACCCTAGAGCCATCAGGAGGTTGCTGTCCTGTGATCTAAGCCAGTGGGTGTCCTCAAGTTCTACACCCCAGAACTACTCTCCAGGACAGTGCTTCCCAACAGTCCCTGAGCGCCCCACCCCAGAGCGCCTCAACCCAGCTGACCCTAGTTTGGGGATCCCACAGTTCGAGCTTTTCAAAAAATAAAGTTAGGCACATAGAAGGCACTGGAATATGCGGGCACCTGGGATAGCTTAAGCTTGTTGGGGTCTGTCCTCCTCAGCCTGTTTTCTGGGTCACACTGCATGGCTCCATCCATTCGGTCTCACTTTCTGTTACCCCAGAGCTCCCCTTGGTAAAAATGCCAATCTGAAATAATCCTCATCTGAAACTTGCGATTCTAAAGTGAATCCACCTTTGCCTACTTCTAAAGGCTCAGAAAAGCACTTTAGTCCTCTGGTCCCTAGCACCGATGTAAAATAAGTTTTAATTTTAAAGGTTTATTTTTCTTTAAAACCCTCGCCCAATAAATATCAGTTGATTGCTTTTACTTGTGAAATCCAAGCAGTTTCATTTGTTGTTAAGCAATAAAGATTATAACTAGGAAGACCATCTAAACAATATATTCTTCAGGTGAACGTGATCCTAATTAACAAATTAGCTGATAGTGCAAAAGGCAGAAGATGGGAAATCAGGGAAGCTTGGTTCTAAAACATTTCTGCCTCTGAGAAGTCTGGACGACTAAATTACCTTTATTTTTCCTTCAAAATGTAAAATGCTGTGAGCACAGGTTCCTTTTTTGCTAGACACGGCTCTTGATTTGCGATAATGATCAGAAACAAGAAAATTCTTTCAAACAGTTATCATCTCACCTATGCCCAAGGAAAGAAGGTAAGTCTAGGAGTTGTTAGGATTATAAATCTTTGTTAAGCAGAAATTCTTAATGATCCTTAAGCCCATCTCTGGGTACTTTCCCCCAGGAGTGTCTGTTCTCCATCAAATATGAAATTATGAATTTCTCATTATGTATAATACTTTGTATTTGGAAAATATTTGTATTTTCTACATCTAACGTTAATATTCATTTAAAAGCATTGTGTATTTGTGCATAAAATGATACAAATCTTTAAAAGATTAAAAGCAAGAAAAAAAATTTTCTTAGCTAGTATTCATCAGTGATTCCCACCTTAAGGTCCTCAGTTAGTGGCAATAAACCCCAAAGATAAAACCACAATCTAGAAAGTCATTAATAATCACCAGCACGCATAAGAACTAGAGGGCACTGTTTGAAGCTTAAAAGGAGCCGTTTAAGGACATGTTAAAAGATAACCTTGAACAGGGCTTCCCTGGTGGCACAGTGGTTGGGAATCTGCCTGCCAATGCAGGGGACATGGGTTCGAGCCCTGGTCCAGGAAGATCCCACATGCCATAGGGCAGCTAGGCCCATGTGCCACAACTACTGAGCCCATGTGCCACAACTACTGAAGCCTGCACGCCTAGAGCCGGTGCTCGGCTATGAGAGAGGCCACCACAATGAGAAGCCTATGCACCGCAACGAAGAGTGACCCCTGCTCGCAACTAGGGAAAGCCCATGCACAGCAAGGAAGACCCAACGCAGCCAAAAAAAAAAAAAAAAAAAAGATAACCTTGCCCAGTAGATTGCAAGCATCAATTAAGGCTTCAGCTTCAAGAGATTCATATGGAAAGACACTGACACCCATATAATGAAACTTAAATACCAATTCATGGGCTCACTAAAAATAAGCAGATCAGATGATTCCCACATCAGCTGTAAATACTGTATATGCACTTTAGGTTAATTTAAATAATTGTCCCATTGCTTTTACAACCTTCCAGTGCCTTGATTACTTCAAAACTGGAACAGCTGGCACTGTTCTTGCTTCTGAAGGAGGTAAATTAAGAAATTGACCTCCAGCCACAGAGTGGAGTTCACAGGATTTAGCACAAACAAGCAACTCATGAGGAACTCAGTTCTTGGGCAGATATTTATCAAGCACCTACTAAGTGCAAGACTGGACTCATTACTTTAGCCCACTCATGAAAAATAGCTTCAGGAATGATCTCTTATCAGGGGTCATGTCATCAGGGCCATGCACGTAGAGGTCAGGCTATTTCTCAGATGCCAAGGAAGCAAAAGTATCTCTCAGAAGAACCATGAAGGCCCGAGGAGCTCAATTTAAAAACATCCCACTTATTTTAGAGGGAGAAGGGGATAGAGAAAGTACCTTGAAATATTTCCCTTTTGGCTCCCATCCTTTGTGGTGCCAGTTTTTCAAAAAAACTCTTCATTATATAATGATACAAATTATTCTAATACTAGTCATGTAATATGAGACTTTAGAAACAGTTATCCTGATGAACTCAGGAGTTAACCTCGTGAACTTTTCCAACTTTCCAATAATGAAAGCACCATCCTGTTATTCATATATATGTATTTGTTCAGTAAACATCCTAGCACTGTGCTAAGGCCGGAAATGCAAAGATGTATCGTCTAACCCTTGAAGTTAAGAAGCTGATCGCGTTGGGGAAATCAACCCACAGATGGTTGTAATGAAACGTGTGCTTGGGACGGCGATAGATAATTGCTCCTGGTGCCGTGGGCCTCGAGTCTAGTCTGGTGGAGTCAGGAAAGGCCCGGAAATGTCGGAAATTAGTAATTCTAGGATGACTCACTTTTAGCCAACACTGGGGGAAGAGTGCTCCAGGTGGAGGGGACAAGCATTAAGAAGATCATGGGGGTAGAGTGGCAAGATCTGAGAAGTAGACTGAATACAGGAAGGCCTGGTGAGGGTGAGGGGAGCCACTGAAAGCCTTATCAGGAGGGGCAGGATCCTGTCTGCTTTAGGAAGCTCACTCTGAAGCTGGAGCGGAGGATAGACTTAAGAGGCCAGGAGGCAGGAAGAACTGCTAGGAGACCATAGCAGAGATTAGGAAGGAAATGAGGAGGGCTTAGCATTTGTAGAAAGCATGACCCTTTCCAGCTGTCACATCCGTTACGTGGTTTGGTTTTCATAACCACCCTTTGCTGTCAGTAGGGTGATAGTCACAGCTTCATTTTCTAAGCGCTTACCTGGTGCTTTGTGTACATGATCCCTGACCTTTATAAAAACCCTGAAAATTAAGTATTATTGACCTACTTTACAGAAGTGGATCCTGAGGCAGGGTCAGGCTCAGACCCAGGTCCTGTGTCTAAAGCCGGACTTATTCTAAACAGCAGGTGGATCCTGCTTCTCTAGAGAATGAGGCAAGACAACCCTTCTGGGCAAATCTACACCCGGGAAACATCTCTCAGGAGTCAGCATGACAATATGACTGCAGTGGCCAGCTCTTTAAGCAGTTCTGTCTCTGCATTTAAAAGTCCCATGGAACAAAACAGTGTGGCAGTTCCTCAAACTAGCAAACAGAATTACTGCCTGAGCCTGCACTTCCACTTCTGGGTGTACACCCAAAAAAAGTGAACGCCGGGACTCAGATACTTGTACACTTGTGTTCATAGCATTATTCACAGTAGTCAAAAGGTGGAAACAACGCAGGTGTCCACTGATAGAAGAATGGATAAACAAAATGTGGTCTGTACATACAATGAAGTATTATTCAGCCTTAAAAGGAAGGAAATTCTGACACATGCTACAACATGGATGAACTTTGAGGACATAATGCTCAGTGCAATAGGCCAGTCACAAAAGGGCAGATGCTTTATGATTCCACTTATGGTCAGATTCACAGAGATGGAAAGTAGAATGGTGGTTGCCAGGACAGGTGGAGAGGGGGATGGGAAGTTGCTGTTTAATGGGTAGAGAGTTTCAGTTTGGAAAGACGAAAAGAGTTCTGGAGATGGACGGCGGTGATGGTTGCACAACAATGTGAATGTATTTAATGACTCTGAACTATACATTTTGAAAAGGCTAAAACGGTAAATTTTTTGTGTATTTTTCCAAAAAAAAAGAGCAAGTGACTTACCCAGGGTCACTGAGCAAGTTCAGGCAGAAGGAGAATTCAGAGCAAAAACATGGCCTCTGCCAGACAGTCACACCTGGTAGTGACAAGGAAGCTCTTTGGGCAGAAGGAGGTGTGCTCTGGCTTTCTTTTTAAGCAGAAAGAGAAACCAAGTTTTCCATTGTTATCAGCCTTACTGCAGCAAATTCACAGGATTCCAATCGCTGAAGAAACATGGGTGCTTAGAACCTGGTATTTGGTTGCTGGCTTTGTCTAGGTAATCAAGGTGGGAAACTGGTGATAAGTTGGATTTTGTTCATTCATTCATTCATTTGTTCATTCATTCATTACCAAATATTTGAGGGCCTGTGTTGTACCAAATATCCTCTCCAGTTTCCAACTTTTCTGTCTAGTTACAGCCATCTGCCAGCTTTATTCTAGATGCTCTGCCAGTTTCCCTTGGACATAAAGTCCTAAGTTATATAAACCTTCCTTGATTCCTGGAAAGATCAATAGGGGGAACGGGTAGGGTTGAAGGGAGGTGATATGAGGTAAAGTGGGAGGTACCAAATGCCTAAGAGAGTTGTGATTCCAATGAAGAAGCTGCTAAGCGCTATAGGAGTCCCATGAGGTGTGTCCAGGGGCTGCAGGTGCAGAAATATTGAGTGCAGCTCATGTACCTCACCCCTGGCATAGACCAAGTGTGAGTACTGCCTAGAGTCTTTTTTTTTAAATTGAAGTATAGTTGATTTACAATGTTGTGCTAATTTCTGCTGTACAGCAAAGTGACTCAGTTTATACACATGTGTACATTCTTTTTTCATATTCTTTTCCATTATGGTTTATCCCAGGAGATTGGACATAGTTCCCTGTGCTATACAGTAGGACCTTGTTGTTTATCCATTCTAAATGTAATAGTTTGCATCTACTAACCCCAAACTCCCAACCCATCCCTCTCCTGCCCCCCCCCCCGCTGGCAACCACAAGTCTGATCTCTATGTCTGTGAGTGTGTTTCTGTTTCATAGATAGGTTCATTTGTGCCATATTTTAGATTCCACATATAAGTGATATCATATGGTATTTGTCTTTCTCTTTCTGGCTTCACTTAGTGTGATGATCTCTGGGTCCATCCATGTTGCTGCAAATGGCATTATTTCATTCTTTTTTATGGCTGAGTAGTATTCCATTGTATATATGTACCACATCTTCTTTATTCATTCATCTGTCTATGGACATTTAGGTTGTTTCCATGTCTTGGCTATTGTGAATAGTACTGCTGTGAACTTTGGGGTCCATGTATCTTTTTTTTTGCTGTGTGGGGGCCTCTCACCATTGCAGCCTCTCCCGCTGTGGAGCACAGGCTCCGGACGCTCAGGCCCAGGGGCCATGGCTCACAAGCCCAGCCGCTCCGCGGCACGTGGGATCCTCCCGGATCGGGGCACGAACCTGCGCCCGCCGCATCGGCAGGCGGACTCCCAACCACTGCACCACCAGGGAAGCCCATGTATCTTTTTTTTAATTAAAAAAAAAACTTTTATTTTATTTATTTATATTTGGCTGCATTGGGTCTTTGTTACTGCTTGCGGGCTTTCTCTAGTTCTGGCGAGCGGGGGCTACTCTTGGTTGCGGTGCGCGGGCTTCTCATTGTGGTGGCTTCTCTTGTTGCGGAGCACAGGCTCTAGGTGCACAGGCTTCAATAGTGTGGCACCTGGGCTTAGTAGTTGTGGCTTGCAGGCTCTAGAGCGCAGGCTCAGTAGTTGTGATGCATGGGCTTAGTTGCTCCATGGCATGGGGGATCCTTCTGGACTAGGGATTGAACCCATGTCCCCTGCATTGGCAGGCGGATTCTTAACCACTGTGCCACCAGGGAAGCTCCATGTATCTTTTTGAATTATAATTTTGTCTAGGTATATGCCCAGGAGTGGGATTGCTGGATCATATGGTAATTCTATTTTTAGTTTTCTGAGGAACCTCCATACTGTTTTTCATAGTGGCTGCACCAACTTGCATTCCCACCAGCAGTGTAGGGGTTCCCTTTTCTCTACATCCTCTCCAGCATTTGTTATTTTTAGGCTTTTTAGTGATGCCATTCTGACCAGTGTGAGGTGGTACCTCATGGTAGTTTTGATTTGCATTTCTCTAATAATTAGTGATGTTGAGCATCTTTTCATGTGCCTACTGGCCATCTATATGTCTTTGGAGAAATGTCTGTTAAAGTCTTCTGCCCATTTTTCGATTGGGTTGTTTGTATTTTTGTTGTTGAGTTGTACGAGCTCTTAGTATATTTTGGAAATTAAGCCCTTGTCAGTCACATTATTTGCAAATATTTTCTCCCATTCTGTAGGTTGTCTTTTTGTGCTTTTTTGTTTTTTGGTTTTTTTTTATGTTTTCCTTTGCTGTGCAAAAGCTTGTAAGTTTGATTAGGTCCCATTTGTTTATTTTTGTTTTTATTTCTATTGCCTTGAGAGACTGACCTAAGAAAACATTGGTACTATTTATGTCAGAAAATATTTTGCCTATGTTCTCTTCTAAGAATTTTTTTTTTTTTTTTTTTTTTTGCGGTACGCGGGCCTCTCACTGTTGTGGCCTCTCCCGTTGCCGAGCACAGGCTCCGGATGTGAGGCTCAGCGGCCATGGCTCACGGGCCCAGCCGCTCCGTGGCATGTGGGATCTTCCCGGACCGGGGCACGAACCCGTGTCCCATGCATCGGCAGGTGGACTCTGAACCACTGCGCCACCAGGGAAGCCCGTCTTCTAAGAATTTTATGGTGTCATGTCTTATGTTTAAGTCTTTAAGCCATTTTAGTTTATTTTTTTGTATGGTGTGAGGGTGTGTTCTAACATCAGTGATTTACGTGCAGCTGTCAAACTTTCCCAGCACCACTTGCTGAAAAGACTGTCTTTTTCCCATTTTATATTCTTGCCTTCTTTGTCGAAGATTAATTGACTGTAGGTGTGTGGGTTTATTTCTGGGCTCTCTATTCTGTTCCATTGATCCATGTGTCTGTTTTTGTACTAACACCACACTTTTGATTACTGTTACTTGTCTGAAGTCTGGGAGAGCTATGCCTCCTGCTTCGTTTTTTTCCCTCAGGATAGCTTTGGCAATTCTGGGTCTTTTATGGTTCCATATAAGTTTTTGGATTATTTGTTCTAATTCTGTGAAAAACGTCATGGGTAATTTGATAGGGGTCCCATTGAATCTGTAGATTGCTTTGGGTAGTATTGCCATTTTACCAATATTCTTCCAACCCAAGAACATGGTATTTCTTTCCATTTCTCTGAATCCTCTTTAATTTCCTTTATTAATGTTTTATAGTTCTCAGCATATATGTCTTTAACCTCCTTGGTCAGGTTTATTCCTAGGTATTTTTTTTTTTTGGTGTGATTTTAAAAGGTATTGTTTTTTTACATTCCCTTTTTGATATTTCGTTGTTAGTGTAAAGAAACGCAACCGATTTCTGAATGTTAACCTCGTATCCTGCTACTTTGCTGAATTCATTTATTAGATCTAGTAGTTTTTGTATGGAGTCTTTAGGGTCTTCTTTATATAGTATGGTACTGCCTGGAGTCTTAACGCCTGCGTGGAGGGTCAGGGTGATAGCCACAGCAGAAACCCCAAAAGGCAGACAAAAAGAGCAATACACGGAGACAAGCAGTGGTACAAAAAAAGAGAGTGATGTGGAAGACAGTGCAATCTGGAAAAAGCCCAACTTTTATGGAATGACTTCCCCATCTGTGCCTCTAAGGATAAAGCCTGGTTGGCTGTTCACAACTATGTGCATAAATGTGAATAGAATCTTTTTTTTTTTTTTGCGGTACGCGGGCCTCTCACTGTTGTGGCCTCTCCCGTTGCGGAGCACAGGCTCCGGACGTGCAGACTCAGCGGCCATGGCTCACGGGCCCAGCCGCTCCGCGGCATGTGGGATCTTCCCGGACCGGGGCACGAACCCGTGTCCCCTGCATCGGCAGGCGGACTCTCAACCACTGCGCCACCAGGGAAGCCCCGTGAATAGAGTCTTTTAAAAAAATCCACAATATTTGGACCTGTCTGCTTCTAGGAGATATGAAGTATAGGATACGAGGTAAAGCATAACTTTAAAAATAAGGCACTGGGGTAGTTTAGTAAAACAAGCACTAGATTTGAAATGACGTGAGGAGGAAGGGCACATCGGGAGAAGCAGGGTGCTTGGTGTATAAGAGACGCACAGTCTATTCTAGCTATTTTCAAAATATAAAACAAAAATGGTCATAGCAGTGAAGTGGAAGTAGGTCCTACTAGGCATCTGAGAGGAGACATTTTGGCGTGGGATTTGGTTTTAAGTTTCTTGGAAGCCATGGTATAAAAGGAAACAGGTTGGGTTACATCATTTTCTTACTCTGGCAAGATAAAGTATACAAATTCAGCTCTAGAGGAGACAGTTTTTTTCCTGGAACTAAACGCAGGGGAGGATTTACCACACGGGCTCTGTTGAATACAGTTTTGAAGCTGTGGACAGCATCTTCGGTAACGTTTTATAGGTCAGCTCTGAAGACATCATGCAGATGAGTGGGTTTTACCTTTGGTGGAAACCATCTGGAGGCAAAACTGAACGTGTGAAGTATTTTTTGTTAGAATGTTGTAGCGGGGCTTCCCTGGTGGCGCAGTGGTTCAGAATCCGCCTGCCAACGCAGGGGACACAGGTTTGAGCAGTGGTCCGAGAAGATCCCACATGCCACGGAGCAACTAAGCCCGTGCACCACAACTACTGAGCCTGCACACCTAGAGCCCATGCTCTGCAACAAGAGAAGCCACCGCAATAAGCCTGAGCACCGCAACGAAGAGTAGCCCCCGCTCGCCACAACTAGAGAAAGCCCGCACACAACAAAGAACCAAAGCAGCCAACAACAAATAAATAAAATAAATTTATTTAAAAAAAAAAAGATTAAAAAAAAAAAAAGATTGCTGTAGTGGTGGGATTCCGGACAGTCACTTTCAGGAAGTTACCTAAGGATGAGTCATTAGAAGAACCTGGAGAAGTGGGCTAAATTGGACACCTGAGTAGGAAAACCTCTAACCCTCAGTTGAGCTCGGTCATTTGCATTGTTCTCATGGGGTAGAGGATCCCTTGGCAGGAAACCAGAGCTAAGTGGTCCAACAGGCGTTTAAGCTTTGAAGCAAGAATTGAATAAGGCCTGTGCTGATCTTGACACCCCATCGGCCTCACGTTTGCACCAGGGACAAAGCAAGTGGTAAGCTGTTCAGTGCCAACATGGATGGGTAGAGGAGAGAAAGAGGGCTTGGGCTGAGCCATCTGTGTACAAGTTCTCATCTGGAGCTAGAACTTTGTGAAGCAGCTGAGAGATCTGGGACCTGTGAGCTGTTCATTTTTATGCTTTTTACTGTTTGCTTTTTGTTTTGTATTTGTTTGCTCTCCCCTTTGTGCTTTGGCGAAAATTTGCTTTCAACAATTCTAATCTTGGCTAAGCCAAGGAAAAAAGTGATTGGTTCACACCTGAGCCAGGATAAAGTTCAAACTTCTTACCTGCTCTTGAGCGAGGCAGTGTCTGGTCTGGTCCCTCCTCACTTGCTTAGACTCATCTTCCGACCTCTCCCTACACCCTGTGCTCTACTTGTGCTATGCAACCTACAGCCCCCAGAAGTAAGCCTGTTCCATGTCTCAAGAGTTGTTTTTTTTTTTTAATTTTAATTTATTTATTTTTGGCTGCATTGGGTCTTTGTCGCTGCACGCGAGCTTTCTCTTGTTGCAGTGAGCGGGGGCTACTCTTCGCTGCGGTGCGCAGGCTTCTCATTGTGGAGTCTTCTCTTGTGGCAGAGCACGGGCTCTAGGTGTGTGGGCTCAGTAGTTGTGGCATGTGGGCCCTAGAGCACATGGGCTCAGTAGTTGTGGTGCATGGGCTCTATGGTGGCAGGTTTCAGTAGTTGTGGTGCACTGGCTCAGTAGTTGTGGAGCACGGGCTCTAGAGTGCAGGCTCAGTAGTTGTGGCACATGGGCTTAGTTGCTCCGCAGCATGTGGGATCTTCCAGGACCAGGGCTTGAACCTGTGTCCCCTGCATTGGCAGGCGGATTCTTAACCACTGAGCCACCAGGGAAGCCCCTCGTGGGTTTTTACACTCTGCTGTTCCCTCTGCTTCCCACTCTTCCTCACCTTCGCTGCCCAGAGAAATCGTCATCCTTCAAGACTCTGCTGAAGTGTCGCCTCGTGCAGGAGGCCCTCCTAACCCTTTCTGCCCATTCTGGAGGAGATGATCACGTTCGCCTTTCCACCCCCTCTGCCTCCTGTCTCAGCTCCTGTCACTCTGTATTGGCATCATTTACTGAGTCTGTGAATCCTTCAAGGTTAGGGATGAGGTTGTAATCTTAGCTCGTCACCTTGCTTCTGGCACGTGGTAACCTAGTTGTGTGAAGGCTGAGGAGAGAATCAGTACTCTGAAGGGCCAGGAGGAATGAACTTTTCAGCTTAAGAACCTGGAAATGATAAGTCAGAAGTGAGGCAGATAGGGCTTCCCTGGTGGCGCAGTGGTTGAGAGTCCGCCTGCCGATGCAGGGGACACGGGTTCGTGCCCCGGTCCGGGAAGATCCCACATGCCACAGAGTGGCTGGGCCCGTGAGCCATGGCCGCTGAGCCCGCGCGTCCGGAGCCTGTGCTCCGCAACGGGAGAGGCTGCAATGGTGAGAGGCCCGCGTACCGCAGGAGAAAAAAAAAAAAAAAAAAGAAGTGGGGCAGATAAATGAAAACCCAGGCAATGAAGGCCTTGGATAGGAAAGTTCCCACCTGGGTTTTTTTGTTTGTTTGTTTCTGTTTGCTTTTTCTTTATGAAGAATATTGAATAATTCAGTAGTAAATGCCCTCAACTATGAAAGACAAAAAGAAAATGCTCTTCAGAGTGTTTGCATCATACCTCTCTGAAGATAGGTATCACAAGACTACATCGTAATTTGGAAAAGACATTTCAGGAGGGGTTGCGACAGTATGGTCCAAAAACTTTGTTGAGGATGAAACTAAATATAAGGATAGAAGTTGAAAACATGGATGACTAATGTGATCAGTAGATGAGGTCTTCAAATACAGTTATCTCACATGAGCTCTTATCACTCTTAACTGAAATTTCAGTCTTGATACTGGAAAGGACCTTATCTAGTGGCCTCTTGGTATTTGGTATTTGTTCAACCCAAGGGTTGTATCTGCTCTTAAGAGCATTGTTCTGGAGACTTCCCAGGTGGTCCAGTGGGGGGTAGACTCTGCACTCCCAATGCGGGGGTCCTGGGTTTGATCCCTGGTTGAGGAACTAGATCCCACATGCATGCTGCAACTAAGGAGTCCGCATGCTGCAACTAAGGATCCCACATGCCGCAGCTAAACATGCCTCAGTGAAGATTCTGTGTGCCTCAACTAAGACCCAGCACAGCCAAAATAAATAAATAAATAAACATTCAAAAACAAAAAATATTGTTTTAAAAAAAGAGCATTGTTTTGGTAACTTTGATCTCTTAATTGGGTGGTCACTGAGATCCCAAGACCTTTATTTTACGAGCACAGTTTGAGTTTGGTTTTGTGTTTTAGACCCAGATTCGTTTTCCCGTTCCAGCCTTCTGAATCTTATCCGCCACTCTGGATTCTGTCACATCATTTTGTGAGATCTTCCTGTGGTTTATCTCCATCAGGTTGGCAGTTTACTCTGCAGAAAAGCTGAGTGTCCTGTCAGCAAACGTAAAAGTTCCTCTTTTAGATCAGTCATGAAAACGATCCCAGTACACACTAACATTTTTTAATTTATGAAAGAGATAATTTATAAATCAGTTGCCTCATTGTGATCAAACATTTACTTTCAGATTCCATCCTTTCTTCGACGTACCAGATTTGGGGGAAACTATGGAATGGTTTCTGTCATCCAGTGGGCCCTCTTAGCTTCCAGTCAATTCTGTGTTTTCCTAGTCTCTCTCCTATTCGCCACGGCACAGTTTCAGATGGCTTCCGTTCTCTTTAAGCCTTCCACCCCCAACCCCGCCCCCTCCACCTCTGTTCACCTCATCCTCAGCAAAGGGCCCCGCCCGCTACTTTCTGGAGAAGATGGAGGTTGTCAGACAGTCGCATCATCGAGTTCCTGCTGCCACTGCCAGGACGCCTAGTTAATTCCGCCCGCATCCTTCTCTCTGTCAGCTTCCAGTGAAGAGGTGTCCTTCCCTTGAATTGGGGCCGACCTTTAAGTCTGTGCTTTGTCCTGTGCTCTGGACCTTCTTCCTCCTCAGGGACTCCCCCAGCTGACTGTCCCCTCTCCTGTATCCTCCTCGTTAGCCTTTACACATTCTCCCTCCTCATCCGTCTGAAAGCATCTCCCTCCACAGCCCTTCCCTTCAAACTCAGTGCCTTGACTTAGAATTGTTTCTGTTCTATTTCCTCACCTCATTTCAGTCTGGCTTGTACCACCACCCCTCGACTGACACTGTCCTCACCAAGGCCACCAACTACTGCCTTGTGGCTAAACCCAGTGCATACATCTTGGTCCTTGTCTGCCGTATCTCTCTAGAGCATTTGGCTTTACCGACCACATGCATCTCTGAAAACCCTTCTGCTGGCACTGCAGTTTCCTGGGCTCCTCCTTTCCTCTGTCTTTCTCATTGGGCTCATCTTCCTGTGTCGCTTCTTCAGTGGTGGTTCTACCCTGGTCTCTCCACTCCCACTGTCCCCTCTCTTCCCAGGATTCTTTTGGTTCCAAGTGACAGACCTCAATTCACATTGAACTAAACAGGACTTCCCTAGTGGTGCAGTGCTTAAGAATCCACCTGCCAATGCAGGGGACACGGGTTCAAGCCTTGGTCCGGGAAGATCCCACATACCGCGGAACTAAACCCATGCACCACAACTACTGAGCCAGTGAGCCACAACTACTGAGCCCGCAAGCCACAACTACTGAAGCCTGTGCGCCTAGAGCCCGTGCTCCGCAACAAGAGAAGCCACTGCAATGAGAAGCCCGTGCAATGCAACTGGGGAAAGCCCACGCACAGCAACGAAGACCCAATGCAGCCAAAATTAAATAAATAAAAAAGAAAAAACAAATTAAAAACCAACCGAAACACCACCACCACCAAAAACCACAACAAGGGAAATTCTTTGATTCATATGCCTGCAAAGTCCAGTAGTAGATCTGGGATAGCTGGTCCAGAGATGTACCATAAGGACGTCAGAAACAGCTTCACCCTCTCTGTCTCTTAGCTTTGTTTTCCATTGTGTTGGCGCCATTCTAAGGTGGCCTCTTTCTAAATGATGGCAAGACTTCTGCCAGCAACTCCAGGCTTCTAGCCAATCCTCTTAGGAAACACAATGGAAGATTTTCTACCCAGTTTCTGAAGCTGGAAGTCTAGGAATCATTTTTGACTTCTGTTCCCACACATCTTAATCACCAAGTTCTGTCCCGCCTTCTAAGTATCTCTGCATCCCCGTTGCCAGTGTTTTAATTCAGGGTACCATCTTTTGTCTCGATTCCTGCAGCAGCCCCCAGTGATTTTCTTCCTTGGGTCTTGCTGCCCTCCGACCTGTTCTCCACATCACAACCAGGGTAATCTTTCGAAAATGTTACGTGATGGCCCCCCAATGGATAGGAAGTTCAAGACAAAACTCCTTGTTATGTTCCGGAAGGCCTTGTATGTACAGCTCCTGCCTACTTCTCTTTTCACATCATCCCTTATTCCAGGCAATTCAGCCACAGATGCATGCCAGACTAGCCAACTCCCTCCTAGCTCTGCCTTTTTCATGCAGTGCTCCTTCCATCTGGACCATTTTCCTCCTGGCCCCCCACCTAATGAGCCTCTTCTTATCCATTCAGGTCTCACATTAGATATAACTGTATTGAGAAAATCCTTCCAGGAATTCCCTGGCGGTCCAGTGGTTAGGACTCCATGCTTCCACTGCAGGGGGCACAGGTTCGATCCCTGGTCAGGGAACTAAGATCCCGCAAGCCGCAAGGTGTGGCCAAAAAAAAAAAAAGAAAAGAGAAGAAAAGAAAAACTCTTGGCAGAGAAAATCCTTCATACTGCATTATGTACACACTCTTCCGACAAGAATATTCTTTTTCCACCTTAGCAATTATCGCATTTTATTGTCATTGCTCGTTAAATCGTCGGTATCCCTCAGCAGACTATAAGGTCCATGAAGGCAGAGATTTCCCTTGTTTTCTGAAATATCCCCAGCATCACAGAGTAGACACTTGATAAATATTTGTTAAATTGTAAAATAAAATGAGATGTGATTGTAGTAGGTGATTTTAGAATCTAGATTGATTCGCTAAGCTACTGGAAAGTCTGTAATGTCTACTGCTTTTCTTTTTTATATGCTTATTGGTTTTCTTTTAAAAATAGTAGAGTTATAGAATTAAAGAGGATCTTAGTAATTATCCTGCACTAATTCACTTCACTTGACAGGTAAGGAAGAGGGAGCTCAGAGGGACTTAGTAATTTACACAAACCACGGAGCTATTCACGGGGGTCTAATTGGACTGGAGCTCAGAGCTCCTGACTTTTAGTGCAGCGCAGCCTCCTCTTCACCATGATAGCAGCACTTCTAACAGATTAGTGTAGTGCGATTTTTATTTTATAACATTTTGCCTTTTTAAAAAATTTATTGATTTTCGGCTGCGTTGGGTCTCTGTTACTGCGCGCGGGCTTTCTCTAGTTGCGGTGAGCGGGGGCTACCTTTCGTTGTGGTGCGCGGGCTTCTCTCATTGTGGTGGCTTCCTTTGTTGCAGGGCACGGGCTCTAGGCATGCGGGCTTCAGGAGTTGCAGCATGCGGGCTCAGTAGTTGTGGCTCTCGGGTTCTAGAGCGCCAGCTCAGTAATTGTGGTGCACGGGCTTATTTGCTCCGCGGCGTGTGGGATCTTCGCGGACCAGGGCTTGAACCCGTGTCCCCTGTACTGGCAGGCGGACTCTTAACCACTGCGCCACCAGGGAAGTCCCTGTAGTGCGATTTTTATTTTAATTCAAAGGAAGCTTATCGCCGATAGCCTCACACGTTTCCCTTCTTAAGATGTACTTGCCGATCTTGTACATCTCGGTGGATTCTGACAGTTTTTCAGGATGCAAATCTCCCTGGTCTGTAGATGCCTAAGTATCCTGTAGAGTCTGTCCTCTATGCCATTGGCCCACGAAGAACCAGAAGTTACACATTTGATTCCCTTGTTCCACCGTTTCTCCTTGGAAGGGTAATTACTGAGTAGATGCCATCTGGATTTGATCTGAGGAACACTCACGTTGTATAAAAGAAGTAACAGACTTCTGTTTAACTCTTTGTATGAACTACTCTTCTCTCTTCCCTCTGTGAGGCTTACTGACTGATGCCCAGTATGAAATAGGAGCTTGAAAAGAGAACTGCTTCTATAAAAACAATTTGAAGTTTGGAAAAGACTGGGTAGGAGTAACTTTCTAAAAAGAATTATAATAGAATTGGATATGGGTGAGAAAACAAATATTGGGGAAAATTTTTAGTTAATAGAAAATAGTTTTTAGGGACTTCCCTCATGGCTCAGTGGTTAAGAATCTGCCTGCCAATGCAGGGGACAGAGGTTCAATCCCTGGTCCGGGAAGATCCCACATGCCACAGAGCAACTAAGCCCATGCGCCACAACTACTGAGCCTGCACTGTAGAGCCCGCAAGTCACAACTACTGAGCCCGCAAGTCACAACTACTGAAGTCTGCACACCTAGAGCCTGCACACTGCAACAAAGAGAAGCCCACGCGCTCTGCAACTAGAGAAAGCCTGCGCGCAGCAGCGAAGACCAAACACAGCCAAAAATTAGTAAAATTTTTTTAAAAAAGTAAAAAAAAAAGTTTTTATATTAAAATTTTTAATTTATTAAAAAATTTTTTTAAATTAAGGAAACCAAAAATGGAACCTGTCGACCAAAGCATTATGAAACTTCAATTAATTGACCTATTCTGTGCATAAATGTCTTCAAGTGTTCATTTTAAATAAAACGTTCAGTGTATCTTTTCATTATGGTTCCTGCTTTAAACGGATTATTTCAGTTAACTGAATCGCCTACTCTTCTGCCTTTTGTAGGTGGACATGTTATATGCAGCTGAATCTTTCATGTGGTTATAATTTTGCTTTTGAATTGCATTTAAACTTCTCAAGGGCTAGGAGTGTACCTACGTATTTCATTTCCTGTAGATTTTACCATGGGGCCTAACTCTGCATATGCCTCCGATGATGGGGTTTTATTTCCCTAGCCAACCAGTCTTTCTCACTCTGGGTCAACATTATTATTTTGTTTTCATCTTTTACTCCTTCATTCTTCCTAACTCACGGACATTGTTCCTTCTGAAAAGGAGAGAGAAAAAGGGAATATAAGGAGAGCATCTGCCAACCTCCCTCGGGGGCTTGCCATGTATTTGATACTAAAAAAGAAACTAAAAAGGAAGCGAAAGACAAGTTAAAAATATATTTAAAACAGATGTTTGTGCTTAAATTTAAAAATTCCAAATGCCACCCTTTGACCCAGCAGGTCTACTTCTAGAAGCCTATCCTATGGAAATAATTAAACACATGCAAAAAAGATTTAGCTCTACCATGTTCATCTCAACCTTGTTTATAATGGGGGAGAATTAGGAACAACTTGAATTTTCAACCTTCAATTTTCAAGGACTTAACATTTAAATACAGTGGAGTTCCATTATTTTTAAAAATGCATTTAGTGACATATAAAGATAGTTATACTTTATTAATTGATTGAAAAACAAGCTATAAAATGTGTACATCCCATTTTTGTAAAAGACAGATGTGCAAAAATGACTAGGAGGATATACGTAAAGATTATATGATGGTAATGAAATAATTTTTTTCTCATTTATGCTTTAAACTTGTTTACAAAAAACTTCTGTAAAGTTATTTTTAAATTAAAAGCTACTCCCGACAAAATAGTTCCTATTAATGTCATTGTTGGATATGACTTTTTTCTTCAGAAGTAATTGATTATAAATAAATATGTTAATAGCTGAGGTCTTAGGAAAAGGAAAACATCTCCTCTACTTTCCTGCCTTAATACCACTTTTCTTCCTAGCTGCAGTGGATTCCAAATCAGTAGTTCTGTTAAGCTGGAGTTTTGTGAGAGGGGAGGAGGTGACTGGATTTTATTTCTAGTTTACTAATTCTCTTTATCACCTTGGGACATTTACTTTTCGTCTTTTTGTCCAGTAACCCTCTCTGTAAAATGGGGAGAACTCCTTCCTCGTTACTACCCCAGCAGAGGGATTGAAAACACCAGTGGGTTCCACCCCTGGCCTGGAACATGGCCAGTCTCTGCCACAAAGCCATGATACACATAATAAGTACTAACTTAACAGTAATTCATTGATTCTGTAATAAGTAATAATTCACCTGGCCACCCAGGGTAACCCATCACTCTCACCCTAACTACTGTGAACATTTACTAGATTGTCAAGTGATTCTGAACCATTACTTATTCATTAATTCAACAAATAACTGAAAAATGGCAACTAGGATTCAAATCCCGGCTCTCCCATTTAACTCTGTGAGCTTGGGGAAGGAAGTTAATTTCTCTGGGCCTCAGTTTCCTCCTTTATAAAATGACTAGTATAATACGTTGTTGTTGTAAGGATTAAATGAGATACAAAATGTGTAACACCCCGCACACAGTAAGCTCTCATGTGTGCCAAATGCTGGGATTCACGTCCATTCAACATTTATTGTTTAGTACAGGTCAGACAATGTTTCAGGTGCCTGGGTTGCATCAGTGAACAAAACAGATTTGCCTGTTTTCATGGAGCTTACATTTCAGCAGACTCAAAGATTAATTCAATGTAGTCCAATCCATGGTTACTGATAATAATACACTATTATTACTCTTAGTGTATTATGTGCCAGCCACTGTGCAAACGATTTTCATATATAATCTTATTTTCTCTAACCCTGTAAGGTAGGGATTTTTATTGTTACTTGAGAGTGTGGAAACTGAGCCTCTGAAAGGTTATGTACATACAACTGGCAAATGAGTGGAGGGGCTGGTATTTAGACCAGGTTGTCTGGCTTCACCACCACACCTTCCTGCCTTTACTTGGTGAGCCATTGGTGATCGTCACTTTTGCTTACGGTTCTTTCTTTCTTTTTTTTTTAAGTTTTGTAGTATAGTTAGTTTCTGCTGTACAGCAAAATGAATCAGCTATACGTATACATACATCCCCTCGTTTTTGGATTTCCTTCCCATTTAGGTCACTGCCGTGCATTAAGTAGAGTTCCCTGTGCTATACAGTAGGTTCTGATTAGTTGTCTATTTTATACATAGTATCATAGTGTATACTATTTTATACATAGTATCATAGTGCATATGTGTATATGTGCCAATCTCCCAATTCCTCCCACCCCCTGCCCCACTTTCCCCCTTGGTATCCATTCATTTGTTCTCAATATCTGTGTCTCTATTTCTGCTTTGCAAATAAGATCATCTATGCTTACAGTTCTTTCTTGACATCCTTGCCAACACTTTTTGCTCTGCAGTAGGAGCTGTGAGAGAAAGAAACTTGAGTTTTCTTCATTTGTATTAAAATACTTCATTATCTCTGCAGGAAATGATCAGAGAAGGAATATATGACAGCTCTGCTTAGAGTGTTTTTTTCAATCAATTAGAAATTGCAGCTGACTCCCATCCGTGTTTAGGAAAGAGGTCTCAGTTAGAGGGAGGAGTCGAGGTGCAGCCTTAAGAGAGGAGCGTAGCTGGGGACGGGGAGACTCCCAGTGGCATGGCCTTGATGCTGGTCATGCTACCAGGCTAAGGTGAAGGCAACAGAATTGGTGCCTCCTGTGTCTCTTGGTGTTGCATCGTCTTCATCTTCTGGCTCAGAGTCTTTAGGAAACATACCGCTGCTCCACCTCTAAAGATCCCTCTTCCTTTGCTGTTCTGCAATTGCCCAGTGACCTGGAATGTTCATGTCCTCCAAAGTCATGCTGAATAATACTGCTAGAGTTTAAGAAAGTATTGTTATGAAGTATTTCAAGTATTCAGAAAAGCGTAAAGAATATCATGTACTCACAATTTAGTTTTGCCAAATATTAACATTTTGCCTTTCTGCTCCAGTTCCTTTTTTTAAATAAAAAATACAGATGTAGCTGAAACTCCGCTGTGTACCTCTTCCCAGTTTCACTCCCCTCCCTCCCTCCCTTCCGGAGGCCACCACTGTCCTGAATTATCATTACAATGCGTGCTTTCATCCTGTCGCTTGCTGCCTGTAAGTGCTTGGATAAGCACCCTTACACATGGTGCTCTGAGGCACATTCTTGTACCCATGTCCTTGTACACGTGTGCAGGAGTGTCTCTGGGATGTTGCTGGCCGTCGTGATTGCGCACTGACATGGCCACATTTCTCTCCAGGATGGTTGTACCAATTGATGGTGTGTATAACAGCTTCTCCTCCACGGCCGTAGTCGGGCTTACTGCTGTCTGACTTTTAAAATTTATTGCTAATCTGATGAATGTGAAGTGGTGTCTCACAATTGTTTGTATTTTCCTGATTACTATCGAGATTGAGCATCTTTTCATGTGTTTATTGACCATTTGTGTTTCCTCTTTGTTGAATTGTCTGTTCACATTCTTTGCTTTTGCGTCTGTTGTGTTGTCATTTTTCTCACTGGTTGAAGTAGTTCATTGTGTATTCTGTTTACTTAACCTTTACCAGTCACTTACCATGCAGAGGTCTTCTCCAAGTCCCTTGCTTGTCTTTTACTTTGTTTATGGCATATTTTGATGTACAGACAAGTTTAATTTTAATGTAGTCAACTCTTTTGCAATTTTTATTATTCGTGCTTTTGAGTCTTATTTAAAAAAAAATTTCCCGACTTCAAAATCATGTGTATATTTTCCTCTATTTTCTCTCTAAAATTTTCTAAAAATTTGATTTTCACATTAAGCATGGGATCCATCTAGAATTAATTCTGTCATTGCTGTAAGGTAGGGATCCATTTTTCTTTTCCTTCCACATAGATAATCAACTGGTCCAGCCCCTTTACTGTATAGTCTTTTCTTTCTCCACTGGTTGGTTATGTCTGTCTGATACCAAGTTTCCATAGAGTCAGGGATTTGCTTGGGGCTTCTTTGGTCGATCTAGTTATCTATTCCTGGGCTAATATCACACCGTCTAAATACTATAACTTTTCATGTACGTCTTGATGTCTCATAGGGAGAGGTGGCCTCCCTTGTTGTTCTTTTTTCAAAATTATTTTTTGTTATTCTTAGTTCTTCCATATGGATTTTAGAATCAGCTTATCTAGTACTTTAAAAACACTAATCAATACTTGATCTTGATCTTTCCTGGGCTTCATCTAGACCACCATGCTTCTGTTTGCTTAAACACTGTAACAGTATCCCTCCTGGTAAACTTTCACAACAGCGTCTAATTCCTATGTTCACAGGTCAGTTAGCACAGGTTACATTTTTCTTTTTAAACGTAATTGTGGAAAAATATATATAATGAAATTTGCCATCTTAAGCGTTTTAAGTGTGTGACTCAGCACTAAATACATAATGTTGTGCATGCATCATCATTATGGCAAAACTCTGTAACCATTAAGCAATAATTTCCTATTCCTCCCTTCCACCAGCCCCTGGCAACTACCATTCTACTTTCTGTCTGTATGAATTTGCCTTCTTTAGGTTTCTCATAAAAGTATGATCATACAAGGTTGTCCTTTTGTGTCTGGCTTTTTTCCCTTAGTATGGTGTTTTCAAGGTTCATCCATGTTGTAGCCTGTATCTGAACTCCATTCCTTTTTAAGGATGAATCATATTCCATTATACGGATACTCCACATTTTGTTTATCCATTCATCTCATGTTGGACATTTGGGCTCTTTCCCCCTTTTGACTATTGTGAATGATGCTACAATAAACATAGGTGTACAAGTATTTGTATAATTCTTGTTTTCATTTCTCTTGGGTATTTATATAGGAGTAGAATTGCTGGGTTATGTGTTAATTCTATGTTTAACTTCTTGAGGAATTGCCAAGCTGTTTTTCACAGCTTGGCAATTTCACGGATGCACCACTTTATATCCCCACCAGCAATGTCTGAGGGTTCCAGCTTCTCTACGTCCTCTCCAACACCTGTTATTTCTATATTTTTTATTATAGCCATCCTAGTGGGTGTGAAGTGGTATCTCACTGTGGTTTGCTTTGCAGTTCCCTAATAATTAATGATGTTGAGCATCTTTTCATGTGCTTATTTATCTTCTTTAGACAAATGTCTATTCAAGTCCTTTGCTCCTCTCCTCCTTGCCCGTGCTTTTAGAGCAGTTTTAAGTTTACAGCAAAATTGAGTGGAAAGTACAGAGAATTTCCATATAACGCCCCCCCCATGTGCAACCTCTCCCACAATCAACATCCCACACCAGAGAGGTACATGTATTACAGTCGATAAACCTATATTGACAAATCATTATCACCCAAAGTCTATAGTTTACATTAGGGTTCATTCTTGTATACACTTTGTGGGTTTTGACAAATGTATAATGAAATGTGTCCACCATTATAGTAGTACATAGAATAGTTCACTGCCCTAAAAATCTTCTGTGCTCCACCTACTTATTCCTCCCTCCCCTTTCATTCCCCCCTTTGCCCATTTTAAAATCACGTTGTTTGTTTTTGTGTTGTTGAGCTTTAGGAGTTCTTTATGTATTCTGTATTTCAAGACTCTTATTGTATATATGATTTGCAAATATTTTCTCCCATTTTGTGTGTTGTCTTTTCACTCTCGATAGTGTCCTTTGGTGCACAGAAATTTTTAATTTGCATGAAGTCCGTTTTATCTATTTTTTCTCGTGTTGTCTGTGCTTTTGGTGTCATGTTTAAGAAACCATTGTCAAATCCAAGGCTATGCAAATTTGTCCTTAGATTTTCTTCTAAGAATTTTATAGTATTAGCTCTAAATTTAGGTCTTTGGTTCATTTTGAGTTAATTTTTGTATATGGTATAAGACAAGGGTCGACTTCATTCTTCTGCATGTGGATATTTCATTTTCCTAGTACCATTTATTGAAGAGATTGTTGTTTCCCTATTGATTGGTCTTGACACCCTTGTCGAAATCAATTGACCATAGATGTGGAGGTTTATTTATGAACTGTAAATTTTATTCCATTGCTCTATATGTCTGTCCTTATGCCAGTACCACAGTTTTGATTACTGTAGCTTTTTAATAAGTTTTGAAATCAGGCAGCGTGAGTCCTCCAACTTTGTCCTTCTTTTGCAAGATTATTTTGGCTATTCTGGGTCCCTTGAAATACCATATGAACTTCAGTATGGAGTTTTCATTTCTGCAAAAAACACCTTGGGATTTTCATAGAGATAGCCTTGACTCTGTATGTCAATGTGGGTAGTATTGTCATCTTAACAACATTAACTCTTTCAATCTGTGAACATGGGATGTCTTTTCATTTATTTAGACTTTCTTTAATTTCTTTCAGCAATGTAATATATATTTTTCACTTATCACATTTATGTTGGTTGTTTGCTGATAGTAGGAAGATAGCAGTATATCTCTGGAATACAGATAAGAGGCTTGAGATGTAGAGTCTTATAAATTTTACCTATAAATGGAGAAAGCAACATAATATTTATTTTTAGTATCAGAATTGGTTTCCCTAGTCATGATCTTTTAGGATCTTTGAATAAGGAAAAAAAAAAAGATAGAAATGTCTGGGTTACAGATTCTCCGGAGATTTTGTTGACCTCATCATGCTTAGTAGGTCACAATGAGATTAGTTTACCCTATGTTGAATTTGACTCAAAAAAAGAAAAAAAAGAAAATTCAGGAAGAGTTTATTGTTGAATCCATGTTCAAAATGGCAATATCTTTTCTAATTCCATCTTCTATCATCATATTCACATTACAGTCTATATCATATAACAATTCAGGGCAAAATACTTTAAGTGTTTGACTTACTGAATTCCTGTCGTCTTTTGGACCCTAATTTAGTCATAATCCTTCAAACATTCAAATTTACTGGCACATGCCACATACCCCTCCCCCCCCGTCAAGTTCAACAATATTCTGGGGAGATTACTTAAGTTACTCAAATTTTACTAAAATTTTACTAAAAAATTTGAGAATTAACATTCTCAAATTTTCTGTCTCTTTAAATACAGAGTCTGGCTGTACTCCGTCCCAAGGAAGAATGACTCCATACCTTTTCCTTTAGATAATGGTCTGCATCAAAACAGTGCTTAATAAGGAAAACAGAGAACAGTTATTTAATCAGTTCTTTCAGGCTTAGAGGAAAAAAATGGCATATCTTTGGGAGCCAAAGCAAGGTGGGAAGAGGGATGCAGATTTAGCCTCCTGGCCCTCTGCACTCCACTTGCATTTGTATATTGACCTTTGTAAGGTTAGCACGAGTCCTCTAATATTAGCATATATTGAAGTCCCTTAGCATCTTGGCATTTAACAATCTGTCACCTGATTTAATCTTCACAATATGTCTGCAAGATAAATACTATTATGCCTGTTTTATAAGAAACTCAGCCTCAGAGGGATTGGATAACTTGCCATTGTCATGCAGGGAGTAAGTGACAGGGCTGGATTCAAACCAGAGCTGTCTGGTTCCAAAACCCATGCTCTCGTCTTGTCATTTTCCTAGTCTTGGCTTCATTAATCTTATCTTTTGGTACTAAAAGTCCTTCTCTCTTCAATAGGTATTTGGCAAAAAAGGACCCAGGCATCATATTTCTCTTTCTACTATGTACAAAATGATTCAAAATGGGGTCATAATTGGGTTCTGAACCAGGACAGTTGTAGATGGAGGGAAAGGAACTAAGTGGAGAGTTGCTATTGCCCAGAAACAATAGGAGTTGGTTGGCCAGAGTTGGTGAGCAGGAGTAGGGTGTGTCAAAATGAGTCAGGATTCAGGTTCATTGAGAACCACATTGCTTTTTTATATAGTAAATGTACTCATTTCAGAGAAGCACCTGCCATTAAAAATGGCATTTTCTCTGAGGCATTCTAGACCCTTGTCGTTTATAATCAGAAGGCCGGGACACATAACAGTTTAGATTTTGCTAAGGTGGAACAATCTCGAATTGTGTGTGCCCTAAGGCTGGTGTATAGGAGGGAAGCTCTTGGCTCTGAGAGCACCCAGCCTCTTCAACTCGCTGCAGCTTTGCTGCATAAAAACTTAAACATATGATTCCCGTAAAGGTCTGAAACGACATTTACATTTTTCAGTTTTACCTTGTTCCTTTTTATTGGAGTGTAGTAGCCCTCTCTTACTTTGCTTATTTATTTTGGTTTGGCACTCCCTGCGTTCTGAGAACCGCTGCTCCTCCACTTCAACCACGTGATTCAGCTGGAGCTGCCATGTTCTTACAGCTGATTGGCCTAGGGCGGACACCTGACCTTCACTGGCCAATCAAAGACTCTTCTCAGGAGTTTTGAACTTACAACCAGAAAAAGCTTGAGGAATTCCTTTCCAGTGGTGGTTCTTGAACTCTTAATGGTCACGTTCCTTGTCATGTGGGAAGGCAATGAAAATGGCTTGCAGTGGGACGCATAAATGAGAGATGGGCAGAGTCCTGATGTATGTGTCCTGGGTCTTGTTTTTGGAACCTTACTGCATCTCTCGCTTCCTAGATTTGGTTGTTCAACCATTCCTTGAATTCTGTCCTCCAGCACACTCCCGTTTCTGTCGTTTGGGTTTGTATGATTTACAGTCAAAAGAGTCCTGCCTAAAGGTGGGGTGTTTTGGACAATAGAGCTGTTCCCAAGTTTGGGACTCAGGAAGGCTTTAGGATAGATTCCTTGCAAATATCAAGGTCTACTGTGTTTTTTTCCAAGCATTGAGGGTTTGCATCTAACTTTACTGACGGTCATTTATTTTTTATTTTTTTTAACATCTTTATTGGGGTATAATTGCTTTACAATGGTGTGTTTGTTAGTTTCTGTTTTATAACAAAGTGAATCAGTTATACATATGTTCCCATATCTCTTCCCTCTTGCATCTTCCTCCCTCCCACCCTCCCTATCCCACCCCTCCAGGTGGTCACAAAGCACCGAGCTGATAACCCTGTGCTATGCGGCTGCTTCCCACTAGCTATCTACCTTACGTTTGGTAGTGTATATATGTCCATGCCTGTCTCTCTCTCTCTCTCTCTCTCTCTCTCTCTCTCTCTCTCTCTCACTCTCTCTCGCTTTGACTGACGGTCATTTAAATAAAACTGTTTGTTAAATGGTGAGAAACAGCCTCAGCTACGCCCAAACCTACTCAAGTAATTTGAATGTTAGCTTACTTTCCCCAGGACTACAAAGGACCTGAGAAAAAAATTGGCCAAGTTTCAAAATGTATTTGTTAAGTTTCTGAGATGAATAGGACCGTCATCAACGTTTGGGTTTAGAAAGTGGAGGGAGGAAAGTGCTTTGACTTGCAGGATATGGAGTTTCAAATCCCAGGAGAGGAAGACAGTGGGAAGGCGCTGGCTCTCAGCTGGAGAGCGTATGACTAATGGAGACATCTCTTTTTTTTTTTTTTTTTTTTTGCGGTACGTGGGCCTCTCACTGTTGTGGCCTCTCCCGTTGCGGAGCACAGGCTCTGGACGCAGGCTCAGCGGCCATGCCACGGGCCCAGCCGCTCCGCGGCATGTGGGATCTTCCCGGACTGGGGCACGAACCCGTGTCCCCTATATCGGCAGGCAAACGGAGACATCTCTTTAATGACTGGACTTTCCTGCCCTGGAACCGTGGACAGTTCCACTCTGCCCAGCCTGACTAGGTGGGTCACACTGACCTACTGTCAGGTGACACCTTCAGCACTATAGGAGATTTAAAAAAATTATAGTATTCTTACACTTATTGTTTACAGCTATAAAATTCTTATGCTGCCCATCTCAATTTCCTTTATCTTTCAGAGTTTCAGGACTACGTAAGAATAGTTTTTAATATTGGTTTTTAATATATACATCTCTCACATTGTATGTAATAGTTTTTGGTTTTTAAGAGTAATCTATACTCATTAAAAAAAAATTGGAACGCACATCAAAGTATAAATAGCAGGAAAAAAAGGTCACCCATGATTACACAAGTTGAAGCTGGCCGCATTCACGTTTGGGCAGTTTTCTCGGTGGTATCTTGGGGGAGTATTTTCCAAGCTTGACTTGGCAACCGGCCAGGTATCTGTCCCAACTCTTTGACCTCCCGCACTTCACTCCTCTCTTAATAGAAGTTAACTTAATTGACCTGCCCTCCCCCTTCTGCCCTCCCATAGTAAAAATTAAAGGCAGCTGCTGGAGGATTCTGGTAACTGGTGAGGATGGCGGGTCATGAGCATCCTGACCAGCAGCGGAGGTGGGGAGGAGGGGGCTCTGGGCTGTGGTGAAGGAGACGCACCTGGCAGGGAGGCATTTCAGCTGGGCAGAGGCTCAGAAGCCCTGGGACGTGATGGCACTTGCGCAAACAGCGCAATGTGGCCTGTGCATAAGCTGTGTGCTCTGTGCTCTCTCAGTTTCCCAGCTGTTTGCAGAGCTGCCCAAAACGTAAGTCGAAACTCCACCCAGGGCCAGAAGGATTCCTGCAGAAACCAGCTTCCTCCTCATTCTGCTCCGCCTTGTTGGGGGATGTTTTTTCATTATTCTCTTCTTAATTGTTAATAGGAAGACATTCACGTGGTTCAGAATATACCTGTGCAGTTTAGACGGCAAGTCTTACTCCTGCCCTGAGATCTTCCAGCCACTTTTCACCTTCCTATAACTCACTGCAGGTAATCAGCTTTTAGTTTTTGTGTGTATTCATCCAGACTTTACTTATGAATATTAAAGCAAATACAAATATATTCTGTATTCCCATTTTCCCCTTCTTGAAAACAAAATGATGCATTGTATACACATTTTCTGTGCCTTGCTGGGATTTTTTTCCTCCACTTATCTTGGAGACTTTGAAAAATATCTGTGCATTGAAAGCTTCCTCATGCATTTTTATACTTTCAAAATTTTCCATTGGATATATGTAGCATAATTTATTTAACCAGTCCTCTGTTCAAGGGTATTTGAGTTCTTTCCAATCTTTTGTTATTTTGAATAATGCTGCAACGAGTAACTTTGTATATATGTTACTTTTTAAGTATGGTGGAAGGATAAATTCCCATTAGTCATATTACTGGGTCAAAGGAGGTATGCAGTTGTAATTTTGATCTCAGTGCCCACATTCCTTCCCCAGGGGCTTGTACCAATTTATCCTTCTGCTGGGAAAGTATGAGAGTACTTGTTTCTCTTGGGGGATTATTACATACTGTTTACATGTTACTTTGAATTGTTCTTCAATTGTTTTAATTTGGATGTTGTCCTCCCAATTAGATGGCAACTTTATTGAGAGCAAGGGCCAAACATTTTATTGCTTTTGAAGTATCCACATTTATAAATAACATAATATGGTACCCTAGGAGCACAATAAATTTGTTTCCAGTGTAATTTGGGAGAATAAGCCAATTAAACCTTAATGATAAAAAGATTTCTATACTTGGCTAGAGTTCAACTAAACTGATTTCTCCCTGCCAAAGGAAAACTATTATGAGGTCTTGTTTCAAGTAATTATGGAATGAGTCTTGAGTTGAGGTGTTACTGCAGGTTCACTTGCTTACACATGGACTTCTCTCCCGGATCTGCGAGTCGTTTTACCAGATTCATTCTGGTGATGCCTTGGCATCAGCCAGGCTAACTGGGTGCCTGTCCTGTCACTCCTTTTCCTCTACGCGTGACAGTGCCTGCCTGCCCCACAGTAAGCGGGAGAATAAAGAGTTGCTTTTAAACTTTTTATATCTACTGCACATGTAAACATTGTGTCATTGTAATTTAGTCTACCTACATCCTAGTAGCAAAAATGTACTAATTTTCCTCCCAGTTTCTACTATGTTGGATCCCCCCATATGTATTATCCTGTACTGGTGTCCAGTGGTCTTCCAATTTTTTGCTTGCATATCGTCCAGAGGAATTTTGTAAAATTAAGCTTACCCTCACACATTTACAGTCTATATCTAAAATTGTATTACAAGTTTAAATAGTTTGTAAGGATATATTTACAGTATATTGTCAGTATTGACTTTAAAAAGTAATTGTTCACTATACATGTATGCATATGTATGTGTATGTGTACATGTGTATGTTAAGCTCTTATACACACAGAAGATATTTATCGATCATACTAAGGAAATATCCCTCTATTCCTATTCCAAACTGCCATTGGTAGTTTGATAGGACTTGCATTGAATCTGTAGATTGCTTTGGGTAGTATAGTCATTTTCACAATGTTGATTCTTCCAATCCAGGAACATGGTATACATCTGTTTGTATCCTCTTTAATTTCTTTCATCAGTGTCTTATAGTTTTCTGCATACAGGTCTTTGTCTCCTTAGGTAGGTTTATTCCTAGGTATTTTATTCTTTTTGTTGCAGTGGTAAATGGGAGTGTTTCCTTAATTTCTCTTTTAGGTTTTTCATCATTAGTGTATAGGAATGCAAGAGGTTTCTATGCATTAATTTTGTATCCTGCTACTTTACCATATTCATTGATTAGCTCTAGTAGTTTTCTGGTAGCCTCTTTAGGATTCTCTGTGTATAGTATCATGTTATCTGCAAACAGTGACAGCTTTACTTCTTCTTTTCCCATTTGTATTCCTTTTATTTCTTTGTCTTCTCTGATTGCTGTGGCTAAAACTTCCAAAACGATGTTGAATAACAGTAGTGAAGAGTGGACAACCTTGCTCGTTCCTGATCTTAGTGGAGATGGTTTCAGTTTTTCACCATTGAGAACGATGTTGGCTGTGCGTGTCATATATGGCCTTTATTATGTTGAGGTAAGTTCCCTCTATGCCTACTTTCTGGAGGGTTTTTATAATAAATGGGTGTTGAGTTTTGTCGAAAGCTTTTTCTGCATCTATTGAGATGATCATGTGGTTTTTCTCCTTCATTTTGTTAATATGGTTTATCACATTGATTGATTTGCATATACTGAAGAATCCTTGCATTCCTGGGATAAACCCCACTTGATCATGATCAACCCCACTTGATCATGATCCTTTTAATGTGTTACTGGATTCTGTTTGCTAGTATTTTGTTGAGGATTTTTGCATCTATGTTCATCAGTGATATTGTCCTGTAGTTTTCTTTGTGACATATTTTTCTGGTTTTGGTATCAGGGTGATGTGGCCTCGTAGAATGAGTTTGGGAGTGTTCCTCCCTCTGCTATATTTTGGAAGAGTTTGAGAAGGATAGGTGTTAGTGCGTCTCTAAATGTTTGATAGAATTCGCCTGTGAGGCCATCTGGTCCTAGCCTTTTGTTTGTTGGAAGATTTTAAATCACAGTTTCAATTTCAGTGCTTGTGATTGGTCTGTTTATATTTTCCATTTCTTCCTGGTTCAGTCTCGGAAGGTTGTGCTTTTCTAAGAACTTCTCCATTTCTTCCAGGTGGTCCATTTTATTGGAATATAGTTGCTTGTAGTAATCTCTCATGATCCTTTGTATTTATGCAGTGTCAGTTGTTACTTCTCCTTTTTCATTTCTAATTCTATTGAGTCTTCTCCCTTTTTTTCTTGATAAGTCTGGCTAGTGCTTTACCAATTTTGTTTATCTTCTCAAAGAACCAGCTTTTAGTTTTATTGATCTTTGCTATCGTTTCCTTCATTTTTTTTTCATTTATTTCTGATCTGATCTTTATGATTTCTTTCCTTCTGCTATCTTTGGGGTTTTTTTCTGGTTCTTCTTTCTCTGATTGCTTTAGGTGGTTTTTTTGAGATGTTTCTTGTTTCTTGAGGTAGGATTGTATTGCTATAAATTCCCTCTTAGAACTGCTTTTGCTGCATCCCATAGGTTTTGGGTCATCGTGTTTTCATTGTCATTTGTTTCGAGGTACTTTTTGATTTCCTCTTTGATTTCTGCAGTGATCTCTTGGCTATTTAGTAGTGTATTGTTTAGCCTTCATGTGTTTGTATTTTTTACAGGTTTTTTTCCTGTTATTGATATCTAGTCTCATAGCATTGTGGTCAGAAAAGATACCTGATATGATTTCAATTTTCTTAAATTTACCAAGGCTTGATTTGTGACCCAAGATATGATCTATCCTGGAAAATGTTTTATGAGCACTTGAGAAGAAAGTGTATTCTGTTGTTTTTGGATGGAATGTCCTATAAATATCAATTAAGTCCATCTTTTTAAATGTATCATTTAAAGCTTGTGTTTCCTTATTTACTTTCATTTTGGATGATCTGTCCATTGGTGAAAGTGGGGTGTTAAAGTCCCCTATTATGATTGTGTTACTGTTGATTTCCCTTTTTATGGCTGTTAGCATTTGCCTTATGTATTGAGGTGCTCCTACGTTGGGTGCATAAATATTTACAATTGTTATATTTTCTTCTTGGAATGACCCCTTGATCATTAAGTAGTGTCCTTCTTTGTCTCCTGTAATAGTCTTTGTTTTAAAGTCTATTTTGTCTGATATGAGAATTGCTATTCCAGCTTTCTTTTGATTTCCATCTGCATTGAATATCTTTTTCCATCCCCTCACTTTCAGTCTGTATGTGTCCCTAGGTCTGAAGTGGGTCTCTTGTAGACAGCATATATATGGGTCTTGTTTTTGTAACCATTTAGACAGTCTGTGTCTTTTGGTTGATGCATTTAATCCATTTATGTTTAAGGTAATTATTGCTATGTATGTTCCTATTACCATTTTCTTAATTGTTTTGGGTTTGTTATTGTAGGTCTTTTCCTTCTCTTGTGTTTCCTGCCTAGAGAAGTTCCTTTAGCATTTGTTGTAAAGTTGGTTTGGTCGTGCTGAATTCTCTTAGCTTTTGCTTGTCTGTAAAGGTTTTAATTTCTCTGTCGAATCTGAATGAGATCCTCGCTGGGTAGAGTAATCTTAGTTGTAGGTTTTTCCCTTTCATCACTTTAAATATGTCCTGCCTCTCCCTTCTGGCTTGCAGAGTTTCTGCTGAAAGATCAGCTGTTAACCTTACGGGAATTCCCTTGTATGTTATCTGTTGTTTTTCCCTTGTTGCTTTTAATATTTTTTCTTTGGATTTAATTTTTGATAGTTTGATTAATATGTGTCTTGGTGTGTTTCTCCTTGGATTTATTCCGCAGGGGACTCTCTGTGCTTCCTGGACTGGACTATTTCCTTTCCCATATCAGGGAAGTTTTCAACTACAATCTCTTCAAATATTTTCTCAGTCCCTTTTTTTTCCTCTTCTTCTTCTGGGACCCCTATAATTCGAAGGTTGGTGCGTTTCATGTTGTCCAGAGGTCTCTGAGACTGTCCTCAATTCTTTTCATTCTTTTTTCTTTATTCTGCATTGCAGTAGTTATTTCCACTATTTTATCTTCCAGGTCACTTATCCGTTCTTCTGCCTCAGTTATTCTGCTATTGATTCCTTCTAGAGAATATTTATTTCATTTATTGTGCTGTTCATCATTGCTTGTTTGCTCTTTAGTTCTTCTACGTCCTTGTTAAACGTTTCTTGTATTTTCTCCATTCTAGTTCCAAGATTTTGGATCATCTTTACTATCATTACTCTGAATTCTTTTTCAGGTAGACTGCCTCTTTCCTCTTCATTTGTTTGGTCTGGTGGGTTTTTACCTTGCTCTTTCATCTGCTGTGTGCTTCTCTGTCTTCTCATTTTGCTTAACTTACTGTGTTTGGGGTCTCCTTTCCACAGGCTGCAGGTTTGTAATCCCATTGTTTTTGGTGTCTGCCCCCAGTGGCTAAGGTTGGTTCAGTGGGTTGTGTAGGCTTCCTGGTGGAGGGGACTGGTGCCTGTGCTCTGGTGGATGAGGCTGGATCTTGTCTTTCTGGTGGGCAGGACCACGTCTGGCGGTGTGTTTTGGGGTGTCTGTGGCCTTATTATGATTTTAGGCAGTCTCTCTGCTAATGGGTGGGGTTGTGTTCCTGTCTTGCTACTTGTTTGGCATAGGGTGTCCAGCACTGAAGCTTGCTGGTCGTTGAATGGAGCTGGGTCTTAGCATCGAGATGGAGATCTCTGGGAGAGCTTTCGCCATTTGATATTATGTGCAGCTGGGAGGTCTCTGGTGGACCAATTGTCCTGAACTCAGCTCTCCCACCTCAGAGACACAGGGCTGACATCCGGCTGGAGCATCAAGACCCTGCCAGCCACATGGCTCAGAAGAAAAGGGAGAAATAAATAAATAAATAAAATAAAATAAAATAAAGTTATTAAAAAATAAAAAAATTATTAAAAATAAAAAAAGTATTAAAAGAAAGAAAGAAGACAGCAACCTAACCAAAAAACAAATCCACCAATGATAACAAGCACTAAAAACTACTAAAAAAGAAAAAAAACAGGACAGGCAAAACCCTAGGCCAAATGGTAAAAGCAAAACTATACAGACAAAATCACACAAAGTCCACCGCCACAATTTTGGGATGATTCATTGCTTATTCAGGTATTCCAGAGATGCAGGGTGCATCAAGTTGATTTTGAGGATTTAATCCGCTGTTCCTGAGTCTGCATGGAGAGATTTCCCTTTCTCTTCTCTGTTCGCACAGCTCCTGGGGTTCAGCTTTGGATTGGCTCCGTCTCTCCATGTAGGTCACCTGAGGGCGTCTATTCCCACTCAGACAGGACGGGGTTAAAGGAGCGGCTGATTCGGGGGCTCTGGCTCACTCAGGCCGGGGGGAGGTAGGGGTATGGAATGTGGGGCGAGCCTGTGGCGGCAGAGGCCGGTGTGACATTGAACCAGCCTGAGGTGTGCCGTGCGTTCTCCCGGGGAAGTTGTCCCTGGATCCCGGGACCCTGGCAGTGGCGGGCTGCACAGGCTCCCGGGAGGGGAGGTGTGGAGAGTGACCTGTGCTCGCACACAGCCTTCTTGGTGGCGGCAGCAGCAGCCTTAGCGTCTCATGTTCGTCTCTGGGGTCCGCGCCTTTAGCCGCGGCTCACACCTGTCTCTGGAGCTCCTTTAAGCAGTGCTCTTAATCTCCTCTCCTCGCGCACCAGGAAACAAAGAGGGAAGAAAAAGTCTCTTGCCACTTCGGCAGGTCCAGACTTTTCCCCGGACTCCCTCCCGGCTAGCCGTGGCGCACTAGCCCCCTACAGGCTGTGTTCACGCTGCCAACCCCAGTCCTCTCCCGGCGCTCCGACCGAGCCTCAGCTCCCAGCCCCGCCCGCCCCGGCGGGTGAGCAGACAAGCCTCTCGGGCTGCTGAGTGCCGGTCGGCACCGATCCTCTGTGCGGGAATCTCCCTGCTTTGCCCTCCGCACCCCTGTTGCTGTGCTCTCCTCCGCGGCTCTGAAGCTTCCCCCCCTCCGCCACCCGCAGTCTCAGCCTACGAAGGGGCTTCGTAGTGTGTGGAAACCTTTCCTCCTTCACAGCTCCCTCCCAGTGGTGCAGGTCCCATCCCTATTCTTTTGTCTCTGTTTTTTCTTTTTTCTTTTGCCCTACCCAAGTACGTGGGGAGTTTCTTGCCTTTTGGGAGGTCTGAGGTCTTCTGCCAGCGTTCAGTAGATGTTCTGTAGGAGTTGTTCCATGTGTAGTTGTATTTCTGATGTATTTGTGGGGAGGAAGGTGATCTCCGCGTCTTACTCCTCCGCCATCTTTAAAGTCTCCCCAGTTGTCTGTCTTAGCAGTGTCAACAAATCCATTTAAATGGATTCTCAAAGCTGATACTCAGTAAAAGTAAAATTACATTTTATAGCATCTGTCTTCTTGTTTAAGCCATGGATATTTTCAGGAGAGTGAGTTTGACAGTATGCATTATGCATGTGATAGATATGTACCTAAAACAGATACAATGTTATATGTGAATTATACCTCAATCAAAAAATAAAATCATGACAGATGTTCTGTTGAGTGCTAGCAAAACAGCTCACCATGAAGCTAAGAAAACAGTTTGGTGAAATTTGGTGGAAATAGAGTTTCTGGGGAAAAAAAAAGAAGTAAAAGAGTCAGTTGCCTAAGTCTGCTATAAATTTATGAATATGGGCTTTTCTAGGGATGCTTGCAAAACAGGCAGAAGCCAAATAAGTAAGCTGAAGGGCTTTAATGCCAAAATATGAGCGTTTATTTTGTAGAAGGAGCTAGCTGCACACTTTCACGTCGGATAGTCAACACCTCCATCTGTGATAGAATGACCATTTGTGAAGATGCAGTTGATGAACAGTTGATGAGAGAATGAGCGAAGAGAAATGAACCAGGATTTGGCTGAGTGCCTCAGTCTGTTCAGGTGCTATAACAGAATACCATAGACTGCGGCTTATAAACATCAGACATTTATCTCTCATAGTTCTTGAGGCTGGAACGTCCAAGATCAAGGCAGATTTAGTGTCTCTGAGAGCCCACTTCCACGTTGATGCTGTAATCTCATGGCAGAAGGGGACAAGGGATCTTTCTGGGGTCTCTTTTTTTTTTTTTTTAAACATCTTTATTGGGGTATAATTGCTTTACAATGGTGTGTTAGTTTCTGCCCCATAACAAAGTGAATCAGTTATACATATACATATGTTCCCATATCTCTTCCCTCTTGCGTCTCCCTCCCTCCCCCCTCCCTATCCCACCCCTCCAGGCGGTCACAAAGCACCGAGCCGATATCCCTGTGCCATGCGGCTGCTTCCCACTGGCTATCTACCTTACGTTTGTTAGTGTGTATATGTCCATGACTCTCTCTCGCCCTGTCACAGCTCACCCTTCGCCCTCCCCATATCCTTAAGTCCGTTCTCCAGTAGGTCTGTGTCTTTATTCCTGTCTTACTCCTAGGTTCTTCATGACATTTTTGGGGTCTCTTTTTATAAAGTCAGTAATCCATTCATGGGGGCCTCACCCTCATGACCTAATCACCTCCCAAAGACCCCACCTAATGCAGTCACAATGGGGATTAGGTTTCAGCGTATGCCTTTTAGGAGGGGACACAAACATTCAGTCTATAGCAGTGTGCCTAGGTAGCTTAAACAACAGAGATATATTTTCTCACAATTCTGGAGACTGGAAGTTGGCTATTAGAATACTGGCATTGTTAAGTTCTGGTAAGAGCTTTCTTCCTGCCTTGCAGGCAACTGTCTTCTCATTGTGTGCTCACGTGGCCTTTCCTCAGTGAGTGGACCTGGAGAGAGAGAGAGGTGTCTCTCTCGTATTCTCTCTCTCTCTCTCTCTCTTTTTTTTTTTTGGCCCTGCAGCATGTGGGATCTTAGTTCCCCAACCAGGGATCGAACCCATGGCCCCTGCATTGGAAGTGCGGAGCCTTAACCACTGGACTGCCACGGAAGTCCTCTTATTCTCTTTTTATAAGGCCACAAACCCTATTGGATTAGGACCCTACTTTTATGACCTCATGTAACCTAAATTACCTCCTAAAAGCCCTACCTCCAAATACAGTCACACGGGGAGTTATAGTTTCAGCATATGAATTTGGGAGGGGCACCATTCACTCCATAGCACCGGGAGTCAGAATATGGGGGTCCTAACCCAGATCCTGCCACTAAGTGGCTGTGATCCTGAGGTATATATCACTTGATTGTTCTTCTGGGTTTCAGGGCAAACATTTTTGATGCTGGGGAATGGTGACCCCTTCCATGATGATACAGGGTCCTGAGTTGAGGAACAACTTGCATTTTGTTCATTGTATCATTTACTCTGGCCAGAGAGGGGACCAATATATTGAAAACCATTTTGAAAATAATAAACCCTGAAAAAGGACCAGAGATTTTAAGGCATCAGCAAGAAAATTTCAGTTTTCCAAAAAGCCTTCTGGATAACTAGGGTTCTATAGTTCACTGGCACCAAAAGTATGACAAAAAATCTATGTGGGGTCTCAGTGATGAAAGAAAGGAATAAGCCCAGAATCTGAGACCAGTTTTGGTGGCTGATCTTGCAGCCAGCATCAGGGCAGAAAGAAAGGGCCAGCACTCACAGAAGAACATTGAGCACCTCGTTCGTGAAATCACCTGCCGTGGTATCATGGAGCCCATGTCATTCTCTCTCAGATTTTTTTCATTTTGTGTGAGCAAGCACCTGAAGTATTTTTTCAGATAGGATGAGTGTTGTAAACTGCTTGAGTTTTTACAGGTCTGAATATTGTATTTTGGATACAATATCCTTGGATGGGAGAGGAGAAGGATCTTGTACTCAGCTCACCAGTTTAAACTGGAAGGCTTTTTCCTTTCTCAGAACTGTAGCCTGTATAGATAAGTTCATTTGTACCCTTTTTTTAGATTCCACATATAAGTGATATCATATGATATTTGTCTTTCTCTGTCTGACTTACTTCACTCAGTATGACAGTCTCTAGGCCCATCCATGTTGCTGCAAATGGTGCTATTTTGTTCTTTTTTATGGCTGAGTAGTATTCCATTGTATATATGTTACAATAGCCAGAACATGGAAGCAACCTAAATGTCCATTGACAGAGGAATGGGTAAAGAAGATGTGAAAAACAAACAAACAAAAGAAAAACAGTAGCCTGGTCCGCCCCTTCCTGCCTCCTACTCTCTGGCTGATCTCCTTGGCTTACAGAAAGGTTCCCACAATCATGCATTCTGGTTACTTCTCCTGGCAGCCTGGGCTTGAAGACCAGGGAGCTCTCTATAATGGCAGGCTTGCTGACTCATCACCAGGTACTCTGGGACTGCAAGGATGAGAGAGCTCTTCCAGTGTTTACCTAGGCCCTGTCAAAGAAAAATTGCTTTGGACAAGTCAAATAGGCAAAGAAGACTTTATCCAAGACTAATGCGATAAGGTCAAGACTGTGGCAACAGGGGTGAGAGATTGAACTCAACTCTCAATACAACAGAGGTAGCTGGAGGATTGTAGCCGATGGACAGGATGAGTGGCATCAGTGGATGGAAAATACCAAGAGGAGCTTGGTTAGATCCCAAGGGTTGTGGGATTCTTGCTAAGCTGGCTTGGCTCGATTCTTGCTGAACTGAGCTTAAGCAGGCTAAGGATGGAAGGCCCAGGACACAGTCTCATCAAGAGGAGAGCTCAGAGGAGCTGGACCAAAGTCTGGTCAAAGAAGGGTCCTTGTCAGCTTCTCCCTTATTCTACATAC
Source organism: Delphinus delphis (assembly GCF_949987515.2). Taxonomy (NCBI): domain Eukaryota; kingdom Metazoa; phylum Chordata; class Mammalia; order Artiodactyla; family Delphinidae; genus Delphinus; species Delphinus delphis. Next base: position 105,029,867 of record NC_082688.1, read on the forward strand.
AAGGTACCATGAATATTTCTGGTCCATGCTGGGACTCTTGGCTTCCTGGGCAAGTGGTTACCATCCTAATTAGATTGCTACCCCAGGCCTAATGGGATCTCTCTACCTATCTATTAATTTTTTTATTTGCTTGCTGGTATTTCCTTAAAGGTTGGTCATCCCTAGCACTTTGAAAGGCAAAAGTGTATTGTGGGGCTTCCCTGGTGGCGCAGTGGTTGAGAGTCCGCCTGCCGATGCGGGGGACACGGGTTCGTGCCCCAGTCCGGGAGGATCCCACATCCCTCACGGCTGGGCCCGTGAGCCATGGCCGCTGAGCCTGCATGACCGGAGCCTGTGCTCCGCAACGGGAGAGGCTACAACAGTGAGAGGCCTGCGTACCGCAAAAAAAAAAAAAAGTGTATTGTGGTTACGCGCATGTGCTTTGGAATCAGAAGCACTTGGGGTCAGATCCCAGCTCTGCTAGTTGTTAGCTCTGTGAGTTTGGGTAGGTCACTTAAAATTATCTTCTTCCTAGAGTTGTTAACTATTACGGTAATTATCATTGCCCATTAAATGGAAGCTACCATTAATATTATTATTATTTTGACCCAGATTCAAATCATCTGGATCTCCTCAAGCCAACTCCAATAGTATTCCCTATATCATGACTAATATACAAATGTCCCTGGGCCTGGCAGATAGGCAAATATCTCCTAGGTACTGGTAACCTATACTGTAGCCCTGCTCGCTCCAGAAGAAGCAGAGTCCCTGAAGCCCTCTATGGTAGCTCTCTTACTCTGCATAGCAATTTGACTTGCACTGCACCAACTATAAGGGAAGCTAACTTTATTCCAATTGCGTTAAGCATCAAGGCATTGGGACATTCTTTTTTATGGCGTAGTTGTTAAAGTAGTTACCTACATCAGTACTTAAAGTGCAGTGGAGTGTTAATGTCGTAGAGCTTGTCTGCTCTTCCCTGCTTATCATATGCTTCTCTCCAAGTTACTCTTATTAACTGATTTGTCCTCCATCGCCTCTTGACTTTCAAAAGTACATCTACAAGCTTTCAGAAGTTTGAGAAGGAATGTGTGTGTTGTACAAAGTTAGCGGGCAACGAAGAGGAGAAAACCCTGTCATTTTTGTAGGGGACACATAGAAGATTCAAGACAAAGGACAGAAATGAAAGAAGATTCTCGCAAATCATAGAGACTGTGGGTGCTGTTTCTGCTTCTGGTATCACCTCTAACGTCTTTATTCTCTGCTAGTAATAGAGAAAATTCAACATTACAATGGGTAATAAATGAGCAAGTGTTTCCCTTCCAGCAAGTCTCAAACGTGACATCACTTCCAGGGCTGTCAGCACAATAAGGCTGAAATCACCGGTGAATCATTGAATCTGAATCACCTCTACCAAAATGTCAAGTTACAGACATCCTTTAAAGGGACCTTGGTAGAGGTTGCTAGGAATAGTGCTGATTT